>NC_137905.1:22946282-23436282 GCF_963455335.1 Martes martes
AGGCTCCCTGCTGAGCAGAGAGCCCGATGTGGGACTTGATCCCAGGACCCTGGGATCATGACCTGAGCCGAAGGCAGTGGTTGAACCCACTGAGCCACCCAGGCACCCCCCAAAAAAATTTTTATTAATTCCAAATTGTACTTTTTAAAGTGTATCCTGTCTAAAAAAAAACAATGTTTGTTCTGTAGTCATCAAGATTTTCTTCAATGTTTCCTTCTGGAAGATTTACGAGTTAAACTTTTATATGTAGGGCCATGATCAGTTTTCGTTAATTTGTACATATGATGCAAGGTAAAGGCTGAATTTGTTATTTCTTGTTCTGTATGGATATCTAATCCTTCCACCCAGAGTGTGCTGAAAAAACTTTTTCTCTGATGAATTACCCTGACAGCTTTGTTGAAAACACATTGTGTGCACAGATACACACACACACACGTACTCACATTCTGTTACACGGATCCATGTAGACATCTTTGCCTTGTTCCCAATATTATTAGAAAACATTCCATATTAACTCTGATGTTAGTTCTCAGTTTTTTGTATAAGTCCCTTTATCCATAAGACCAAGTTCATTTTGTCCCTAATTTTCTGAAAGTTTGTATTTTCAGTGGGTATTGGGTGATAACACATATCAAATACTTTTTATGCATTCATTGTCATATGGTTATTCTTTTGTTAATATGGTGAATTATTTTAATTGATTTCCAAATACTATTCTGTGTTTCTCTGGAACAAACCGATCATGATATGTTATCATCCTAATATATTGATAGATTTAATTTACAATTTTTTTAAAAGATTTTATTTATTTGTCAGAGAGAGAGAGAGTACACACAAGCAGGCAGAATGGCAGGCGGAGGAGGAAAGAGAAGCAGGCTCATTGCCAAGCATGGAGTCCAATGCGGGACTCGATCCCAGGACCCTGGGATCATGACCTGAGCCGAAGGCAATGGCTTAACCAACTGAGCCACCCAGGCATCCCTAATTTACAGTTATTAAAGATGTTTGCACACCTGTTCTTGGGGAACATTAATCTGTAATTTGCTCTTATAAAAATGTTTTTGTCGGGGTGCCTGGGTGGCTCAGTAGGTTAAAGCCTCTGCCTTCGGCTCAGGTCATGATCCCCGAGTCCTGGGATCGAGCCCCGCATCGGGCTCTCTGCTCAGTGGGAGGCCTGCTTCCCTTCCTCTCTCTCTGCCTGCCTCTCTGACTACTTGTGATCTCTGCCTATCAAATAAATAAATAAATAATCTTTTAAAAAAATGCTCTTGTCAAGTTTTTGATATTAGTGTTATGTTGGCTTCATTGCATTAATCCAGAATTTCCTTCTCTTGTATATATATTCTGAAAGTTTATGTGTAAGATTGGGGTTATTTATTCCTTGAATGCTTGATTGAATTCAGCAGTGAATGCATCTGGGGCTTACATTTTCTTGGTAACATTTTTTTAATAACAAGTTCAATTTTGTTAATACACATAGGGCTATTCAGATTTTGTTTTATCTTGCATCAGTTTTATACGTTGATTTTCTAAAGGAATTTGTCCATTTCATCTAAATTGTCAAATTTGTTGATGTGAATTTGTTCAGAATATTTTCTTACAAAATATTTTAGTGTTTGAGAAAACTACAGGGGTGGTTTCATCATTCTTGATACGTCTAAGATTATTTTAATTTGTTTGACCTTTTCAGTTATCACTAAGTAGTTTACTAGACAAAGGGAGATTTGGGCAGAATTTACACACAGAATTTGGAGTCCTTATTTTCTGTCTATCCCTTTCCTTTCTGGGATTCCCCCCTCAGTCTTCAACATAATAAATGTCCTTCTTTTTTAAAGTTTTTATTTAAATTTTAGTTACCTATAGTGTAATATTGGTTTCAGGAGCAGAATTGAGTGATTCATTACTTATAAATAACACCCAGTGCTCATCACAAGTGCCTTCCTTAATACCCATCACCCATTTAGCCCATCCCCACCCACTACCCTCCAGTAACCCTGAGTTTCTTCTCTATAGTTAAGAGTATCTTGTTTGCCTCCCTCCCTCCTTCTTTTTCTTCCCCTATGTTCACTTCTTTTGTTTCTTAAATTCCACATGACTGAAATCATATGGTATTTGTCTTTTTCTGACTGTCCTATTATCCATAACATAATATACTCTGGCTCCATCCATGTTGGTGCAAATGGCAAGATTTCATTCCTTTTGGTGGCTGAGTAATATTCCATTGCATATATCAATGTACTATTCATATATATATATATATATGTGAATATAAATACACACACACACACACACACACACACACACAATACTGGATACATCTCTACCCAACATATATCATGATTCTTAGTCACTTTCCAAATAGCTGATTGAGTCATTGAAACAATTGTAATTTAGAATACAAATAATTTAAAATTCCATTCAAAATTATTTATCTTGCATTTGCTATGTGTCATCTACTATCATAATTTCTGGAATCATAAAGCAGAGAAAATAGGTATGGTCATTGTTTTTGTAGAGTTTACTGTTTAATTAGTGGATCAGACATTTTAAAAAAATAAGCCATAAAAATACAAATGAAATTGCAAAATGCAAGGCAGTCCCTGTAAGTATTATACAGAGCATCCTCAGATTATGAAAAGTTAATATTGCTTAGAAAGGGGAGTCAAAACACATGTTTTGCATTTCCAGCATGCTAACTCTACCAAGAAATCCAATGATGACTTCTTACCCTCTTTCTTTCTCTGCATTTTCTATTTGGAGTTTCTGTCAAACTCTGTGATAAACACAAGACTGAACACATACTGTTTACTGATATGGGGGGTATTCTGATTCATAGAATTCTCTTTTCTGTCATTCTCTTCAAGAAGAGGCAATGTTGACAGATGTGAGCCTTCTGGGGTCAGGTGGGAGCCTGAGAAGTGTAGAGGACTTCATGTGCTCAATAAAAGTAGGTCCACACAGTTTATCAAAAGATAGAATAGCATTGATGTGAACATTTAACAGAGAAGGGGCATGGGAATTACACAATTATTGGTATATGCTTTTTTTTTTCCTTACAGGATTATCAGATTATAAATTCCATATACCCTTTTATGGCAGACCATAATGTGCATGTATATATTCACAGATCGACTCATCATCAGTGTCCATCTGTCTGATAGCAAAACAGTTTGCTTTGAGGGCATACAGCAAATATTTTGAGGTAGACGATTGACTGTAACTTTTTTATTGCAGAATTTGCCTGGAGAAATGACAAAGTTTGTCAGCGTGTTGGATCATGGGAGAAGATTGCTACTTTTGCAACAGGTATGGACCCCAGTTAACAAAGACATATTTTTCTTTGTGTTTTTTTTTTTTTAATGAGTTAAATCAAGATTATTTCTACTGTAAATCTTCATTATAACACTGTGGTGGCAGAAACTTAATCTCGGTCTATTTGAAGCTTTCTTTCTTATTTATTTATTTATTTATTTATTTTTAAATTTATGGCCGGAAGCTGGCTGTCTGCGTTTCATTTCTGAAGGGCTGGACATAACTTAAATTTAGGGTTGGGAAGGCAGATGGCTCTGTTCTTCAATTTGTGCACATAGATCCTCATTCAGATACACCAGAATCTTTAATTCTTATCTTTCAGTTTTGAATGCTTTCTTTAATACATCAACTTACCACTTGGAGGCACTAGAATACTATATTGATTCTGAGTCCTGCTGGGACACAAGCATTTCCACCTGGGTAACTTTGTTCCAATTTGCCTACCTTGACCATGCAAGCTTTTGTCTCTGATGTCTCGTTGTCCTCTAAAGACTCTGCTCTGGGAACAGGAAATAGGCCTTTTTTTTTTTTTTTTTTTTTTTTTTTTGCATTTCCATATAGGACTTATTGAAGACTCCGCTGTGATCTGTTTTCTTCATCCTGCTTTCACAGAAAATAATATTGTTTTCCACAATCCAGGCAAGAGGTGGTATGGGGAGTAGGGAGAGGAGACTTGCTCATTTTCTGTGTCCATTTATTTCTTTTCTTCCATTTTTTCTACAACCTGATGTTCATAGTTTTTCTGAGGACTGTAGTTCTAAAATACAAAAACCTAGATACTTATTTTTTTCCTTCTCTTTCCTGCTTTATTTGCTTTTTATATTTTAACTTAAGATAGTGAGTTGAGATGACAGGGTGCTTGAAAGAGAATAAAGAAAGAAAGGGGAGATTTTTATACCAGGAACAATGAAGGGGAACATAGGGTACTTTTGAATTATTTCTATCTTGCCATTTTTGAGAGATATTTGAATCCTACATAGCCCAGAGGGACGTTTAGCTACAGTTCTTACGAGAGTAAATTATAATTATTGGTCTCTTTCACTGCATTTTAAGTGTGTATATTTTTGGTTATTCAATTGGAGAAAGTCGTGGAAGTAAAAAATGTGTAAGTGCTAAATCAGGGATGCAACACAATAAATCAAAAATATTGAATTGGAAGTAGATTAATTGTGTGAGCATATGAGATAAAAAATGAACAGTCTAGGATTCAGTTTACCCATGTTATAGATCATCGTTGCCATTAACTAAGGTGTGTGACCATGGATTATTCATTCTGTCTTCCTTATCCTTATTTTTTTTTTTTAACATATAAAAATGATGGCTTGGTAAAACTGTGCTTGGTAAATCTTTATCAACTATACCTTTTGTGAAAACCTCTAAGGACCTTGCCAGCACTTAACAAGTCTTTCCATTCCATAAACCAAAATGAAGACCAGAAGCAATTACCAAGACACATGAGGTGTATATCACTTTTATTGGAGAAACGGGCATGCAGAGTAGCTAAACTATCACACTGAATGACGGGTGTAATTACTTGCTCAATTCTACAATTTCATCTCATATTGCCAGTGATTTTTTTTTTCAATACCACTGTTTGATTTTTGTCTTTCCAGAAGAGAGAGACACTGTGAACTTTGTATGTGGCATACCAAAACACAATGTTGTATACAGGCATACTGGAAGAATATGATTTGAGGCAAACTTTAGGTACTGATATCTTTTATTTTGGTCTCTAGAGAATCAGTCCCTCCTTTTATCCTTCCTCGACATTAGAACAATAAACCAGAGGAAATTGCTCACCTATGGGTTTTTAGTTGAGGATTAATAAGGGTAGATCGTAGGAAGAGATGACCAAAATATCCCTTCCTTCGCACAAGATATGCCCATTGAAGTCCTTTATGAACTTCCCTTTCTGTCCCTATCCTGTACGAAACATATTGGTGATAAGACTGGTCAGAACATACTGGAATTTGGCTGCATTTGATAATGAGTGGAATTATTATCTCAAAGGGTTAAAAAATATGTTAAAAAATGAGACTCCTCCCTAATTCTTTCATGCACTTCCTCTTTTTTCATCCACTTGTTAAACAACCATTTTAGGTCCTAGACCAACAGAACACAGTGGCCACACTGACTTTTCCACAGTCTGAATGAGAGAGCGTATTTGAGCTTAGTCTTATTGTTGGGATGTGTCAGTCTCTCTTTCCTCCTCCTGGTCCTGTTTCTTATTCTCCTCCATTTACAGCTAAGCATATAAGCATATTGCTCTCAATTATTGAGACTGAGGGGAGGAAAAAAAGGTTGTAATTAGGCTTTGTTTTTGATCAGGGTTTTTACTCAGCCTCTTTAATTGGGATCTGAATTAGAATATTAGCCACTTAGACATCTATGGATAAAATGAAACTTTGATCCCCATTTGGCTCCAGTTTGTTGTATGACTTTCTTTTTATGTGAGAGAGAACTGAATTTCATGATGGGATTCAGGTATTCTAATTCTTGCAATGACAACATCACGACAGCCAAAACTCCTCAGAAGTCAGGGCTTTGTGAATAAAGCAGCCTTAGGTTCTGGGGCACCTGGGTGGCTCAGTGGGTTAAAGCCTCTGCCTTTGGCTTGGGTCCTGATCTCAGGGTCCTGGGACCAAGCCCCGCATTGGGCTCTCTGCTCAGCGGGGACCCTGCTTCCCCCTCCCCCTCTGCCTGCCTCTCTGCCTACTTGTGATCTCTGTCAAATAAATAAATAAAATCTTAAAAAAAAAAAAAAAAAGGCAGCCTTAGGTCCAGTTCTTTCTTCTGACACTGCGTATGTACATACAACATAGGTTTTATTTTTGTAACCCACTAAGACACAGTTGCTATTTTAGTCACAGGTGATGTGGAGGTAAATCAAGCAGTGAAAACCTGACTTTATTGTACTCGTATTTTACTAAAAGATAAATACGTATTTGCTAATTAATTCCTTGGTAGTAATAAATTCTAGGAAGAAAATAAAGCACTTACTACCTATAGTAATTTAAAGAAGTTATTTAACTTCTTAGAGCCTCAGTGTTCTTATTTGTTAAAAAGTAACAGTTGAAAATGACCTTTGGTTTGCCTTTTTATATGGTAATGTTGGGATAAAGCTATCTAATAGACAAGAAAAAGCTATTTGAAAACTCCAAAGTAATGTTCCATGGGGGGGGGGAGGGAGTGAAAAAGTATCTAATCGTCTCTCTTTCATTCACATAAACATTGTAATTGTCCAGGAATATCAGATTGCTTGTTTTTAACCATCTGTTCCATTTCTCTCAATATGGGCTGCACTTTGTCTCCCCTTTGAATAGGTAGCTTGTAACAAATCCCAACAAATGTTCACACAGATTTTTAATAATTTTAGCAATTCATTTGGAAAACCTTTGTGTTGCAAGCACAGACCTCAGGTACTCTGAATTGGCAAAGTTTAGGGGAAAAAACCACACACACACACACAAAGAAAGAGCTGAAAATAAGCACAGGATGAGCATATTGGTCAAAATGTAGCCCCAGGCCCAGGCCATGGGACCAGGTTTAAACATGTGGAAGGTTCTGGCAGATGCTCTGGTACTTTCATATTCAACAGACTTTGTGCTTTTTGGTCCTATATCAAAAAAGATATCTGGAAATCTCAAAGTTGATGATACTTAAGTAACGCTTGCATATCAAAGTAAAGTTCTTTTAAAAGTTACTGCATATTGAAATTTTAGAATGATTCTAAAACAAATTCCCCATAGGTTTCCATAGACATGGCTGTGAATATTAACGAGTCCTGCTTTTCCAAAAAAAATTTGATCATAAGCATCTAAACAAAACTCCCTAATTTTCTTTTTCTTTTTCTTTTTTTTTTTTAAGATTTTATTTGTTTATTTGACAGATTACAAGTAGGCAGAGAGGCAGGTAGAGAGAGAGAGAGAGAGGGAGAGAGAGGGGAAAGCAGAGTCCCCGCTGAGCAGAGAGCCCGATGTGGGGCTTGATCCCAGGACCCTGGGATCATGACCTGAGCCGAAGGCAGAGGCTTAACCCACTGAGTCACCCAGGTGCCCCAAAACTCCCTAATTTTCTGATGATACTCTCAGTGTATCATAGACTTGGATATACCTTTTGAGGAATTTCTTTCTCAGATCTTGAGAATACACAAAAATGTGGAATCATCTTGAATTCAACTGTTTTTATTATTACTTGGACGCATCTGTTTTTATTGTCAGTAGTAATAATAGCTACAAATATTAACTGCCTAATATGTACCAAAAATTAGACTTATCATTGTATGCATATAATTTCTGAGCCCCCACTGTACATCTCTAAGGTTACTCTTCTATCTTAAAACTTTAAAAATGTTGAGTTAAGACATGAATTTATTTTTCTCACATATAACTAAAAACTTAGAGGTAGGTTGTCCAAACCTGATGTTGTGGATCCTTAGTGTCACTAGAAACAGTCTTAACCTCTTTTATTCCTAAAATGTGACCCTGGTTCTCATCATGAGATTTGGTTGCTGGAACACCAATCACCCAGTTAATGTTTAAAGTGGGAAGAAGGAGGGAAAGGGAAGGGCAAAAGAAGCCTGCCAACTGAATTCCTTTTAAAAAGAGTTTGTGGAATTCCTACTTAATGACCATTGGCCATGCCAATCAGCTAGCATGTTTCAAAATGGAGATAGTTTTATCTGGGCATATTACCTCCCCAATATGGGCGTTCTTTTATTATTCAGGCAAAGAAGAAAAGATAGTCACAGATACTCATATATATTCCACTCTACCACAAATATCCCCATTTCTACCACAAAGAAACTGATATATCATTTGTTAATTTAACTGTGTTTCTCACCACCATTATAGCATGAATTTTCATATGTCTGGACATTTGATCAGGCCATTTCTTCATACATTCCAGGAATACCTATTCCCTCATGTCCTATGTTGATAGATATGACTCATATTTGAGATGTCCTCACATATCCATTCTGTGATTTATATATTAGTTCTTCATACTCAAATGAATGAATCATGCCTCAGTTGTTATAAAATTATTCAAAACTATATGCTTGTGCTCATCTTGTGTTTTATTCTTACTGAGTAGCTATTTTTCTTTCTCATTCACCATAGTGAAGCTTAAATCTAAGTGTCTTATCCATCATCATCATCATCATCATCACCATCATCATCCCTCTGTCTCGCCTGGTACCCTCTGTTTTAATATTGAATAATACTCATTTTCCTGTTGCAATTGAATATCATAACTGATTTATAAGCCACGTAAACAAATACAACTCTCTGGAAGTAATGCATGATAAAAAAACAATAACAGAAGGCCCAATGAATTGAACTTTATAATTGTAATAATGTTTTTCATTGTTTTTCAAAATCTAATTTACTACTAAGAAGTAGTTATTTGAATGCAGTCAGTATAGCTCTTAGATAGTAAGCATGAGGGATATGCCTTATCATCTTTATTTATAAAACATTATGGGGTGCCTGAGTGGCTCAATGGGTTAAAGCCTCTGCCTTCGGCTCAGGTCGTGATCTCAGGGTCCCGGGATCGAGCCCCGCATCGGGCTCTCTGCTCAGCGGGGACTCTGCTTTCCCCTCTCTCTCTGCCTGCCTCTCTGCCTACTTGTATCTCTTTCTCCCTCTGTCAAGTAAATAAATAAAACCTTTAAAAAATTTAAAAAAAAACCATTATATATTGCACATTCATATTATCTAAGACTTCTGCTAGTTTCTAAATTCATTCTCTTTTTTTGACTCTGCAATATTGGGATTGACAGTCTTGATGGCCAATGTAGCTGCTTTTCCCAAAATGATTTCATTAGTGTTAGAGGGAATGGTGTACCCAGTTTTGTCTAGTAAAGAAATGTTTTGCATTTCTTGTTGCTCATTGTGGATACCAGCAACTGCTGGTTGCTGCTGGGCACATGCTCTTTGTCACTGTGTTGCTTTTATAATCAACATTGGACTTTAAAATCTGGCTCTTGATTTTTTTCCCCCTAGCATACTATTATCAGTGCCTAATTTTGATATAGTGGTTTGTCTAACATCAGATGTACTTTCCATCCTTCACATATTAGATTCCAAAAGATGCTTAATTCTAGCTATCCTTTTAGGTAAGAAATCACTGCCACCTCCAAGGGCAGTGAAAAGGAAGATAAATATTTGTATGATGTAATTTCTTAATATTATTTTCAAAAATTACATTGTGCAACAGCCTTATTGAAGTAAATTTGAATAATTTCAAAGACTTAACTGAAGGTAATGACACATTCCCAAACATTTGCTAAGCAATTAGTTTCATTATCTTGTAGTCACTCCTACAAACCCAGGGATTGTTACATTTTGGAGGAATTAACCTTCTGTTTTTCATGGCTGAGTTTGGCTCTGTGTACATTTGAAGATATTTCTGGCATAATGCCAATAAACAAATATGTACGAATGTTCAGCCCTTACCAGATACATGTGAAAATCAATAACTATGAAAGCGCCATGCTTCTAATAGCATCTTCGTAATATGCCCAGGGCACCTTTGCTAAAACGTACGCTTCTTAAAAAAGTTGCTGTGCATACACTATGTTAGAATAGTCAGCAAGACTCTAGTCTCCTTATGGTATTTAAACTCTAAAGAGTCCCAGTAGTTAATGTAAACAAGAAAACCCAAGCAAGGGAAACTGCATGTAATTTTTGATTATAATGCGTCCTAGGAGAAGATATCTATCGAGACCTGTCAAACTAGGATCTATTTACCACCAGTGCTGTTTACAATTTTTTGCTTGATCTTCAGTTTACAAACTTGATTCTAAAACTTTATCTTTTCCTGATTATTTGAATAACTAATTTTTTAACCAAACTATTTTATCTTGCTCATCTACAGAAAGAATGAAATAATAATGATGATGATGATGATGATGATATTCCTTTATAATGTTAATTGTGTTTTTAAACTCAGCTATGTATGCAGCTGTATATTTCTGGCTTTGGGGTATTTTTAAACTCAAAGCTTTTTTTAAAAATTTACTCCAGACCGTTATAATTGGGAACGTGATTCTCTTACCTTCCTAATTTCTCATGTGGTTCTTTCTGCTTTCTTGCATTCTGGGGTTTCTTTCATTTATGGAAGAGTTAATGATTCTGTATTCTTTATGGGATTTGGAAGGAACAGACATGGTATTGCCTGTCAGGTGCTTAAAGCTATGCTGATCACGTGTCAGCTCTCCATTAACATTAGTTTCTATTATTATGTGTGTAAGCATATTTCTGTCTCTGGATGTGTTTGTGGGAATGGATGGTGTCTCTATGAGTAGGGATTGAGAAGGAAAAGATAAACTGGAGTAAGAGATTCGGAGAAAACCCAGTTTCCCTTGGATAGTTCTGTATTAAGTTGTATGATTTCATTTTCCATTTTAATAATTAATCCCCTTATCTGGATGAGGGTAAAACAGATTTTTGTTACTTTAGCTAATAAATAATACAGTATGACATAATTAATTGCAATCAGGAAGAGGTAGAAGGAATGCCTTCCTTTAGCTATTACTTTCTTAGAAAAAGCTCAAGCTAGTTTGTAAGGCTGATATAAGCGCCGTCCCATATGACTTCAGTGTGTGTTGCAAAATTCTAGATATTTCATCATTTTTTTTCTCAAGTACTTTTATTTTAAAGTTTTAATAGAAAAACATGTTACTGCTGTTTGCTCTTATCAAGTAATCACTTTCATACTTGGGGGGTTGATTCACATTGGATATTTTAGTGGTATTAGAGTTGAGGTGTATTTTTTTAATTATGCTAAATGAAAATCAAGAAAAAATAAAATCTGGTTCAAGTTCTATCACTAATTCTGCAGCTGAGCAATGACTCGAATGGTCATGTTGCATTATATTCTTTAGTGTGGACACTGTAAAAGGCTTCCTAGAGGAGGGGTTGTTTGTTTTTATGCCAAGTGATACTCTCCCACTCCATTTAGAATCCCATGGCCTTTACCACCTGCAGGCTGAACTTTACATACCTCTGCTGTTTGCCTGCATCATTCCCTGTGCCGGAAATGCTCCGTTGTCTCCTTTCTCGTGGTTCCTTCCTGTGCCTTCCTCAGATCTCACCCGAAGCCTCTTGCTTTCTCAGCAACTATCTCTGATCTTGCTGACTGACTTGACCACGTAAATCTCTTCCAGAGCACATATCCACCCGAATTTTTACCTTTTCCTCTGCAACTTTTATTTTAAGACTTTATTTATTTGAGAGAGTGAGAGAGAAAGAGCACAAGCCAGGTGGGGGCAGGCGGGGGGGGGGGGCGGGGAGAAGAGAAGCAGACTCCCTGCTCAGTGGGGCGCCTGATGTGGGACTCGATCCCAGGATCCTGAGATCATAACCTAAGCTGAAGGCAGACGCTTAACCTACTGAGCCATCCAGGTGCCCCTCCTCTGCACCTCTTTATTTTTTTTTTTGTCTCTGATAAAATATAAGCTTATTGAAGTCAAGAACCTGGTCTCGTTTTGCTTCCCCAGGGTCACACAAGGGGGAGTAGTAAACAAAATGGAATAGGTCATTATTAGCTTAATGAATCTTATAATTTCATGATTTTTTAAGGTATCCAACTTGTTATTTGTGCTATTATTATAAAGTTAGTGAAGAGAAGTAAATCTGTCTATCAGAGAGCAAAGATGAATCTGCAGAAAAAACATCACATTAGATGTTCTCATGGAATTGAAGGTGGTTCTGAAAGGAAATCTGAAAGACCAGCAGGGATAAAAATTTTAAGACCTGATAATGATGCGTAGTATCAGCTCAACTGGCTCATTAAAGACAGTTGCTAAGTTTTTAAGTATTTTATGGCGTGATTATTAAACTAATGGTAACTTGCAATTGGTCATGTTGGGAATATTTATACCACAGAAAATTGGCAAGTGTGATAAAGCAAGTTCCTCTTCCACTCCCCCAAAGAATGCCCAGTTGTCCGGCATTCGCCAGCAGACCACTTGCTGAAAAAGGAAGTAGTCACCTGCACCTGCACAGATTATTCAAAGAACAGAAATGCAAATTTGTTATGCCATATATAGTAAATAGGGACTCAAGGGCCTGGGAGGGATCCAGAGAGATATCTGAGATTAAAAGAAAGTAAAATAAAAAATAAAATAAAATAAGAATGAAAGGTTTATTTGCCAGAAGATGCTACCAGACATAGCAGGATTATATAAGTTGATTATTATGTCCTCTTTCTTATTAGTGGTACATTCTCCTTTCGGGGGGGAAGAAAAGATTCATAATGGCCTCTGATGTCCTTCTCCTCATCGTCATTGCTCATTATCATAGTAAACATATATTTCATGGTGATTATGACCCTCATTTTAGAGATCATTAATCTGAAACACAGAGATTAAATCACTTAACCAATGTCAGGAAAATAGGAGACGACACAACTTGAAACTGTACCTGAATATTCCGTGGGTTCTTGGGTATCTCGGTGGGTTAAACCTCTGACTTATTATTTCGGTTCAGGTCGTGATCTCAAGGTCCTGGGATCAAGCCCTGCACCAGGCTCCACGATCAGTAGGACATTTGCTTGAGATTTTCTCACTTCCTCTGCCCCTCCTCCCACTGACGGGCATTCACACTCTCCCCCCCCCTCTTTCTCTCTAAAACAAATAAATACACCTTAAAGAAAAGAAAAGAAACTGTACCTGAATATTCTGCCTTCAAAAATAATCACATGGTCAAGGCATATAGACTTCTGTGAGTCTAATCATTCCACACTCAACCTCTCAGGCTTCAATACTATAGCCAGAATTAGTTTTTTTCCTTTTATTTCTTACACATTTTCCAAAGGCATTTGAGTGTATTTTCTTTCCTTTATCCCAAGAACATCCATACCTGAACTCCACCACACTTTAGGCCATTTAGATTTAACAGTCCTGCGATATGAAGCAAGCTCCTTCTTGATTTGAATAAGCTACATTGTATCTTCTGGAAGTTTTAGTATTGGAGAAAAAGTAAAGTATGAGTACTACTAGATATCGACCTCAATAAAGACTACTTAATACCACAGTTGTTTAAAAATAGCTTTTCTCTAGTTGTTTGTTGTTTTTTTTTTTCAAGGAATGCCTAAATAAAACCTTTAAGCAAATAAAAAGAGATAATGATAGCATCCATCAAGAAGTACACTAGAAACAAGCTTTCATTATTTTTCCTGTCACTCCTCATGCCAGAGGTTTCTTAAAATTTGGATTGCAGTCCTAAGGAAACATGACAAATGCCATCATCACAAATCAAATAAGTGGAAAGATCAATTCATTTACTGCAGAAAATTGTATAAACAAGTAGTCCTAATAGCATTTTTCCTTCAATCCACTATCAACATATTATGAGCTGAAATGAAAATGGATTACAGAATCTCCAAAATTAAAAATGGATCTGTCTACATATTTCCCAAGACAGTTTCCTGTCATGGAGTATGTAATCATTCCTCACTCATCTTTTATTGCTATTGATGCAAGAGAACATTATCTCAAAACAACTGATCAATATTATCATAATCCCCTAAAATTTTATCTCTGACTATTGGCATTTGAAAACACATCTTTGGTCACCAGGTTTCATAACTGCTTTTTCTTTTTCAGTTTATTCAACCCTTGGAAGTTTCATGATGCATTTCAGGACAAGGCTCCATAAATATAGCAGTTTCCTAAAACTAATAGTATTTCATTTTAATATAAAAAATTGCCAATAAAATTGAAATATTCTAGTGTTTATTTTAAGTATCTCTCAGTTAAGGGAATCAGTGCCATCAGTAATATTTGTTATAGTATATGCCTTACATCTCTGTAGATACATTTGCCAGCATACCATTGTATGTCTAGAAGTTTGCAAAGCGGGTTTTTAGAGTATTCCGTTTATCTTAGAAATACAAATTTATATCTCCTGTGGCAAGGGAAGTATCTTTTAAAGATTTATTTATTTGAGAGAGAGAGAAAAAGGGAGTATGAGCAGGGAGCGGGACAGAGAGAGAGGAAGAGAGAGTTCTCAAGCTGACTCCCAGGTGAGTGCAGAGCCTGCCGTGGGGCTCTGTCCCATGACCCTGAGATCGTGACCTGAGCCGAAATCAAGAATTGGCTCTTGATCTGACTGAGCCACCCAGGTGCCCTGGGAGGTGTCTTTTGAGAATACTTTAGAGATGGATGAAAAATCATTCCTGATATAAATGCACTATTTTATTCAAAGAAGGCATAGGTCTATACCAGTATCATTTCAGTAATACTATTCCAAAGCCATAAATTATAATTTCTTTAATCACCAGCCTCTATCTTGAATCGTTCTTATTCAAAGAACAGAAATGCAAATTTGTTATGCCATATATAGTAAATAGGACCATACCTATATACATATGTGCACATATATATACACCTTGTACAGATACATGTATGTATACATGTACAAAATATATGCTTGTGTATGTGTGTGAGAGAGAGAGAGAGAGAGACCCACACATATAAAATATATGTGTGTGTATATATGCCCCCCCATATATACATACACATATATTTTATGTGTGTGGGTCTCTCTCTCTCTCTCTCTCTATATATATATATATATATATATACACACACACACATACACATATCTTATATGCCAAGCATAGTGCTAATCATTTTCCAGGCACTAACTCCTTTATTCTACTCCAGAGCCCTTGAAGTAGATGTTTTTCTAAATTGTGAGATAGAGTTGCTTCAGTTTCCCAGAGGTCCATTTCATAGATTACCATTCAGAAGACAAAATTAGATAACATACATAAAGAACCAGGCATAATTCCTATAAGCTTCCAGATGAACCAGATATTAGACTGTCCCTTTCCTATAGTATTTTCATTTATAAAATGAATTTCTTGCAAATTGTTCTGACAGTTAAATGAGATTTTGAATTGTATCTTGCGTAAATTATTTTCTGCCTTCTGTTTGTTTATGACTGAAACCAGGTTAACCTGTTACAAAATATGTCTCATTCACTTTCTCTTTGCATAAATATATTTCTCTCTATTTCCCCCATTGATGTTCATTATAAAACCAGAGCTGCATTCTCCTGCTTGCCATGGGTATGTATGTATATTGGGGAATAGAGAGGGTATGGTGATGTTAGTACATTCCCTTTAAGATGAAAATTTCTAGAAAAAAAAGGAACAACTAATATTATTTATTAATTATCAGGAATTGTATTTGCTCTTTTGAGAAGTGGCAGTACCAAAAATGTGAAATATTATTTTGGCCCATGGCCAATCTGAAGCATGTTAAAAAAATTTTTTAGGCCAGCTTGCACATTATACTTCCACATAGATAGTATAATATTTTAACATTATTTTTTCTTATCATGATTATTTTCTCATATTCTACTATTTGCTTGTCATTTTATATCATTGACCAGAAACCTTTGAGCCAGAAACATTTGGGAAATATTAGATTATCTTTCCTTGACTGATTTTGTAAGCTACCTAATTTGTGAATTTTCCCCCTCAAAATATATACAAATTTTTATTGATATATTATTGATTGTTGTTATTTTAAATGCAACAAAATGAAAGATTACTCAGTATGTTTACTTTTAATCATACAATTTTTGAAATCAGATATTTCTCTCTTACCAGCATCAGTCATCATTTGGATATATTTTGCTTCATTATATTTTGTTTAAAATTTTTTAACTGACACCACACATCCACCAGTCAGTCTCCCATACAAAGCTTAATCTGTAATAAAAACTAACCTGGTGGGCACTTGATATATCTTTTCTTTCCTGTCCCATCCAGTGGACACACAATCAGAACAAGGCTTTAGGACTGCTAGTTGTATAAGAAGAGATTAAGTGTCTCAGGTTGTGCGATGAGTCGGCTGCTGAAATAGCCAACCCAGCTAGCCAGCAACCATCCTTTAGAACACTATGTGTTCATAACTGCTCTGCTGTGAATAGAATTGAAAACATTTTTTTTCCACTTAGCACTTTCATTATATTTGGTGAACTGGAAATAGATAGACAAACCAGGGGGAAAGTAACTGATTCAATTCCATAGTCCAAGCACTTAATAGAGTCGAAGCTTTTTAGTTCTTGGCAGAGCACCGTAAGTCATTACCTAGGAACGTTTTAGAAATACGTTATCAGGCCCCACTCCAGACCCTACTGAACCAAAATTTCTGGAGGTAGGACTTCAGAATCTTTGTTTTAACAATATCTCCGGGCAAATTCCTGCGTATGCTTAAGTTTGAAAAGCGTTTTTGTGAAGCAGAAGTTCTCAAATCATGGTGCTCTGGTTAGTAGCATCAGTCCCACCCAAAATTTTGTTAGACATGCCATTTCCCACATTGCACTTCATATGTGACAAATCAGAAACTGGGTGGGTTCAGCAATCTGTGTTTTAACAAGTCCTAGGGTAATTCTGGAACACGGTGAAGTTTGAGAATCACGGGTGGTAGTAGAGCATTTCCCATTCTTTAGTGAATAGCAAAATCATCAGGGAAGCTTGTTAAAATTGCAACTATGTGGGCCATTTTGCAGAGATTATGAGTCATTACTTTTAAGGGTGTGGCCAGGGAATCTGCATTTTCATTAGCCTTTCAAGTCATTGTTATGTAGATTTCCCTTGAACCCCAATTTGAGATACGTTGA
Source organism: Martes martes (assembly GCF_963455335.1). Classification (NCBI taxonomy): domain Eukaryota; kingdom Metazoa; phylum Chordata; class Mammalia; order Carnivora; family Mustelidae; genus Martes; species Martes martes. The sequence continues at coordinate 22,963,238 of NC_137905.1, forward strand.
CATGTATCTGTAGATCAGACTGAGTCTGCATGATCTTCAAGAGGAGACTAAAATTCTCTGAGAGAAAAGAGAAGGTTTACTTACATAGGTAGTATTTCCTTTTTAAAACTTTTCAGGTGTCTGAAGTAGATTAATCACCCAACGTTCTTCTCATTTTCCCAAATTCAATCCTTCCAGCCCAGAAGAGATAACCCCCTGCTAGTACATTAGTATTCTGGATGCTGGGAATAATGCCACAGATATAGTTTTTAACCTCGTTCGTGACACCAGGAATACAATCATAGCATTATGAGTACACTAGTTCCAGTGCCTCCGGGAGAAAATATAATTTCTGCCTCATCAAGTTTTATTGATAAAACACAGATGTAGTTATATTATCCATATGACTTTCTGAATTTGTTTTTTGTCTTTTCCAACTTTTTTAACATAATCTTTATGTTCTTATGGGATAAGTAATCATTTGAGATACATTTAAATGAGCAAAGTCTGAATTTTTAGAATTTATTTTCAGCGTGTGATGGAAAAATTGAAAATAACAACAAAATGCTCTGTAGTATCTCTGACAGTTACTTGAAGAATCATTTACCCTCTTCCACAATGACAGACAGAAAGCCATCCGCAGCGTAGCATTGACCCATCCCATGTTCCCCGTATAGGTAGGGCTTTTAAAATATAATTCCCACGAGATGACTTCACTAACAACCTTGGGAATTCTGCTCATTTCAATAGAACAGGAATGTCTGCCAATAATTAATGAATCCTGACCCACTAAAAATCAAATAAGAATAGTATAGACCCAAGTTGATTGTTATGGATATCAGAAATATGAGCCCGATGCAGATACATTTTTCTTCACTGAGCAATTTCAGTAGAAACTTTTGTTTCTGAAATTTTTGTGAAGAGGATCAACTTTATAAGCCTAGCCTGAAAGATATATTTAACTGATCTACATCATTTTTTTCTAAAGATTTTATTTATTCATTTGACAGAGAGAGACCACAAGTAGGCAGAGAGGCAGGTAGAGAGAGAGAGAAGCAGGCTCTCTGCTCAGCAGGGGCCTCATGCGGGGCTTGATCCCAGGACCCTGGGATCACGACCTGAGCCGAAGGCAGAGGATTTAACCCACTGAGCCACCCAGGCACCCTTGATCTACATCATTTTAATTAACTGCATATTCACCAACTATATGACACTATCAAGTCTGTGGATGCTTCTCTGTGCCTTGATTTTCTTTTTCTTTTTCTTTTTTTTTTAAGATTTTATTTATTTATTTGACAGACAAAGTTCACAAGTAGGCAGAGAGGCAGGGAGAGAGAGGGGGGGAAGCAGGCTCCCTGCTGAGCAGAGAACCCTGTGGGGCTCAATCCCAGGACCCTGAGATCATAACCTGAGCCGAAGGCAGAGGCTTTAACCCACTGAGCCACCCAGGCGCTCCTGTGCCTTGATTTTGAAACTCGTCTTTGATTATAATTATTGAGAAGAAAAACTACATGTCCGAAATACTGAAGCTGAGGGTCCTATAGTAAGTAGTTAGATTGAATTAAATAATTTACTTGTCAGTAATGACTGAATGAATGTCTTTCTGTCTCAGCCATCTTGCTTGGTCATGGCAATATGAGGTCAAAGGATTTTCTCCATAAGTTCATAATTGAGCTTGCTTGCTTTGTGTTTTGTTTTTGTTTTTGTTTTGTTTTGTTTTTGGAACCAATGTAATTCTCTGGCAGCAACGTACATGTACTTTGAATGCTCATATAATATTCATGAAGCCATATTAGATTATTGTCATTCTCAACTCTATCTGGATATTGTGAAAGAAAAGTGGGTATTCTAGTGGTCCCAAGTAGTCCAGCTGGGTGTTCATTGTACATGAGTGGTTAACTCTGTACCATCCCACTGATGGTTCAGGATGTCACCTGGAACCAGTACGTTTGACTTGGGTTTCGCCACAAGGATAAATGGACTTGGAGATTTTAAACAATTTTGCCAGCTTAACTTATTTATATTTCTTAGCAATCATTTATTCACTCTATCATTTCATAAACATATGAGTACACACTTTGTGTCAAGCACTGTTCTATCTTCTAAGAATAAAACAATAAATTTAGTATAAAAAAATTCACACTCTTTTTGAAATGGTAGTGAAACAAGGTCAGAAGCAGAGAGTCAATTCGGTGGTTGAAACAATATCTGTTCAGATAGAATGTCATTTTTTCAAAAGAATTGTTTTTAATTTGCATGTCCTGGTGACTAACGAGTTTGGACACCTTTTCAGATATCTTTAGTAAAGTGAATAACTCTTGATTTTCCCCCAGATAGTCCCAGTTTACACCAGTTTCTTTGTGTGGTTTAACATTTGCCCCAGATTAAAAAAAAAAAAAATTAAAAACATGTTCTTGTTTAGGAGTGCATGAGATATATATTGTGAAAGCAAAGTTTTCTCAACATAGTTAAATTGAAAATCAACCAGTGACAATCCATTGTTCCTGACCTGTACCTTTCCAATTGCAACTTAAATCAACATCTTCCTTTCAAAAATATCATATGTAAAATGTGTCTGAGAAATGAAGTCTACATATCACTGCTGTAAAGCTTATATATAACTATGAGCATACTTTCTGTGGTGATTGATTGACATCCTCTGTTGCAAATCATATAAAATTCCTTTTCTGGGAGGAGGGGTCAAAGTGGTTGATAATGAGTACTTTTGTTAATGTAAAACCACATACAAATATTTATATAATAATGAATCACGCTTGTAGAATTTTTAACTGAGCTGTCTTAAAATTAATGACCTGGGAGATAAAATATTTTTCTAGTGAAAAATCAATTACTAAATTTCCATTTCACATGGGAGATGATGAGAATTTAAGATGCCTAAGAAGTTTGTCAACATTTACTTTTGATATTGAAACTACAGTGATATCACTGACCATATGAAAACTAGAAAATCAGAATCTATTGAAAATCTTCAGTATCTACTTTAAAAGCTAGCCCTTATTTTCAAACTTTGAGCACAAAACGAACAATTCAATGCATATACCAACAGATGTGTTTATATAGCCCTCTGAATCATGACTTTTTATTTAGATCAAAGGCCTGTTTTCTAAATCAATTTTGCTCACTTTCTATTTCATATCTCGCTGTGGATGTATATAATTAACACCTCCCTATAAAGCACATCATAGATAGCATATATTTGGGAAGCAGGTGAGGAGTCCTGACAAAACTCTGTCTTTAACACCGAAGCAATAACTGTGAGTGTTTCCATTCATTGACTCCACTGGAGAACTTTAGCAAACATTTAAATGATACTGGCCAGGCAGGACTTCCAGGATGGTGGAGTTAGGACCTTGACGAGTCTTCTACCCAAAGAAAGCAATGATATACTAGCAAAACTATCAACCTACCCTTTGAGAACTCTAGAAATGATTCCAAGATATTGACTGTATTTATTCAAGAAAAACTACTGGATTTCATAAGAATAGTAGGTACTGTGCTGTTTTGACTTGGGACTGGTCTCTGGCTTGATGGAGTGGTAGTAATGAAAAGCCAGTGACCTCATAGCCAAGAGAAGGCCTGACTTCTTTTGGAGCCTGCTTAAAAAACCCCACCCTCGGAATACAGCTCATAGTATGATGAGTATCGCTGCTCTTTGGAAAAGCTCCATTTACAGGGAGTTGCCAAGAAATGAGAAATTGACTCAATTATTAACATTATTATTATTATTATTATTATTATTGCAGCTGCAATTTCAGCTGGAGCCAATAAGAGCTTGGTCAAAAATCAGAAGGGAAATGAATGATGACTAAGTCTCAAAAATAGAGAACGTCAATAAAGAGTAAGTAATAGTATAATAATAACAAAAGCAGCAATTATAATAAAAGAACCAAATTGAAATTCTAGTGTTGAAAAAAGCAATGACAGAAAGGAATCAAATTTAGTTAGAGGCTGTCAACAACAGATTTGTTCTGTCAGAAAACTATTAGCAAACTTGAAAATAAGTAAATAAATGATACTGGTCCTATATTAATGACACCACATGCCTCACTTAGAAAAGCAATTAAGTTAATTTCAATATAATTTCCACTTTATTATCTAACTGATGAAATTAAAATATTTAGAAGTTCATTCTCACATAGTAAATATACCTGACATTATTTTGAAGGTATTATAAATTTGCTATAATTATTCAGTATTAAAGATCATTTTTGTTCTGGGAGAGTAATAATAAAATTATAATGTTTATCTCCTTGTCACAGCAAAATCAATATCTTTCTAAATAAGGGAACCCTCAGAGAAGAAATGTAGTTGAAATCATTTTCATTTTGGTTTTCAATATTTTATTTACTTTTGTTTGATACACACATCGATCCATAATTAAATTCAAAGAAGCTGAACATTCTTTCCATTGTAATGTCAACTGAAGTTATCAAACCTTATAAATACACAAGAGTTTGTCCTTCATTGTTAAATGTCTAGTCAAGGCTTTTTCCACTTTTTTTTTTTTTTTTTTTGGTCTTTTTAACATTGGATTGCCTTTCCTGTTTATTGATTTGTAGAAGGTATTTATATATTCTGGGCATTAGTCTGCTGATGTTTTTATATGTAACAAAAATTTTTTTTTTCACTTTGGGGCTTCTCTTTCCAATAGCTTAATGGGGATTTTAAATAAATAGAAATTTCTGATTCTAATGTAGTACAACTTCTGAGTCTTCTCCTTTACGAAGAGCTGTTTAAAAAATCTTTGCCAACTCTAATTTGAACTTGCATGTGTTTGCTTTTAGAAGCTCTCTTGTTTTAATGTTTAGATCTATAATCTACCTGGAATTATTGTTTTTGTAAGGTGTAAACCCTAGTTCATAGTTATTAACTTTTCTTCCAAATTGATACCTAATTGATTTATCAACATTTATTGAAAATTCTGCTCTGTCAAAGCACCTTCGTCATAATCCAAGTGTCTATATGTCAGGTTCTGACTTTGTATTATCTCTTTGTCTCTTTTTGTATCCAAACAATATTGGCCTAATTAAAATACCATGAATACTATGAATGCCACTATACTTTAAACACCATTCTTAATATTCAGTATTTTTAGTCCTTCAAGTGTGTTCAGCTTTTGGCCTTTGTGTTTCTGTATAATCATAGAATCACTGATCAAAAACATCTCTTTAGATTTGGTTGAGATTTGATGGAGATTGTAACGTTGAGACTATTGGATTTTTATAAGACTGAGACTCACAAAGAAGACTATATTATTTAATTTTTTTTAAAATCTGATAAAATATGCATAACATAAAATTTACCATTTTAACCATTTTTCAGTATACAGTTTAGTGACATTAAATGCATCCACTCTATTGTGCATTCATTACCACCATCCATTCATTTATTTAATTAAACATTTTTCTCTCAGTTATGGCTCCTTTCGACATAGAAGTCTTACTTGTTCAAACCATTATGAAATAAATAGTTGATGTTTTGAATGTTACAGTAAATTCTATTTTTAAATTGTATTTTACAGTGTTTTTTTTTTAATTGGAGTATAGTTGACACCCAATGATACATTAGTTTCAGCGGCACCACATAGTGATCCCTCAACTCTGTATCTTGTGATACAGTTCTTTGTTATTCTTTCATCTTTTCTCAGTCAATCTTGTCAAATTCATTCTAGTAATTTTGATCCAGGTGCTTTGGAATCTGTGTTTAATCATGCCCTCATCTGAAAAGAATGAATTTCATTATGTTATTTCAATGGAATTCCTTTAATTCCACTACCATTGAAATAGATTAAAAATGAAAAATAAATAAAAGGACAATACCAATCCCAAATGTTGGCAAAAACGTGGAGCAACTGAAAAACCCATGCAGTGATAGTCAGAATGGATATATGCATTTTTGGGGAACAGTTTGGTAGTTTTTAATAAAGTGGGATGTAAGTGGACCCTACAACTAGGCAGTTACACTCTTAGCCATATTCCCAACACAAGAACATATATGTGATCCCTAAAAGGAAGATGTTAGACTTTCATACAGAAGAAGAGGACATACACAGTAGTCCCCATCATCTGGGGGAGATATAGTCCAGGACCCCCAGCGGACGCCTGAAACCACAGACAGTACCAAACCCCATTTTTTTCTACATATACATATCTGTGATAAAGTTTTGTTTATAAAATAGGCACAGTAGAGGGACGCCTGGGTGGCTCGGTTGGTTGGGCAGCTGCCTTTGGCTCGGGTCATGATCCCAGAGTCCTGGGATCGAGTCCCACATCGGGCTCCTTGCTCGGCAGGGAGCCTGCTTCTCCCTCTGCCTCTGCCTGCCTCTCTGTCTGCCTGTGCTCACTCTCTCTGACAAATAAATAAAATCTTAAAAAAAAAAAAAAAGGCACAGTAGAGATTAACAACAATTACTAGTAATAAAATGGAAAACTTAGAGTAGAATACTGTAATAAAAGTTATGTGACCATGGTCTCTTTCAACATATCTTACTGTAACCCTTCTTACTGTATCCTTCTGATAATGATGTGAGATGATAAAATGTCTGTGTGATGAGATGAAGCCAAGTGAATAAGTAGTGTTAGGCTAGTATTGACCTTCTGACTGTACATCAGAAAGAGGACCATCTACTTTCAGACCGTATACCTGAAACTACAAAAAACTAAACTGTGAATAAGGAGGGTATGCTGTATAAGCAAGATTTATTAAACCCCTAACTGCCAATAACCTAACTATTCATTAGCAGTAGGATAGATAAGTCAATTAGGATGTATTCATATAATTTAATGAAAATAAATGAACTTTACTATTATATGACAAGAAGGATGACTCTCACAATTATAATGTTAAGTGGGAAGTAACACACACACACACACACATTGGGTTGTTTCATTTATATTACGTTAAGTAAAAAACATACAGCAGACCATCCGTGGTTTTTAGTTGCAATACTAGTTACCCTTTGGAGGCTAATGACTATGAGGGTGGACATTGAGATGGGGGAATTCCACAGTTCTAGCAAGCTGTTCCCATGATGGTATATATTTTGTGAAAATATTTTGAGTGATACACTTTTTATTTGTTCCTCTTTCTTTCTGTTTTATATATTTCAATAATATATTAGAAACAGAAGAGAGAGAATGGCTACCAAGCCAATTAATTTTCTGTTTTAGTTATCCTACTAACAAGTAGACCCAACCTCATATGCTAATCTTGGTAGCAATAGTAAGGACCGGAAGCACAACTTAAATTGCTGGAAACGAGATTGCTTACCTTTTAGGGTCGGTTACATGGATGTGGATGTTAACGGGTGTGGAAGATGCCATTTTCCCCCAGTCACATGGGCTTTGTTGCCAGACATGATGCCAGTTTGTAGAACAACAGATAGACGCAAGGTTCCTGGAACTTTTAAAAAATCACTTGACAAGGGTTTCAAAAGAAGCAAGAAACTTGCAAATGCACACAAGCTCAGGTAAACCCTTTTATATTTAATGCAAATAATCTTTCTCGGGAACTCAACCCCTAGAAGCTGAAGCACTTCCCAAGGTCTTTGTGAAATCTGTAAGAATCACTAAGCCAGCATACACAGACACTGCTCTGGTGAGCTTTACTTCCTCTGTGTTTGTTTTTCTCATCATAACGGGGTCTTATATGCCGTGTGTCTGGAGCTGCTTGAGCAGTTCCATTACCACCTGTATTAAAACCTAAGTACTGTTTTGATGTACCTTTCCCCATGTTCTTGGGCACCTTCCCTTTTGTGGTAACGTCAGTGTATATACGTTAAAGCATCTGCCTGTTTTTCTGCCTGTTTTATACCTCTCTCTTTCCCCTCAACCTCGAACTCGAGAATTTCTCTTTGTTTTTTCACTAATTTAACTCCTGCCTTCCATTATTTAACTGCTCTACCTTTTTTTTCCCCTCTACAGAAAGTGGGTCTTTGAATTGCAACAGACTGGTTTTAATAAAGCCTACATAGTTGCTATTATAATTAAAGAGAGAGAGAGAGAGAACAACAGCATAGCCTTCTGAAGTGGGAGAGTTTGGGGAGGTAAACAAACATTTAAAACAAATATTTAATGTTAAATGATGCGTTAGAGCAGGGCGATGATCTGAGGTTAAGCCCCTGACCGAGCAGGAGACACTGAACAAGGGTTTCTTCGCGATGCCTCTTTCAAGCCAGCACTGATTCACACCCCGCTGAAACATCATTATCTCTTTTCTGTCTTTTCTCTGTCCCTTTGGGGTATAATTTATAATAACTCTCATGATTAGGAGTTGACATCTTTGTTTGGGCATAGAGGAAGGAAGGTCGTTAGCAATCATCTTTTTTTACACTTTTATTAAAAAGCGGTTGGGAAATGATGTCAAAATTAGTGAAGTGAATTCATTTGAGTTAGACAGCTCCAAGTAGCAGCTCCAAAGCCACACTTTACTTTCCTGGAAGTCAGGAACATTCCCAGAACGTTATGTTATTATCTCCCATCTCCTAAGGAGGAAAAATATATGTAGAGTAGTGCCTGGCCCTGAACGAGTATTAAAATAGCCTAAATTGTTTTTATTTTATTGTTATTATCATTGTCCTGAATTTCACTGAGAAACGTCTATTAAGTGTTTTATTTGTAGTGTCTCATGGACTATTTAGAAGTCTATGAGGTGGGGCACCTGGGTGGCTCAGTGGGTTAAGCCTCTGCCTTCGGCTCAGGTCATGATCTCAGGGTCCTGGGATCAAGTCCCGCATCAGGGTCTCTGCTAGGTGGGGAGCCTGCTTCTCCCTCTCTCTCTGCCTGCCTCTCTGCCTACTTGTGATCTCTCTCTCTGTCAAATAGATAAATAAAATCTTTAAAAAAAAAAAAAAGAAGAAGTCTATGAGGTAACCATGATTATGATCCCTGTGTTACAAAGGAGAAAGTAGGATCAGACATGGGTTATATAACTTAAGAAAATTTTAAGAAGGTCATGCAAGTACCGAGCAGCCAAGCTAGAATATGAACCCAAGCAGTATGGCAATGTCAAGTAAAATAAATTCAAATTTTTAATGTATAACCTGACTGCAAAAATATAAACCCACCCAGAACAAGGAAACTGAATAAGTAACTTAAGATATTAATAATAAAATAATGCATTTGGTAGGGCTAAGAATATATATGTTTTACCTAGTTTTGTCAGTATTACCAATTATATTTAATAAGCCTGTGCTAATTTTATTATTAAAAGAACATTTATTTTTTAAATGGTGCACGTACCAAATGCAAATTTTAGCTCCAGTACAACCAAGGAAATAGAGTCCACGTTATCCTGAAGCTATTTACTATAGCAAACATGTTAAAATAGAGTTCTCCCACGTGTACAATACTGAAGAAAAAGCTGGTCAGTGTTCAGGAAAAGGAAAGATTTTATGGCAAGAGGAGGAAAAAATGTTGCAGAACCAGTTGTATATTTGTCTTGATCACGAGGGGAAAAGAAGTGGACAAAGAAATAGGTAACAATGTTTTATAAAGCATGGACTCAAGAACTTACTCCCTATACCAAATGGTGTCCTTCGTTTCCAAATAAATTATAGACCTCAAATACCCCCGGCTAGAAATATCCATGATAATTCAGCACTGAAACTTTCAAAGGAGAACTACATCAAAAACTTAAATTGAGTAAAATCTGCTAAGGACATCTGGTTCCTAAAAGCCGTATTTTATCATCAGAATATTCATGGGCAATGTCAAGAGTCCAATGCAGGTGCCTCTGCCAACGAGGGTGTCGCTGTGTACAGGAAGTGTACGGAGCTCTGCACACGCACAGACACACTTTTAGAAGTTTCATTTGCATCGCTGCTGTTTTAGTATTCAGAATTAGAGTTTGCTTTATCAAATTTGAGTCCTGTGTTTTTCTCAGAGTAAATGAGAGAAATCAGTGGGATCACTTTCCCTTGTTCTTTGTCTATCCTGCTTGTTTCATGCATTGACCGTTTACTCAGTCTTCGCTGTGTGTGAGGAGGAGAAGGAGAAAACCATTGTTCATGGTGAGAAACACCGGGAGACAAATAATGACAAGTGATTATAGGCATCGTGCTCTGTTGGAAGGGAACCCAGAATGCTAGAGGATCACATAAGCTAGTCTTTGCACAGATCTGACACTATTCCTGGGAGAGTGTATCAAGGCAGCTGCCTCGAGGAGATGTCACCTGAATTGAGCTTGTTTGTTGGAGTGGCAAAAGGTGGCAGCTGAAAGGAGGGAGGGGGTCGTATGGGGCAAGGTTTAGCAGACAAAGGGTATAGCGTGCCTGTCTTTAAACAGTAGGGTTCTAAAGTGGAAAGGACAGGATTCCTGATGTGCGCTAAAGTGTTATAACCCATTGGAACACGCTATTTTCCATCTCGGGGAAAGGAAAACATTGGGGCAAGATTTACAATTGGAGCTGTCAGTTTATCCGGCTGGAGCAGGTGTCAGGAGCAGCAAGAAATCAAGTCCAGAAGGAATAAAATCAGAAACAGAGAGATGAGTAAAAGTGGTAAGTAATGGCCATGGCAAAAGGCCACCCGAGACAGCACAACAAAACTCTAGCATGAAAATGAAATCCAAACCTCGTATTAGAGGAAGGTTGTAAAAACCTCAAGAGCAATTAAAGATTCCTGCAGGTGAGACACTGCTTCCCTATTGATATAAAAATAACAGTTGATTTCCAAAAACAGACAGCGATTTCTGGCACCGTTAAGGGCAAAATCTACCCATCCCAGTAAACAATCTTTAATGTGGTAAAAACAACCAAAACAAAAATAGTATTTATCTTCTACCTGATGATGGCAGGGCTAAGAAATAACAGATCTCTTTGAAAATCTAGTTCGGGAAAAATAATCATGGGAGTTTTGTCAAATTGTGTTCAATCTAGAGCGAGTCTAAACTTCCACCACTTAGACTTTGATCTACCTATAATAGAGAAGCTTCTCTAGTCTTCATACTCTACATTCTCTAAAATGCCATCATAGATAAAAGGAAATTTATTTCAATATGTTCATTAGGCACTTAACCAGTATAATTAAAATGTTTATTTTTCTCATGAAAAATAAGCTCCTGCTAGAAAATACCCAAAAAGTATATGAAAATTAATATCAACCATAATCGTATCAATCATATCAATCAAAAATTACAATCACAGTTAGTATTATAATGTCTGTCCTTTTAGTATTTTTCCTGTATACTCATAGTGGCATATATAGCATAATTAAAACTACATGAAATTTGTGTTTGCTTTTTTTTTTTTTTACTTTATCATAAGGGCTTTCCCAAATTGTTACAATAATATTGGCAAATAAATTTAAATTGCCACATAATTAACATTGTGAAGAAATAGATGGAACCATCATATGGAGGAAATGGATGCAAACAAGATGCATTCACAAAGAACATTGTCATTTTTATTTTTTAAAGATTTTATTGATTTATTTGACAGAGAGAGAGAGAGAGAGAGACAGCGGGAGCAGGAACACAAGCGGGGGGAATGGGAGAGGGAGAAGCAGGCTTCCCACTGACCAGGGAGCCCGATGTTGGGCTCGATCCCAGGACCCTGGGATCATGACCTGAGCCGAAGACAGACGCTTATGACTGAGACACCCAGGCGCCCCACAAGGAACATTCTTAAATTCAAACTTTGTCTGCATCTCTGATTTTTTTCTTAGGCTCACTTCTTAGAGTGGAATTACTGAGTTAAAGAACATAAATGTTTTAAAGTGGAAAGTAAGCAGAATTGCCTAAATAAATCACATGATTTTATTATTACCCAAGCCAGAGAGAGAAAATTTTCCAAAAGTTTGAAAGATAAAAAGAATACTTTTAATTAAATCAATTACTTGTGTTCAGGAGGAGGTCTGAGAAAGCAATAAGTTCCAGTTGTCTTCTTACTCTGGAGTTTTAATGGAGACATGAAGCAAAGGTGTAACTTGAAATATCTTGCAGGTTTGTTCATGTGTTTAGGGAGTTGTTTCAAATTTCTAAATTTCTTAAAATAGATCTAGAATTTAACAGAGTTCACCTTTCTGTATTTATTGATTTTAGACTTTGTGAACTTTTGAAGGAATGAATGAACCTCTCTGAGTCCAGGCCATTTGATGCACAAAGTTTTAAGGCTTATGTAAAAGTATTTGTGATCCTTCCTGAGACCTTTGAAAGTAACCATGTCATTAATGCTATTTCAGAAACATATACCTTGGTCAGTGAGTTTATAAGTGATAAGCTTTAACATTTAATAAGTTAGGATAAATGGTTAGAGTACATTTGTAAATTTAATAAGTGTGGTGATTTGGCTTAAAATTTAAAGCTAAGAAAATGTAGCAATTGAGTTCCAGAAACCATGCTTCAAATTTTATGTGTATTTTTAAAAATTAAGTCCTCACAACAATAATATGGGACTTTTTTTTAATTTTTACTTGTTTATACATGAATAAGTTGAGGCTTAATGTATTATTGTTAGTAGAATATTTGTGAATAGGATATTTATGTTCAAACAGACATTCATGCGCTAGCCACAGTGTAGCAAACATTATGTTAAATGCTTTGGGTAAATAATGGGCATGTAGAAGGCTCAAAGCCTTGTTCTGGAAACAGAAACACAAAGAGCTATTTTTCAGTGCAGACGTAAATGGCTCCACGGGAAGCCAAGGAATGCTTTCTGTGGAATATGATGGAAGAATTTAATCTTTGTACATTAGTAGAATGTATCCAGATGAAAATGACTTGAGTCGATAAAAGCTCTTGCATATATGACTCACTGTATGACTTTTGAGGGTGTTGTCCACTTTTTTTTCTAAAAAGAGTATGTTAAGTGTTATGCTAGATACTTCACAGGTCATGGTCGATTTCTAATTCCTAACAGCCCTTGATGGTAGAAACTATTTGCCCCATTTTACAGATACGGAAATGGCACATCAAAGAGATTCAGCTATTTACTGAACTTCACTTAGTTAGGGTCAGCCTTGAACTCAAACCCACATTTGTCAACCCATGTACTTAAATTAACACTGTAGGAAGCTGTCTGGACCCGAAAGAACACATGGAAATTGTTTAGCCACTAACTGCTAGAGACTGAATATGTGTTTTCCTTCAAAGTTCATGTGTTGAAACATGATCTCTAATTTAATGGCAATTGGAAGTGAGGTCTTTGGGATGTGATTAGGTCGTAAGGGTGGAATCCTTATGAATGTCTTTATAAAAGAGACCCCAGAGAGCTCCCTTGCCCTTTCCAGTATGTGAGATCATAGGGAGAATAAGTTCATCTATGAACAAAAAAGTGGACCCTCAATGGGCATCACATCTGCCAGCACCTTTATCTTGGACTTCCCAGGCTCCAGAATGGTGAGAAATAAATTTCTGTTGTTTATAAGCCACCCAGTTTATGATACTGTGCGATGGCAGCTTGAGTTGACTAAGACACCAACTTACTGAAGAAATATTACCAGGTTATTTGAGTATTCTATATGTGACAGCAGCTGTCTTGATCTAATGTTTGTCACCATTGAATAATCAATGCAAGAAAGAAAGTTGGAAGAGGTCCTGAAAGGAAGAGTGTGTGTTGGGGGTGGGGGTGGACTCTGGAGTGTCAGCTATGCCAAGGAAACTTTTCTTAAAACTGTTGCTCATAAAGAGAATGGGATGGGACAGAATTACCAGCCAGAAACTGTAGGGGATACACCAACATTTACTATCTTCTTATTTACTTAAACTTTTATTTTTTTCAAGACAATGATATTCCTTGGTTAAAACACCTTCCCATTCTATTGTAGCTGGGAACCATATTTCCCCTTCTCCCACTTTTAAGGTGAGCGGGATGCCAGGAGGGATATTAGTTAACCAGTAAGCATAGAGTGGGAAAGACATGCTAAGGAGGTAGAGCAAAACACAAGTAACTTAGGTCTTATTGGCATCATTGAATCACCATATAATCTATAGATTTTTGTTTTCTAACTTGTTGCCAAGTGGAATCCCAATTGAAGCAGACTCAAATTAGTGGAAACACTGAGTGAGGTGAGAGTTGGGAAGACACTTACCATGTCTAGAGAAAATAGAATCAGAACTGATGGCAAGAGAAGTGAATGGGCTGAATGAAGTATTAAGTGAAATAATGAATGTGCCTCCAAAGGCTGTTTCACCAATGGTCTTGGCCAGGTAGGGGCATACCACAAAGGAACAGGGGTGAGTATGAGAACCAAAATGAGGCAGTGGGGGACAACTATCAGCTTAAAGCTGAGATACGGATGAAGAGGAAAGACAAAGTTGAAGGAACAGGCCAGTAAAATGGGCTAGTCATGAAGTCGCTTTAGGATGCAGGCAGCAGTAACATGTTCAAAGCTTACGTAGGAGGGCATTCTGGTCCAAGCTTCCGCAGCCAGTAAACGAATAGGGCCTTCTAATTCCAACTCACTTGTGACTATTGCTCAAGATTCAGAGTCCCGAAAGATGTCATCTAATGTGCTGGGCATGGACTATTCCACCTTCAAAGCATATTTGAAGTAGGACATTGAAAATTCCACCAACCAAGATTAGATTCAAGGTGGTGGTTCTTCCAAAGGGAGACTGGAGTAGTTCTCGGGAGAGTAAGTTGGATTCTAAAGGGCCAATAACACAGAAATGTCCAAGCCTTTCCCTGGCCCTGCTTCTGCAGGACTGACCCCTTAATCATTCCTAAACCCTATTGTTTTAGATTAAAAATCTGAATTTTTGTCCTGGTTCCTCCAGTGATAGTCTGAGTGCCATCGGTCTGATAGAGGGGATGAAAAAGAAAGAATTAGTATTCTAGACTTATGGCTGAGGAACTTGGCTCCTAGACTTAAATTCTGTTACCAATAATCCCCATGCATCCATGCATGCTGACAGATACGGCCCAACACTTTAATCGTCATTGGCTATGGGCCTAATAAAAGGGAGAGGGAAATAAAATCAAATTCTGCTGGGCTCCATTTGTACAGGCAATATCAAGCCCTGTGAACTTTAATGCCCACTGTCTATTTAGATAGTCATGGCTCAGAGCTGGTATTAAAAGTAGCTAGAAATACTTGTTCTGAAGTGTTGAAATATATTACAAATTACACCGGAGTACGGGCTTAGTCCAAACTAATCCTGTATTGCACTGACCTTTGCAAAATCAGTTCTGTTTTCCTTGGCAGCTTCATTTCCACTCCTTCTCTTTGTCTTATTCCCCTGAAGTTCTATCTTTATTTCATTTTGGTGTCAGGAATCAGTATGAAGTGGCCGCTCGGTTTTAGGTGTGTTCCTCTGAATGTGTGCGATCAGTTTTGCTTCTGGGTGACCAAACAAACCTATTTTTCATTCCATTTCCTTTGCAGACTCATTTTCATTTCAGCTCTCTGTATTCCTCAGACACCATCAAATACTTTTCCTTTGTAAAACAATGAATGTATTATTCTGGGCTGTGCTTTTTTCTAAGGCTCAAAAGAGAGCTTAGGGTTTTCTTGTTTCCCTACACATTAAAAAGAAAATACTCCATTCTAGACACCCAAACTTTTGTGTCAAGTAACATAAAAAACAGCAACAAAATTAATCATAGGAGGGGGATGAAAACTACAGCTGGCACATGCTCACAGGGCTGTTGTTTCCAAATTCTTAAGTAGGGATGCTGATTTCGGAGCGAAATGATGATGCGGAGTGAAAGCCTCATGTGGAAGAAGATGAAGGATTTCTGAAGAGAATTACACTCGCTTAAAAAGGGAAGTGGTTTTTGACCTTTAGAATTTAGCCAAAAGCTCGAATAACCTCCCTTCTGCATCTTTGTGTATAGAGAAGGCACTAAGCTCTACTTTAATAAAGTTTTGTCAAATATTTTGTGTGGCGTTTTCCTGGAGCATCACTCGGGTTGCAGACGCCCAGCTGTGGCCTGTGGCATGGTCAAACACTAACCTGGCTTCAGATCTGTACGTGCAAGTTCAAAAGAGAATGAATGTATTCTGCCAATCATCCTAGAACTATTGGTTCACTCCACTCAGATTTGGCCCTAATGAATGGATGACAAAGTCCTGTCTTGCTAGAGGACCTTGCTCTAATTTTGACTTCCAAATATTACTGTCTCTCCATTGCGGTGGTTCTTAACGATTTTGTGTGGCTAATGATCATTCTAGGTACTTGAAAAATAAATATTTCCAGAAGATATCCCTTAGCTCCTGAAACAGAGTATTTTCACGGTGCCCCGGAAATCTGTATTTTTTTTTTTTTTTTTAACAGAGCACTCCGAGTGATACTGAAGTTGAATGTCCTTGACCTATGCTTGGAGGAACACTAATTGTTTGGTTTATATTTGTAACACTAATTGGGAAACCTGTACTCTTTCATGTTTTCTTCTCTGTACATATTCCAGTGACTTCACAATCTATACTGGTTTGCGGTCTTATTTTTTCGGTGATTTCTTTAACCATCCAGCGGTTCCATATCTTCTTGGGAATGTGTTTTTATCTTTTGGAAGAATTTATCCATTAAATAATAGAGTCTTTCTTGTATGGTGAGGGTTTTGGGAGGGAAAAGTTCTTCTGCTTTTACTTGTGGCTGTCACCCTGAATACAGCATGGACACTCAAGGGTTAGTCCTGCCGACTGGCACGCGGGGTAGCCAGGATTTTATGTTTCATGCAATCTAAGGGCTCCTGGAGTAATTGCTTGTCCTATCTCATCAGCATCAATAGAGGAAGGAGGGAGACATAACACCTATGCTGTAAGGTTTTTTTCCTCCTTTCCTTGTCCTCCCCTTAATGATAAGGACACAGAAGTAGTTAGAGGAAGGGGGTAGAAATCAGGGGAGAAATTAAAAGAATATGACTAGAAAAGAATGTCTCCCTTTAGCTATTACCCTTCTGTATGGAGGAATCAGACAGATTTGATCTCAAATTCCAATCTCAGTTGCCTTGAACAAGTACCTTCATCTCCCTGATACTAAATGTTGCTATTATGAAAATGCACACAAGACGTATCTCTTGGTCAAGGGTTTTAGAGGGAATAGATATATGGGAAAGGTACAAGTATGATCGTGTTCACCAGAATGACTTTAGGATATATTCACATTCAGGAATTGCTGTTAACATCGTACAGCACTTTGGGTAGCAATTTATTTTTTATAAGTGCTAATGACTTTAACCTTACTAGTTTGATTTTCAAATGATAACCTAATCTCATGTGTTGAGCACTCGTAGCAATATATATTTCCAATTACAGAACAAAGGTAGTTTGGTAATTAGACCTTTTCTTTGGTTTTCAACTTAATTGGGTGGCCCAAAATAGCGTGAAGAAACATTCACGGTGAACTCTCTTGCCACAGCATAGCTTAGTTTATAAGCCTCTTCTGATTATATCAATGAGATTAATGAACAGATCTATATTTAATGATATTCTAGGGATATGAGATAAATTAGAAATACTTCCTCTGTTGCACTGTCCTTCACGTAAGTTCAGTTTTGGCCAGGCACATCAATTTAGTATAAGTGAACGTTCTAAGGGATCACTTTTAGCCCCTTTCACTCTGTGCCATGTTGTCAATTCCGAAGAAATACATAATGCTGAGTAAGAGAGCAAAAGCCACTAGTTCATAGCTGAGCTTCAAATCCTATCTACTTCAGACTCAACTCAAATGTCATTATCTTTGGAATGCTTCTGTGATGTTTCTCCCTTTCCTCCATCCAGGCCAAGCCACTAGTTACAATCAATAGGTTCTATTTTTGAGTGCTCATGGAAATCTTCCCGAACATCGGTCAGATCATTCATCACTGTAGTCGGGTACCAAGTACTATACAAGATGCTCTGGATCCAGAGATGATTAAAAAAAAAAGACCATGGGGGCACCTGGGTGGCTCGGTGGGGTAAAGCCTCTGCCTTTAGCTCAGGTCATGATCCCAGGGTCCTGGGATGGAGCCCCGCATCCGGCTCTCTGCTCAGCAGGGAGCCTGCTTTCTCCTCTCTCTCTCTCTCTCTCTGCCTACTTGTGATCTCTGTCTGTCAAATAAATAAATAAAATCTTTAAAAAAAAATGCCCTCCAGGAGTTCATCTGTTAGAGAAGACTGATGTAATAAAGAGTTTGTGAGAATGGGAAAATGAAGAAGTAAAGTAGCCTGGTGGAAGTTCCAAAATCAAATAGTTCCCCCTGCATCGCTTAGCTACGGAAAGTGAATGTCTTTTCTGCTTTCTAGTTACCAAATACAGTATTTAGCACTTTCTAGGACATTATCTCACTTAGTCTTTTCCATAACTGTAGAGTGAAAAACGAAATCGTAGTTCATTCTCCAAACTTTGGGGAAATACTGAGACTCAGAGAGGTGATGTAGTCTTTTTCCTTGCCACACAGCAGGATTTAACACTGATTGGCCTCACAGTGGAGCCTAAGCTCTTACACAAGACCTCACTTCAAAAGCGATATGACATGAAGTCTGTTTGATTTGTTAGTATGGAAATGAGATACGTGATCTTAATTAAGGAGTTTATTCCTCATTAACCTTATTGTTCTCCCTTTTAAAATAAATCACATAGTATAGGTTAAACGGAAAGGAGGAGAAGTACATGTCGATGTACATCTTTCTATCTATTCATTGTCCATACAAAATGGTGCATCAATAAATGAACTTAAAAATGATTTCTTTGTACACTGTAATACCTTTTACAAATAGGATGAGCAGAAAACTGTATGATGTCACCAAGACTTTTTTTTTAAGTAGAACATGTAAATTTATATGCAATAGATGCCTCCTTTAATAACCTAATTTCCTATAGTTTTCTAGATCTAAACAAATAAGCATCTGTTCCTTGCTGTGTACTCTTTCTTGCACTGAACATCATATAAGCTCAAGAAAGGACTTTACCTTTTGTTCCTACTGAGGGTTTGTTTTTTTGTTTTTGTTTTTGTCAATAATCATCATCTTGAATGTAGCCACTGTATTTTCCCTATAGTCAGTATTTCAAGGCGCCATCTTATTTTCAAATCCCGTATGTCTCAGGGGACAAACAGAAAGTTCTGGTATTTTGAAGAGTTTAAGAACTATTGTTCTTTTCCCCTACCTGGAAGAAAAGAAAGAAGGAAGGATAGAATTAAATAAGGCAATAAGAAAGGAAAATTGGAGAAAAAAACAATTAAGGTTGATTTTTTTTAAAAGGTTTTATTTATTTGACAGAGAAAAAGAGAAAATATAAGCAGGGGGAGGGGCAGAGGGAGAAGCAGACTCCCCACTGAGCAGGGAGCCTCACGTGGCTCCCTGGATCCCAGAACCCCAGAATCATGACCTGAGCTGAAAGCAGGCACTTAACTGACTGAGCCACCCAGATGCCCTGATTTTTTTTTTTAACATACGATCAAAAGCCAAAATTTGCTAATAAGAGTACACCTATCATGATGAGCTCTGTGTCATATGTGGAGCTTTTGAATCACTATGTTCTACACCTGAAATGTAACACTCTGTGTTAACCATACTAGAATTCCAAAAAAGTGAAATAGGAAGAAAGTGCCAAATTTGGGTTTGGAAGTGTGTAAGCTATCTATTGCTGTGTAATAAATTACCCCTAAATGCAGTAGCTAAAAGCAACAAATATTTATCATCTCATTGCATTTCTGAAACTCAGGAATCCTCTGGGATTTGTTTAGCTGGGTGGGCCTGGCTAAGCATCTCTCATGAGGTGGTAGAGAAAATGTCAGGCAGGGCTGTTTTAGTAGCTTAAATTGACAGTCTCTCTTGTCATTTCACCTGGGTTAAAATAACAGCTCAGTATTTCACTAATTGTGTGAAATTGAAATATTTATTTTCTTAAGGTCTCAGAAAATAATAGAAGTTGTCACATGACAGGTTGGGAAAATAACTCATGGAAATATTATGAGTACTAACTTGTCATTAACTTAGGAGGGAATTTAGTAGCTGATTTTGCTAGATTTTCATCAGAGGCCAAATTGCAAAGGGACAACATTGCCATGCGACAAAATCAGCACCTAGGAAGCATCATACCTCCTTCAAAATGTCTATAAACACAACTTTGCAAATGACAGCTACTGTTCTGTGGCCAGGCAGAACCACAAGGATACACCATATCTCCACTTTGTACTGGGTTTTAGCAAGAAGAAGCAAGGTGATCAGTTTGTAAATTTAGAGGCATATGTCCCCAGGATGTCCCCAAATTTACAAATGAAAAAACAAGGTAACAAAATTTAAGAATATCACCCAAAGTCATATTATTGGTAAGTGTGCAATCTGGTTTAAATCAAGGTCATTATGATTCTATAGCTTGTGATCTTTTGCTACTTTCTACTACTTCTATCGTGCCAAAAAGCTTCTTGTCCTGAAAAATCAATATCTAACTTACCTATGCATTCTCCCACCACCTTCCTAGGATTATGTTTCTGGTTATAAGGGACTGAATAGAATAAAGACTTTAAAAGAACACCTACTAATATGTTAATATGCAATCCCTTTGGGAAATAGTTATGTCTTTATTTTGGGGTGGAATTTGTTTGCTCTAACTCCTTGTGACTAAACATTGGATATTTGTGGGGCACCTGGGTGGCTCAGATGGTTGGGCATCTGCCTTCAGCTCAGGTCATGATCTCCAGGTCCTAGGATCAAGCCCCATGTTGGGCTCCCAGCTCAGCAGGGAGTCTGCTTCTCCCTCTTCCTCTGCCTCTCCCCTTACTTGTGCTCTTTCTCTCTCTCTCTCAAATGAGTGAATAAAATTAAAAAAAATAAAAATAAAAATAAAATAAACACCAGATACTCACTATTGTGTAGCTTTTTCTGATACTTAAATCAGGTTTTCACTAGGCATCTCTTTCAAGATTGTATCTCTTAGTCTGTGTATTGTATCAAATATTATATTTTTATTATAAATAAAATTGTAAATATTGTAATTTAGATAGCTGAATCGGAGCTTAACTTTAAAAAAGCAAAGATTGAAGAGAAACATCTTTGAGGCATAATGAGGGTAAAATGGTTTGGGCATTCCAAATGCCCAGAAGGTGTTCAATAATTTATATTGTCTTATTGTATATTCTTTATATCCCAGAAAATATGACCCATTTTTCCCTAGTTTTAAAGATGTGGAAACTGGCACTTAGATACTAGCTTAGTAGATGATATGTCATTTTCATATTCATGTCATGATAACCCTAAGTTCCACACAGTCTCCCCAATATAAAACAAATATACAATTCATATAATAACAATTATACAAGAATAAATAAACTTGCATTGTAAGGTCTTACGCATATGACACACTGTATTGTTTTACTTAAGCATCAGGGAAGTCTTACTAGATACATGGAATTCTCAATTCAGTGCAATTTTATAGATGAAGAAACCTAGAGGTAGTTTAGCTGACTTACCGAAATCCCCACAGCCAGAAATGGCAGCAGGACAGAACCCTCTTATGCCTGCCTGCAAAGCTTAAGCCTCCCACTTTGCTACCGCTTTAAAATGTGAACTGAGCACCTGACATTCTTTCAAAATTAAGATGCGAATTTGTAACAGCGTTATCTTCTTGAGGTCGGAAGTGTCGTCTTCACTGGTAATTCGGGTCTGCCCTCAGAACTGACTGAACTCCCCCATGTTTTTCATGAAAGTATATATTTGGATAAACTAGTAAGGTCTTTAACTTTTTTCCTGGGGATCAGCTGAACTTTCATACTAATGTAATTCTTCTCAAATATGTTCTTCTGCCCCCTGATACGTAAGACCAATTCTAGGGCAAACTCATGGCCACTTGTTAGGCTCCCTTGGCTTTGGTTGGCTGCTTGGATAAGAATTTAACCTCCTTAGTTGCTCTCACTTGTATGTGCTCTGTGTCAAGCTTATATTAAGGACTCTTCCCTCCTTTTCTTGTAGTTGAAGACCAGACAGAAGAGAAAACGTTAGAGTGGTCAGAGCCTATGCCTGCCAAGGACTGTCCATTTTAGTAAAGTATTCTTTCTGGTAAGCCACTGGAGGTTTTCCAAAGAATTAAGATTGTCTTCGGATTATGATACATTTGCTAAATATGTTGCCAGACCACCAGAAGGTAGAGGGCAAGTTTAAACTGATAATAGTTATGGCTGGTTTTCAAGGCCAAATTGAGAATTATGCTGGGAAGGAGAGAACCACTCAGCAGTGTTTGATGGAAGTTTGTGGTCCACACCATGTGATTATCAGGCAGATGGTGGACAGGAAAGTGTTTCCAATACAAGAATGATAACATATTTCTGTTTAATCACCCGTATCTATGAAAATGTCTGACTCACAGTAGGTCCTCAGTAGATGTCTTTGATTGTATACTATACTAAATAATCTTCAGAGGATAGTGAACATATATACAATTCATATAATAACAATTCTACAAGAATAAATAAACTTGCATTATAAGGTCTTTTAATAGTGAGTTCCAAGGAGTAGGGCTCTGGTTACCTTCCACCTTTTGTTACCTCTACTTTCTGAACATGGTGAATCACAACAAATGCTTTGTAAATACAGGTAAATGGATGCTTAAAAAAAAAAAAAAAAAAGAATGGTCATAATTGGCCATAGGCATTCCCCCGGCTGCTATGACTTCTGGGCTGCATTGCAATTTGACAAGTATGTAGTGTTCTCACTTTCATTTCTTAATAACCACAGTGACTCTGGTTTTATGATCCAGAATATATCCATCTGTGTTAACTGGAAATAGATAGATAGATAGATAGATAGATAGATAGAGATATCTCCATAAGTACACATGTCTATGGATGTAAACATTCCACATGTCTATGGAACCAAACATTCAAATACCCACTTCTTCCCAGGCATGGTTCAGACCATCAAACCAATCTCCCTGATGATCACTTTAGGCATGGAATACTCCTGGGATTTGTTTCGTTACTTTCCAAATGTTTCAAGTAATTGAACACAAGCACTGACTTTGACGCAGCTGCCTATAGCTGAGTCTTTCCCATGATAAGGAACATAAAAGCTACCAACTTAGGTATGTTCTTTTTTAATTTGGTTTGACCCAGTTGCTCAGTAATAAATTATTTTAACACATAATTTCAAGCATCTGCTATATGCAGGATTCTTATCACTCTTTATTGATGAAAAGCCAGGATCCAACAAGAAAGGAACATCCAAGATTGTAAAAAAAAAATTATTTCACTGAAAACTTAGGCAGTATAGAATGTGTTATTTGCTCCTGTAATCTTTATTGACAGCAAGAGGTAGTTTGGTTTCAGTGAAGCATGCATGTGTATGCATAAATCTCACAACCATGTCATCTAGCCTTCTCACATTACACCCAAGTATAGGACTCAGAACTAACCTTCTCTAAGTCTCAGATCACAAAGAGTCCTTTTCTCATCTCCTTATGTATATAAGACTAGGTGTCCACAAGACTATCCCTGCCTCCTGGAAATTGGTCCTATAGAAATCACTTGCCTGTGTTGACCTGCAAAATAGGCATCATTTTCAATAAAAGCCCCTGGTGAAATATGTATGTTATGCTCGATTATGACAGAGTAGAAGATCATCTACTTCAGTGTCTGTCTCATCATACAGGCACTTCAATTTTTTAAAAAGTAAATCTTGTTCCTCTTCCATGATGATATACCCTGGTTGTGTCAAACTCTGGACTGTGAGTAGCTAATCAGTGGTGTCACATTGGCCTGTTCCACACGTTAGAGCAGGGTAGTACAGAGTATCTTAAGATAGACATGCCTTTTCAGAAACCAGTGCTTGTTATGAAAATTTAATTGATTTCAAGAGGAAAAAAAGTTAACTTGCTTTAATAACATCCCAGTTCAACTTAAGTGAGAAATTGAGAAAAGGAATGACATGAGAAGAATAAATGAAATTAACACTTATTCAAAGAATCGGATCACATTTCTGTCCTTTAAGTTATCAGATAATATTTTCTTGAATATTGATAGGTGGTTCTCCCACAAGCTTCTCAGATTTTTAATATTTTTCAATATATATTTTAAAATTCATTAAAATTCCTACATGATGCAATTTTTAAAAAATAATTTAGAGATGTGTTGGTAAATGAGAAATTCTTGGTGTAACTGTGAGTCCTGAGATATATGTGTGATGCTTAATATTTGTGACTTATATAATGGTAAATATATAAAATTTTCAGGTAAACCTATCTTTAAAATTTTTATGGAAGAATAATATACATAATATACCTAAGTATAATACATATAGAAAAATGCACATATCATCAATACATAATACTACATATTTCACTGACCAAGCATACTCAAGTAATCAGTATTAAGATCAAAGAACAAACATTACCTGCACCCTAGAATCTCCCCTTCTTATACTTACTTCTGGATTCATAAACCCACCAAAATGCTGCTACCACCCTGACTTCTATTTTATTAAAAAAATAGAATCATGCAATATATAATCTTATTTTTTTTAAGATTTTATTTATTTGACAGGCAGAGATCACAGGTAGACAGAGAGGCAGGCAGAGAGACAGGCGGGGAAGCAGGCTCCCCGCTGAGCAGAGAGCCCGATGTGGGCCTCGATCCCAGGACCCTGGGATCATGACCTGAGCCGAAAGCAGAGGCTTTAACCCACTGAGCCACCCAGGCGCCCCTATAATCTTATTTTTAGTATATAATTGCTTCTGTCTGGCTTCACTAAACATTATGTTTGTGGCATTCATTTATATTTCTCTGTCTTGTTGTATATTGTTGATTCTCTCTTGTTGTATAATGCTGATGCTCATATGACATTTGATATAGCCATAGTCATTTTTTAAAAATCTTACTCAATATTAAATATTTGGCAAATTGGTTTGTTTCCTATAAACCATACATTAGAGACTAAAACACTTCTTGGGATCATCGTACTCTTAAAGAGTTAACCTATCTAAATTTTTGAATTACCATTCACATACAGTCAGGCCCTCCGTATGTCAGGTAAGTCATTTTCTGGTAAAATACAGTTTCATGTTTGAATGTTACTTTCCCTCCTCATCTTGCAGCATTCTTAGGTAAAGCAAAACTTATTATGGATCATGAAATACCTTTACAACCAAAACACGTTTCACTCTGTTTTCAGATAAGTGAGTGAAGTGGATGGGGAATATAAATTGTTTGTACAAGGGCATCATTCGGTGAAAATAAGGCAAAACCCAAGTCTCTTTTTCCAGTGACATTCCACCTCCCATAGCCTCGTATTTCACACGGGAGCTGTGTGATAGACTAGATTACATTCATGGAGTTTCCATTAAATTACTGAGGGGAAAGACATTTTTCCCCTGTATAGCAGTTTTATCCTAGCACAGTGCTGGGCACGCCATTGGCTACACTCCTTTTAAATGACGAAACTGCAATCCAGAAACTTTGGTTGATGAGTATGATAGACTGAATAATGTGTCCCAAGCCCCAGAGGCTGTGAAGGTGTTGTGTAACATGGCATGGGAAAATTAAGGTTGCCGGTGGAATTATGGGTGCTAGTTAGCTGACCTTGAACTGGGAAGGTTATCCTGAATTGTTCAAATTGTTCAAATAGCTCATATTGTTCAGACATAATGACTCTGGCCCTTATAAATAGAAGAGGGAGGCTGGGGGCGCCTGGGTGGCTCAGTGGGTTAAGCCTCTGCCTTCGGCTCAGGTCATGATCTCAGGGTCCTGGGATCGACCCCCGCATCAGGCTCTCTGCTCAGCAGGGAGCCTGCTTCCCCCTCTCTCTCTCTGCCTGCCCCTCTGCCTACTTGTGATCCCTGTCTGTCAAATAAATAAATAAAATCTTAAAAAAAAAAAAAAAAAGAGGGAGGCTGAAGATGAGGTCAGAACCAGAGACAGATGTGAAGATGCTGTACTTCTGACTTTGAAGACGGAGAAAAGGAATAAAATGTATATTCCCCCAGGGCTCTGAGAAGGAACAGATCCCTGCTGACACCTTGATTTTAGCCTAGTGTGACCCATTTTCGGTTTTTGACTTCCATAACTATAAAATAATAAATTGGTGTTACTAATTGCATGGCAATTTGTTTCAGTAAGAATAGGAAACTAATAGGTGTAGATGTAGGAGAAAATGAGTGGAAGAGGTAGGCGATGGATAGATGGATAAATCTTGCCTTTTCTTTCTCAGAATCTGATGACTATTTTACCTTCTTCCACAAAGCAAGTAGCAGATGATTCTTTAGTAAATTCTTTGCTTTAATTCCTGAGTAAGATGGCATTTTTGTAAATGAATGCAAATCTACTTCTGTCTCAGTGGGGAAAATGTATGCATTGCTTGAAAGTCAAATGTGGACATGGGCAAAATGAAGGTCCTTGTTTCTTTGTCCTTGCCCCAAATAATCATTTTCTGTTTTACTTAATAAGATATGAGATCAAGCTGATGCGGGATGGGAGGGGAACCTCTCTGACTCTGGGCCTCCCAGGTGCCTGCTAATGCAGGATTTGTCTTCAAGGCCACTTCTCCAGAATATATCCCAGAGAGTATGTTAAATATAGTTTCTCTACTTAAGTTTAATTATAACTGTTTTCTCATGTTCCCATAAGAAACATTTCAGAATGTGAAAATCTGGTGCATATGGAAATAGGAAATTCATAGGGGCTTCTGGGTACCTTGCTTCACAGTAATATAAGGAGCCCATTTCATTTTGAATGCCAAAATTGTTCCAACAAATCTGGAGTTTTGTCACTGAGTGAGAAATTAGAGTTAAATACTCAGAGCTGGGAATGACATTGAAACCATAGATGGAAGGAACCAAAGAAAAAAGGTGGCTTTATTCATTATTCTTAAATTATAATAAACCAAAAAGTCTTAGGCTTTTAAAACCCAGCTACAAAAGTGGTTTGGAATTTTTGGACTACTCCTTTCAAGGGCTAGCTGAAATTTGCAAAATGGCTTTTTTTTTAAAGTTTAATTTAATTTTATTTTTTTTCAGTGTTCCAAAAGTCATTGTTAATGCACCACACCAGTGCCCCATGCAATACATGCCCTCCATAATACCCATCACCGGCTCACCCAACCGCCCATCCCCCACCCTCCAAAACCCTCAGTTTGTTTCTCAGAGTCCACAGTCTCTCATGGTTCATCTCCCGCTCTGATTTCCCCCAAACTCACTTCTCTCCATCTCCCAGTGTTCTCCGTGTTATTCCTTGTGCTCCACAAGTGAGTGAAACCATATGATAATTGACTCTCTCTGCTTGACTTATTTCACTTAGCATAATCTCCTCCAGTCCTGTCCATGTTGATACAAAAGTTGGGTATTCATCCTTTCTGATGGAGGCATAATACTCCATTATATATATGGACCATATCTTCTTTATCCATTCGTCTATTGAAGGGCATCTTGCTTCTTTCCACAATTTGGCGAATGTAGCCATTGCTGCTGTGAACATTGGGGTACAATGTTCATTGCAAAATGGCTTAATCCCATTTTCTAATTCCAGCAGTCAAAGAGAAAGATGCTTGTGGCAGAGCATGGATGCTAACACCAGGAAGAAAGGCAGGCAAAGGGCTCATTTGTGTTCCTATCCACACTGGTCATCACATTCTCCTTAACTTGTCATGAGTACACTTGTACACATTCTGTTCCTCTTCTATCCACTTTGACCTTTGCAAGTAAGGTTCTAGTCAGTGCCATGCCAGACCCCAGATGAATATCCCAGAAAGAAAGGGAAATTTATGGGGAAGGGTATAAAATGCCTTACAGAAATAACGAATTCCCAATTCTGAAAATCACATGAGATTCGATTTCCTTTTTTTTTCCCTACAAGAGAAGAACTATTCTCTTCAAAAATTTAAGAAAGTTAACCAAGCAAAATTAGTATTCACTGAGCACCTAATATGTGTCAGTATTGATGCTTGCTAAGTTTATACTTAATCTTTTTTTAAAATAGTATGAGTTAGCATTATTTCCCATTTTCCTAATGAGAATACAGGTGCAGAAGAGTTCATCTAACCACTCAGTGAACTGTAGAGCTTGACAGGGAACCAAAGAATACCAAAACCCAAAGCATGGAATGCCTGCCCAGGTTTCTCATACTGATTTGAGTATGTCTCACCATCTTATTGCCACAACATATAACTTCTGTCCATTCTTGTTATTTCTACTTTCTGATGATTTCCTGCATATTCCTCCTTTATTTACATACTTATATTATGTAATTATTTAAATATACATTGAATCTCAGGTAGCATCAAGAACAGTGTCTACCACGAAGAATCTGGTAGCATTAGCCGACCAGAACACAAGAAATCTGTCAATGTCATCTCTTCAAGGCCTTCAGTGGTGGCCACATTACTGTACTCACAGGGTTTCTTACCTCTCTCCAATCTGTGGCTAAACATTGTGGGGAAGAACCCTGGGCCTGGGATTCTGAAGGTTGAGTGACATTCTCTTTCTGACATTTACCCGTGGGGTAACCGTAGACAATACCCATCGCCCCTCTATGCCTCAGTTCCCTCATACATAAAGTAGGGTTAGTAATAATACCTGTCTATGGGCGCCTGGGTGGCCCAGCTGGTTAAGCGTCTGACTTCGGCTTAGGTTACAATCTCCGGGTACTGGGATTGAGCCTCACGTTGAGGCTCCCTGCTCAGCAGGGAGTCTGTTTCTTCCTCTCCCTTTGCCCCTCCCCCTGCTCGTGCTCTCTCTCTCTCTCTCTCTCATAAATAAAATCTTACAAATTGTAATAATAATACCTATCTAATAAGGTGGCTGTGGAGATGAAGTTAGTAAGCATATGCGAAGTACTTAGTGGGTTACCTGGCACGTGAGAAACCCCCAGTTAAACGAGAGGATGCATAAACACTGTCAGAGGAGCACACTTTCTCTTTTGATATAATTTAAAACTGGCAGAATGATTGCCAGAACAGAACTTTTTTATTGGGGGGGAGGTGGAGAACAACCTAATACCTAATTGCAA
This sequence comes from Martes martes, assembly GCF_963455335.1. Taxonomy (NCBI): domain Eukaryota; kingdom Metazoa; phylum Chordata; class Mammalia; order Carnivora; family Mustelidae; genus Martes; species Martes martes. Next base: position 22,992,087 of record NC_137905.1, read on the forward strand.
AAAGTCCCCTACCCTCCATACTGCAGTGTCCATCTCTCACCAACATTCCCTGATCCATAACCATATCACAGAGAGCAAGTCAGCAAATTAGTACCACGCAGTCTACCATGTAAACTGTTAATAATTCCATTTTCACCAGTGACCTCACCATGTTCTTCCTGATAAAAGGACCCAGTGTAGGATCACATATTGCGCTTAGCTTTCAAGCCCTCCCCATCTCCTGGAAGCTGGAATTGTTTCGAAAGGAGATATTATAGAGATTATAGATTTAGTGCCACCTAGCTAGTGAATCTAACTTGATATTCCAATATCTGCTTTGTCCTTTTTTTTTTTTTTAAATCCTTGAAGAATGGCAAACCCCAGAGGGGTTTTTATTATTCCCCAGTGACAGAGCACGTTATGGTGCCTTCTGAAATGTAGGCTTGAGCCCGAGTGTGACCTCATGAAGTCCCCACCTCTCCTGCAGGCAAGATGAAGAGGCAGGTACTTTCTGGTGAGATCAAGAGTGCCCCAAATATTACACTGAGCACTGGAGATTCAAAGTTGATCACATCAGTCGAGTTATTTGTTTATCTGTTCATAATTCTCAAAACAGCATTTAAAAAATATGCAGTTCTTTGACTAATACTGAGTAGAATCTTTCCATCCCTGTAGTAGTCTGCCTGAGATGCCCCAGACTGTAGTTATATTTCCTATTGCTTGTGTTTCTTTGTTTATTGCTTTTCTCATCTATCAGTGAATTAGGGTTGGAAACTTCATTACCTACCTATTGCTGCCTAACATTATTACAAAAACTTGGCTTAAAGTAAATACACTTTTTTTTTTTTTTTTTTTTTTTTTTTTGGTGGGCCAGCAGACAAGGCACAGCCAAGCTGGGCTCTCTGTTCCGTATTCCACAGGGATACAATCAAGGTTCGGGCTATGGCTACAGTCTTATTTGAGGCTGAACTGGAGGAATTCCCACTTCCAAGTTCATGTGGTTGTTAGTAGCATTTAGTATCTTGTCGATTGCGGATTGACCTGTCTCCATTTCTTGCATGTACCTTCATTGACTGAAATGTGCCCTTATTCCTTGCTACATGGACCTTCCCAACCCTTCTTGCTTGCTTCTTGCTTCCTCAGTGAGAAAATCTGTTAGCGACACAGGGTGAAATCTTACCATTTTCTTCTTTTTTTCTTTTTTCTTTTTTTTAAATTTTTTTTATTATGTTATGTGAGTCACCATACAGTATGTCATTAGTTTTTGAGGTAGTGTTCGAAGATTCATTATTTACATATAACACCATGTATGTGGGCTCCATGCAATGTGTGCCCTCCTTAAAACCCACCACCAGGCTCACCCATCCCCTCAACCCCCTCCCCTCTAAAGCCCTCTTTGTTTCTCGGAGTCCACAGTGTGAAATCTTACGCAATGTTACCATAGAAGTACTATCCCTACCTTCATTGTATTTTATTTGTTAGAAGCAAATTGCAGGTCCTGCCCACATTATCAGGATTGGGATTGTACAAACCTTCAATTCAAGGAGAGCAGAGGTCATAGGAGCTACTCTAGAGTCTGTTTGCCCTAGAAGGCAAGAAGAGAAACAATTTAAAAAAAATTCAAATGTTAGACAATGTTAGTGGTGGAGGCGGATCTCTTTTGAATCAGACTCTGGCATGTTACATGTTATTTTGTGGCTCTCTTTGTTAGCTAAGGAGCACAGCTTTTATTAGGCTGGATAGCAGATTGAAGACTCATCAGATCCTCTGGCACATGTCCATTTACTGCCTGTCTAAATGAAGGGGAAAAAATGAGATGCTCTTTCTTCTTTCTGGATAGAAAAGAGAAGATGGTATAGTCCAGACATTGGAATGAGACATACTTGGGGTTTAATCTCTTGTCTGTTATTCCTACATTTATACACATCACATGGATGTAAAAATAAAGACTCAAATAAGGTTTAAAACAGGGTAACACTATGTGCTAAGCATTATTGTTGGGAAATTGGATTATGAGGTTATGAGATCCCTCCAGTACTACACTGTAATACTAATCATTTGATGCCACTAGAAATAAAGACCAGAAGTAGCATTGCGGCTATTGATTAAGGCTGTCTCAGTAATCTTCTAACTGCAGCTGCTAAGACATTCTTAGTAGTTTGGGACTATGTTTTAGAAGAATTTTTGAAGAGTACAACCACCATATAAAAATACTCATTTTCTTTTCTTTTTTAAAATTCATTCATTTATCTTAAAGAGAGGGAGATTGAGTGATAGGGAGGAGTAGAAGGAGAGGGAGAGAGAGAAACTCAAGCTGACTCTCCACAGGGGCTCGATCCCACAACCCAAGATGATAATCTGAGCCGAAATCAAGAGTTGGACACTCAGCCAGCTAAGCCATCCAGGTGCCCCCCAAAATACTAATTATTTTCAGTTATACACCAACAGTGGTGCTATGGGGCTTATTTTACTTGTTTTAGATTATAAAACTGAAGTGGGAGACTCCATGGAAAATGGGAAAAGTTCTGGACATCAAAAATATCCTGTGTCAGACAAGATGCATACCCATGTATTGTACTTAACTGTCACATCAAAGTCTAAACTTGAAAATTTGATATGATTAATCATGATACTGAGACTTGGCATAAGGAGTAGACATAGCAATTCTACTCTGGACTTGGAGGCAAGGCTCTCATTTTGCAGTACCAGGAAGAAAACAATGAGATGAAATAGAATTTTAGAAAGAAAAGAAATAGGGTTATTCAGCCATACTCAGGGTTCAGTCTATTATCACTACAACCCCTTCCCCCCACTCCCAAACATATATTTTCTGCAGGACAGGCTTCATTTTTGTGGCTCTCCATGGCAGTAAGCTGAGGATGAATGATGAGACAGAAGAGTGAGAAATTCTAGATCCAGGTTCCAGCTTTTGTGCCTGCCAAACTGAGTTGCCCGGAATGGCTTACTTGACCTTGCTAGATGTCAGTTTTAACAGTAGGCAAATAGGATCAACGGAAATACATCAGGAGTAGCAAAAAAGGACAAATTTTGTATGTCTTCTCTAGCAGCTGATAGCGCCTGTCTAGAAAACCATGTTGTGACAGAGTTGGCGCCCACACGGATTCCATGAGGATGATGACAGGGCTCAATTAGTGATGTCTGCCATGGGCGTGTAGAGTAATGGCGTCTTGCCTGGTCGATGTTTGCCATCCCAGGACATCACTGTCTTCCAGATTTAGCATTCTAGATTGACTGTGACTCACTTTCCCTTACTCTTGAATAAAACCACTCGTTTTATATTTAGAGAATTTGGCCAAAGAAGGAGCAATGTATCACCTTTTTTTTTTTTTTAAGATTTTTAAAATTTATTTATTTGACAGACAGAGATCACAAGTAGACAGAGAGGCAGGCAGAGAGAGAGAGGAAGAAGCAGGCTCCCTGCTGAGCAGAGAGCCCTATGCGGGGCTCGATCCCAGGACCCCGGGATCATGACCTGAGCCGAAGGCAGAGGCTTTAACCCACTGAGCCACCCAAGTGCCCCAATGTATCACCTTTTTATACATTAGACCACACTTTCCATGGCAGCAAGAAATATATATGTCTCTCTTGGTTCTACATTTTATCTACAGAGAATAGCCAATTATTGGCACATACTAGGTGTTTAATATCATGTGGAACCACTGAACTACTCAGCACTGCTTTTGGAAGAACCATGGGCGGTCTTCTATCTCACATTGGCTTCCTGTAACAGAGGCGGCTGTTAGACTAGTTTGTAAGACTGAAGTGTATTTAAGGCAAAAAATGAAAACAAAAACAACAACAACAAAAAAAACCCAAAAGGACATAAAACTTGCTTTATAGAGTTAATGTATCTGGAGTAAATCACATATAAATCAATAACAGATGAAGGGAACAGAGTCCGGGGTATATTTCTATTTTAACGTCGTTACTGTTTTTAATGCCTATCATGGAGTTTTCGAAAGAACTGCCAGACAAGTCCATTCACTGAACACCCTAACTTCGTAACAGAAAGTCTTTTCCATCTTCAGCCCATTTGTGTCCTCTGCCATAGCTCAGGGTCACAAAGTTGGTGCATCTGGCAGATAAGCTTATAGAGGTAGAGAAAAAGACATAGCGTAATCATGTCAACTTGTCAAATGTCTGGCTCAAAAGAATAGAAGACAGACTGGCCAGCTTTAATTGACCCAGAAATAGTTTGTTTTGGTTTTGTTTTTTTTTCTCATCTGAAATCACCCTCAGGAAAAAAACTTTAAAAATCCTGGTTGTTGGCTGCTATTATTAAAACACTCAAAAAATGAGTATTTCCAGTTTACTGAGGACTCATGATGTGCCGAGTCCCTTCCATTTTTACTCTTCACACCAGTGCTTTCTGAAATATTTTCAAACTTAGTTTGTAAGTTTTTACGTGTCTGCACCTATATTAAAAGGGATCCTCCAGTTCCTTATATAATGTTTGGACTTCTATTACAGGGCATCGTTTTTTTCACATTAAAGACTATTTGGACCTTGCAGATGGCCACATCATAGCAAGCTTCAGCCACTCATGCTAGACCTGCAGGTGACTGATGTGACCACTGGTAGAGAATTTAACATCAAATAAATCATCTTTAACACCCAAGTGGCATTGGCGTCTGAGGTATTCACAGATACCTTCTTGGTGGTCCCCATGTTTTCCAGCTTGAAAAATTTAGTTCTAAAGATCATTGTCTTTGGAGTCAAATAGGTCACAATTTTTAACTGCATGATCTTCAGCAAGTTATTTAAACTGCTTATCTCTGTTTTTTCATCTCTCAAATGGGGGTATTAGTAATTACCTTAAAATATTATAGTGCAATATTAAATATCATAGTTTCTGCTAGCAGTGTGCAAGAGTTCCTCTTTCTCCATATCCTTGCCAACACTCTTGTCATCCTCACGGTGTGTGGTGATATCTCATTATGGTTTGATTTGTATCTCCCTGGTGATTGTGATGACCATTTGTGACCATTTGTTCATCATTTGTATGTCTTCTTTGAAAAAAAAAAACAAAACTATTTAAGTCCTTAACTCATTTTTAATCAGGTCATTAGTTTTTCTTTATTTGTTTTCAATATTGAGTTGTAGTTCCTTATGTATTTTGAATATTAACCCCTGATGAGATACAAGGTTTGCAAATATTTTCTCCCATTCCATGGGTTGCCTTTGCACTCTGTCAATTATTTCCTTTGCTTTGCAGAAGCAATGGTGCAATCGCTATGGAAAACAGTATAGAGATTCCTCAAAAAATTAAAAACGGAACTACTGTATGATCCAGCAATCACGCTTCTGAGTATTTAGTCAAAAGATTTAAAATCAGAATCTCAAGGAGATACTAGCACTCCCACATCCATTGCAGCACTATTCACAGTGGCCAAAATATGAGAAGAACCTAAATGTCCATCAACAGATGAGTAGAAAAAGAGAATGTAGTATATACATACAATGAATACTTCCTAGCCTCATAAAGAAAGTCAGCAGTTTTGGGGCACCTGGGTGGCTCAGTGGGTTAAAGCCTCTACCTTCGGCTCAGGTCATGATCCCAGGGTCCTGGGATCGAGCCCTGCATCGGGCTCTCTGCTCGGCAGGGAGCCTGCTTCCTCCTCTTTCAGCCTGCCTCTCTTGTGATCTCTGTCTGTCAAATAAATTTAAAAAAAAAATCTTTAAAAAAAAAAGAAAAGAAAGTCAACAGTATGCAAAAACATGGATGAACCTTGATGATATTAATACTAAGTTAAAAAAAGCCAGTTACAAAAAGACAAATATTGCATGATGCCACTTAATATGAGGTATCTAAAATAATCAAATTTAAGGACTTGAAGAGTGGAATAGTGGTTTCCAGGATCTAGAGGAAAGGGTAAAGGGGGAGTTATTAATCAACAAGCATAAAGGTACAACTGAAAGAGATGAATAAATACTAGAGAGATACAGTACAACATTGTACTGATAGTCAATAATTCTGTGTTGTACACTTAAATTTTTTTAAGACTGTAGCTCTCGGGTGAATGCCACGATAAAATACATTTTAAAAAATTAAATATAATAAGACACAGTGTATACTTAGAATGCTGTCTGATATAATCATTAAATAATAGCCATAAGAAAATGCATGATTCCTATAAGTTTAGTACAATGCATCCTTTATAAAACTGCATGGAAAGAAGCAGTATATGCATAAAAAAAATCCCAAGTGACAATTACTTTCATGCATGAAATTACTAGCATATAAAAGGGCCCATTGAGTTTTCATTTGCTAAAACTAAGGTAGAGATAAAGAAATAAGTGGGAAAAGATTGCATGAATGACCTCTGACTTCCAGTCATTTATATTCAGTGACCTTAATGAAGATGATTGCAGATACCATGTATTTATGCTGATTCTACTTTGATATCTATAGTTAAAAAATTTTTCATCTTTTCATCGAGAGTGCTGTACTAATTATCATGCAGGTTTATCACATGCTTAAATAGCATCAGTGGTGGATAGCTCATAAAATATTTATTAAGAAATATAGAAGTATCCAACACATTAAAATATTGGCTTCAAACATTCAAATGTATTTATAGGACCTCGATGGCCAGGATTTTAGCAAAAGGGTTTCAAAGTTTCATACTAGAAGAATCCCCAGGCAGTAATTTTATTGTTAGAAGTCACTTAAACTACTATTTGATATTTTACAATCTTTTCATGATCCTATTATGATTTGTAGCCTTTGAAAATTTTATGGTATAAACTCCATCCTCATTAGCAGACTCTGGTAACTGCTGCAATTCTAAAATATACTTTTATTCATTTGGAAAAATATTCTGCAGTAACACTCACTAAAAGTATTTACTACAAATACCCCTTATTATGTTAAAACAAAGTATTGGCTCATAAGAATAAATTTTACCAAATAGAGAGGTTTCTGAAAATAAATTTATATATACCAGTAGTGGTATATGGGAGTGTGTTGGGAGGGTCACTGCAATGAACCATAGAATATTGAGATGATTTCTGATCAATATTTTAATTATCCACATATTCTAGGAACATGTGAGGAAAGGAAGAATACAATCAAATAATAAAGAATCATGCTACTTAAAGAATAAAGCTACTTAAAGACTCACCATGCCATTAAAAAAAAACAACAACAACTCATTGTGTAAAAAAAACTCATGATGGTGCCATTTACAGTAAACTGGCTTAAAGAAAAAGGGGACTTTATTGAGTAACGTAACTAAAATTCCAACAGAAGTTCTGCTTTCCATCATAGATAGATATGGAATAGATAGATGGAATATTCCAGACAGGGCTCTGGAAGATTTATCAATGTTGTATTTGGGACTTAGTTTGATATGCATCAAAATTTTAAACACATTAAAGAGTGGAGAGAGTGATGAGTAGATACATATATGGAAAAACAGCTATGGGATAAAGTGATCTTTGGAATCTAGGTAGTGGAAAATAGGATGATTATTGTGAATAGCTTCATCTTTTCTGTACATAGAAAAATTTCATGACAAAATATTGTGGAAAATGTTATCAGGTCCTGCATTCTCTCCCTTGGCTCCCCTTAGTGTGCCCAAAGGAAAAAAAAAAAATATATATATATATATATAATATTTTATTATATATTATATATTTCCAAGCGTTCCTGGGGGGAAAAAATATATATGGCAGTACGGCCTAAGTGCTTTCAGGTAATTTTGGCAGAAATACTAGAATTATTCCTGTGAGAGTCAAGGGAAAGGTTTTAGTGAATTTCATTGGCTGTCTTTGTGTCACATGCACTTGTCCACACCAATCATTATGGCTAGGAGGTTGAAGTGTTCTGATTGGCTAGAAGTGAATTACATGTTCTACTCCTGGCAATAGGCTGGGTCCACATCCCAGAATGCAGGATTGGGAACTGTCTGGAATGGAGGTGGGAGTGGGTGTAAATCTATCTTCCTAGCAAAGCAGGGGGGCCTTAGGTGGCTTAAAAATTTTCCAGTTCCTGGAAAATCCCTCAGATTTGATGTGTAGACCATTAAACTTATGATGAAACGTAATTCCTAATGTGAAATGAAAACAATTGCCTAGTTACCAAAAACTATCTGGCCTATCAGCAGGTTATGTAATGTAATGCAAATTAATATAATCTTAGGCATTTCATTTGTTTTTGGAAGGCAGTGGTGCTCCCAGAAAAGCTGCAACAGATGAAATGAAAACAAGAGTATTCCAAGATTTTTGTATGTAAACACTGGCTCTGAAAAGAAAACACACGCACACACACACACGCACGCACGCACTGTTGAGTTCACTACATTCTACATAACAACTAAGAAAATTATTCCTAAACATCTTTATCTCTGGTCTGCTCTTCAGTGAACACTCATCTTGCAGTTTTGCTTTAGAAATAGGATGTGGCTCCCAGTATTACTTAGATGGGTAAAAAAGGTTTTTGAACAAGACTCCTAGGATGAAAATTTATATTGAAATATCATTAATGCATGAATCCTCTGGCACTGGCCAAGCAACTCTGTCTTTTATATCAGTTGCTACAACAAATAAACTATATGGAAGATTCCTGTAAAGAAGGGTGGAGGGGCACCTGGTTGGCTCAGTTGGTTGAACACCCCGCTCTTTTCAGCTGAGGTCATGATCTCCTTGGCAGTGGGATGGAGTCCCGGATGGGGTGGGGGGGGGGTGGCGGAGGGGAGGTCCCTGTTCAGTGGGAAGTCTGCTTGAAGATTCTTTCCCTCTGCCCTAACCCCCAGTTGTGTGCTTTCTTTTTCTCTCCCTCTCAAACAAATAAACAAATCTTTAGAAAAAAATGAGAAGTGGCTTTGTGTTGGAAGATAGGGGTTCGAATCCCAGATAACCTTGGGCAAATAACTTAAAGCATCTGGGGCACCTAGGTGGCTCTGTCAGTTAAGCCTGGTCAGTTAAGCTCTTGATTTTGGCTCAGGTCATGATCTCAGGGTGGTGTGATTGAGTGTCAGGCTCCAAGCTCATCCCAGAGTCTGCCCTCTGCCCCTCCCTCTGCTCACATGTTCTCTCCCTCTACATAAATGAATAAAGTCTTTTAAAAAATACAAAGTTAAAGTAAGCATCCTGATTTTAATGAATGTTGTCCCTTAGATGATTATTAGAAGATTAAGCACATATTTTTGTGTAGAGGTTATACAGTCTGATATGAATTAGGTGTGCATTACATATAGCTAGAGGTGTAGATATAGATGGGCATCAGAGTTGAACTGTAAGCCTCAAACTAAAAAGAATTATTTAGTTGCTTCATTTATATCTGGTTTTATGGTTCACAAATTATCTTTTTCATGCATTATCTCATATCCCTCTGCAAAAGTCCTGTGAATGAGTCATAACAAATACTGTTAACCTCATTTTACAAATGAGGCAACTGAAGCTCTGCGAGTTCAGGGGTCGTGCTGCATTCTACTACAGCTAGTAAATGGTAGAACCAGGTTTCAACGAAAATCTCAGTAACTTTGAGGATCAGGAGTGTGTGGACATAGATTGTAGATATTTTAACTAAAGAAAGTCCTAAATTTTAATAAATGCATTGCTTTTTGTTGGATGCCACAGGGACATAAGTTTAGGAAGAGCCCAACAATGCATTTTTTTACCTTCCTTTTCTATTTAGCACCTGAGCGAAGCAAACACCTTCACCCTATGCCATCAGTAGCCTCAGAAATATACTGATCTATTGATAACAGATTTTTTCCAAATCCCGATGGTCAATTTTTTGCCATGACTGAGAATATTAAATGTGCCGTCCTACGGATAAAATGGGCCTTCCACACGAGCAGAGTGGAGCATGCAAGGAGGAAGGCCACACTCCTAGTCACCTTTTCTGACACTGTGCAGGCATCAGTATCTCAGAGTACTTGCTGTCATGCATGGCTTAGCTTCATCTGCACCAAAGCACTTTATTTTCTTTCTTTATGCTCAGTTTAGTTCTTAGTTCAACTAGACTTCCTTTTTTTCCCCTAGCAGTAGGCTCCAGTGGGTTTGTTCAGAAGCATACTTAGAATACTTTCTCAGTGAGGGGCACCTAGGTGGCTCAGTGGGTTAAAGCCTCTATCTTCGGCTCAGGTCATGATCCTAGGGTCCTGGGATGGAGCCCCACATCGGGCTCTCTGCTCAGCAGGGAGCCTGCTTCCTCCTCTCTCTCTGCCTGCCTCTCTGCCTACTTGTGATCTCTGTCTGTCAAATAAATAAAAATCTTTAAAAAAAAAAAAAAAGAATACTTTCTCAGTGAAACCAGGAGAAAAAGAAATATTCAGAGCAGGTGACAAATTTCTCCAAACTGCACGTGTTGTCTGGCTGTGGCCATAGTCTTTGTAGTCAGGCTCGGCGCCTTAGGTTTCGGGCACTACCTCAGGCAAAATTCAGAGAAGCGGCTCAGTGTCTTTGTCCCCTGTTTTGCTGTGCTCTGTAGCAACGCACCTCCTCAGCTGTTCCATTTCAGATGAGTTTTAACTGAAGTCCTTTTTCTATATCCAGACAATGGAAGAGCAGATGGCACTTTTTCCAGCATATCTTAGCCAAGATTCCACTCTGGAAACAGGCAGTTCTTGCTCAATAGCCCTGGAAAAAAAAAAAAAAAAAGAAAGAAAGAACGAAAAGAAAAGAAAAGAAAAAGAAAATAGGTACAGTTCATCTCACTTGATTTCATGTCAACGGTGTTTTTCTGACTTGGAAAGTCCTTATAGCAATAGTGTTGTTCTTCATTTCTGATAAAAGTGACCGTTGAGTTCTAACTTTGTACCAGTTTTGTTTTGGTTTTTTTTTGTTTTTTGTTTTGTTTTGTTTTCTTTTACTTTCATTATGTCCAATGTTAATACAGATCTGCTAAGTAGGCATTTACTATCTCCACTTTTTTAAATATTTTATTTAGTTATTTGGGATACCTGGGTGGCTCAGGCAGTAAAGCGCCTGCCTTTGGCTCCAGTCATGATCCTCAGGGTCCTGGGATCGAGTCCCACACCGGGCTCCTTGCTCAGCGGGGAGCCTGCTTCTCCCTCTCCCTCTGCTACTCCCCTGCTTGTGCTCTCTCTGACAAAGAAATAAATTTTTTTAAAAAATATTTTATTTAGTTATTTATTTTAGAGAGAGAGTGTGTTTATGAGGTGGGGGATAAGTGGAGGGAGGAGCGTGGGGTGAGGGTTGGGGGGGTAGAATCTCAGGCAGACTCTGCACTGAGCATGAGCCTGACATGAGACTCAGCCTCAGGACACTGAGATCACGACCTGAGCTGAGACCAAGAGCCAATACCAATAGTCGGATGTTTAACTCACTGAGCCATCAAGGTGCCCCTTCCCTTCTCCATTGTATTTCCCTCTTAACTTCATTCATTAACGTGAAAGAGAAAAACAACGCCAAAAAAGCCTAGATTCTAATCAATGCTCTTAATGGAGATGTGAACTCAGACAAATAATTTTTACTTTCAAATCTGCACAATTGGGTATAAGACAAGAATTTGGAAGAGCCAACACATCAAACTAATACTACAGCTTACCCTTCTTGTACCCATAACAGGCACTCAGAATCACAGACTGCACTTTCTCTCTCAGTTGTACTTAAAGAGGCAGAGCTCTTTAGACAGGCATTCTTACTTTATGGACCTGGGAAAGCTACATATAATATACATACATTCTAGTACTTGGCTATCTTAAATAGCTCTTTCAGATCTCACATCCTAGGTCTCAAACCATGTCTGCCCCCTGGATTTTTTTTTTTTAACCAATTTAAATCTGCAATTTTATATATAGCAATTGTATCAAATATCTCTCTGGTGTCAATCACTTTGATGAGTATTTAAAATGCGAAAGTCAATAAAATAGTCTCTTGCCTCAAGTGCATATCTAGTTATGGCTTTCATAGGTTTAAACTACTTATTTTCTTTAGGATACGAGCATGTTTAAATATACCCTTTAATTAAATTTCTGTGAGAAGCAAAGTCACTGATTATCTGAATGTTAAAGCATGTATTTACTCATTGGAAGGTTTTCATGAAGACATCAATAGCAGATAAATCTACTGTCCCACTCACCTCTGATTTTAGCCATGACTGAGGTGGACACTTAGGTGCTTGCTACTGCTTTTCTCCTGCTCAGAGTGGCTTTTTGTGTGTGTGTATGTGTGTGTTATGTTAGTCACCATAAAATATATCATTGGTTTTTGATGCAGTGTTTCAAGATTCATAGTGTTTCATCTTAAGTATGATGACTGTGTATCTCCATGTCCTCCCCCAAGTGTTACCTGATAACAGCAGATCCCTGCAGGATTCGGAAAGTGTCCATCTGTCCCTGTGCCATCTTTCCCTTTCACTCTGTCCTCAATCCTACCACCAAACTTAATAGAACTACATAGAATCCTGGCTCAAAATAGTCATAACAATTGAATGAAAAAAACTAAATTAGTTCACCTCTTATCTCTTTGTTTGGCTTAAACTCAGAAGTTCTCAGGGTACCCAGAATCTCAGGAAGTAAGTCCCAAAACTGAAACTCAGTCCATGGCCAGTTCTTAGCAAAAATGGGAAGTTGCCAAAGTTTGGTACTGGTTCAGCAAAAGCTGTCAAGACCAAGGTCAGTTGGAAGAGTTGGGGATGAGAGACAAAAAACTTTTTGGGGAATGGGACAGATGCTTGAGGGTAGTTCATGCAGTAGGCGATGGGAAGAAATCCAGCCAGACATACAAAATGCAAAATAAATGGCAAAAGAGAATATAGCAACAGAAGCCAACATGGTAAGCAAAAGTAAAAGCTTTTATTAAGTTACTTATAGTATTTATTGAACTTGTATGCTCTCATTATTTTCCTACTGCATGGCAAGCTCTTTGAGGACAAGATATAGGTCTAAACCATGTCTAAATTTTATCACCTATGACCCAGAACATAGTAAATGCTTGATAAATTCACATAGGAAATAAATGAACGGTAGGATCCCACCAAACATTTCAATCTCTTGTGTTTTCTCCTTTATGCTGTCTCTTAAGCCTTTACCTTTTCAACAGTTTCAGCATTTCCTTTTCATAAAGATGACTTTACTTTTTATAATTTTATGTAAAACAGGGTCATTTTTATTCAAGGAATGATAAAGAAAATTAACATAGGTTATGCATCAGGGCAACCTGAAAATGGTCAGAGGAAGATTTAAAGATGAAAATCAACAAAGTGAATGGGAAATTATCAAAGGTACATGGTTGCAAATGTTTACCAAAAAAGTATAGCATTATGTTATCAAAGTATCTCAGACTTGTAACTTACTACCCAACACTGAGTGTCAACTGTTGCAAAGATGCCAAAGCATTTAGACAATAAAGGACAGTAAAAGGCCATTCTTGTCTATCTTCTTTATTTATTTATAATTTGGTATCAGCTATTTTCAAAAGTTCAGAGACCATTAAACACATTTAACAATGCTTTAAAAAAGGTGCCATGATTCAGTGACTTTGACACTAAAAGATGCCTTACTTTGGGCATGATAGCTAGCTTTTTTGAGCCTTAGATCTTACAGTTATAACTGGGTATATATAATTTTGTAAATATATACAATAGTCTTCAAATAAATTGCCTTAACCAATGACTGGAACACAGTAGAAGCCCAATTATATTTTTCCCCCAATCATCTTCTCTGTTTCTATTCATTTTTATAGACATTCAAGAAAATGTTTGGCATTAGGGAGTTACAGGTGGATGTCCTGAAAAGTGGATAGAACTTTGAAACAGTAGCATATGATTAAGTCTGCAGTCCCAAAGCAGACCTCAACTCTGAAGAAGATAGGCCAGAAAATTACATAGGAAATAGAGTTCTGCTTTAGCCTTTGAGGGAATGATTACCCCCTCATTTGGGCTCTTGGATGAGGGCAGGAATAATGTGAGTGTACCTCATATTTTTGGTTATTGGCACTGGAAAATTAGGTTAGAAGAGGAGGATCAGCAGCAGGGTTCATTTGCTACCAACTTACCGAAGTGCAGTATCCTATGAGTAGGTTCCCAGAAATCGTTATGAGTAGGGTTGGTCACCATATAAGTGACCAAGTGGAAGGATTTCTGAATAGGGGAATCTTATGCAACATAGAGTTAAGTTGCCATTACACAAAGGGTGATCTCTGTTGATTCCTCTGGATTTCTGTTCCAGAGAATAAATGTTAAATCTACTTAAGTCCTGACTAACTGTGAGTATCCCTATTTCACATGTAATGCCTTTGAAAATATAAGAGGCAACATAGTAGAATAAGTATTCCATCATTCCAACTAGTCATTTTGCAACCTTAGTTATGTCAGTTCCTCTCTCTGGGTTCCATTATTCCCATCTGTAGATGGAAGGCAATAAAAATTTGTATCTCTCAAAAGTATTCATCTTGATCTATCACTAAGTATATACGGGGGCACCTGGGTGGCTCAGTTTGTTAAGTGTCTGACTCTTGATTTCAGATCAGGTCATGATCTCATGGTTGTGAGATTGAGACCCATGTCAGGCTCTGCACCGGGTGTGAAGCCTCCTTGGGATTCTTTCTCCCTCTCTCGCTGCCCCTCCCCCACTCACATGTACTCTCTCTCACTCTCTCCTAGATATCTATCTATATCTATATCTGTATATATATACACATATATACATACATCTAAGAACACATGCAGGAAAGGGAAAGAGGAGAAAATGGATGATTCAAACTAATTTTGTCTGTCTTTTAATTGGTTATAAGTGCAAATTCCCTTTTGTATAACAATTGTCTCATTGGAATTATGAGCATCAAACTCCTATTTCTATGTTTGTTTCTTAAAGTAAATCCACACCCTAAAGCTGGGGATTTAGTAAAGACCACACAACACAAGGGTTTCTTTTTGTCTTTTTTGTTTTTTGTTTTTTGTTTTTTGCCCCCTGCTGAAATTTGCTTCATTCTTGATCATGTCCTTAGACTGTACCATTTATCTTGGTGACAGCAAAGGAAACTTGGGATTAGTTATTAACCAATAAATATTATAGACCCCCAAGGCTCTTGGCAGTGCCACCTGGAAGGGCACATAATCACAAACAACCTAGTCCCTAGAGTAGGAGATCACGTCCTTGGTCAATGAGGTGAAGCAGGGACATAGGGTAACGAGCACAGCACCCAGCCTCTTTCTCATTTTATTTCCCTGCTGTTCTAATGTGAAGCCATTTTAAGGACCTAGGACATGTTTTAGAAATACGCTTATATAAGTTAAAATTATATGAATTATGTGTTATACATAAATAAGTGACATATAAATTATAACACAGTAAGGTTGAATGTTTATATTATGTCTCTCTCATTAATTAATTAATTCATCCATCCATTCATTTTTAAAAAACAGTTACTGGGTACCTTCTTTGCGTCAAATTTGGTTGTAGTCATCAAGGATGCACATATAAATATCGTTTCTGACTTCAAGAAGCTCTTACCATAGAAGGGGGTTATAAACAATACATATTTATTATATTTTTTCAACAAATATTTTTATTTTCCTAAAAAATCTTAGGGAGTCAGTGTACGGGTTACTGAGGATCTAAAGCTCTAAAAAGAATAAAGCCACATGGAGCTTATGAATATCTAATCAATTTTTAAAACTCTTACATGGGCGGCATCTCAGTAGCTGGAGTGTATCCTGACTTTCTTTTTATCCGTTCCTTTACCTTGTCAAATTCATTGTGATTTCAGGTCTTCTGCACTTGCTGTCCCTCTAGCTGTAGCACTATTCCTCGTTTCTTCACGTGGTGGGCTTTTTTCTTCCTGTTAGATCTCAGTGCAAATCTTATCCCCTCAGAGGTAAGATTCCTGGCCACCCCATGAAAAGCAAACAGCCTCTTCTCTGGTTATTTTTTCTTATTGCTTTGTTTTATAATTTTCAAGACACTTGATACAAAAACCATCATGTTTATGTATCTCCTTGTCCATTTGCGTAGGGACTCCATCTTATTGACCGCTACAAAACCTGTAGATAAAACTGTGACTGGTATACAGTGGGTGTCCTATAAATACTCATCGAATGCATGGTTGACAGAATGAATGGTTCTTTGAGGGCAGACGAGAAGAGAGTCTTATCCTACTTATGAAAGAAAGGAAGGCTCATGCAAAAGAGATTACGTGATAGGGTGTGAAAAAGAAGTTCCACCAGAAATTGGGCAAAGGAGAGGTATTTCCGGCCTTGAAGCAGCACAGTGTTCAATGGCATATATATAGGAAGGAGAGTATTCCATGTTCCAGGAACTGCAGGTGTGTTAGAATTGTGAATGCCTGTTTGGAAGGGACAGAGGAGGAGGCTGCATAAGAGGCAACGGGAAGACCATGACCACACTGATTTGTTAAGGAGCTTGGAATATATCAATATTAATCAATTAAGCACATAGGCAAGAGTTTAATCAATATAGTACATATGCAAGAGTTGCATTTTACAACAATTAAATTTGGTAGAAGGCAGAGGTAGATCGGTTAGGATAAACACGGACGGTGAAAAGCTGGCCTTAAGTCTCTTTCATCAGTCTGAGCTGGCAATGCCAAGGGAATGAATTGAACCTCTAGAATGGTGGAAATGAGAGAATGTGAATTCAAGAGTTACCGGGAAGGTGGAATTGATGTCAAATGGGAACTGAATGATGGCGGGCATAGGAGAATATCCTCGTCAGGATTCTTCCTTGTGCATCTGTGGGGCTGGTGGGGTACGTGAGGTCATCAACCAAGAGATTTGAATAAAAGTAGTGAGTGCTGAACTGAGTAAGCAATTTTGTAGGAACTAGCCGTCCTTCAGTGGCCTTCCAAAGAAGCTAACGAGCACACAACTATGAAACAGGACACTCTAGAGCTGAATATTTGGAGAAATTAGCATGCATGTGGTCATTCAGCTTACCTATGTAAGAGCAAAATAGATTCTGTGTCTCTAAAGATCCTTAAAGCATGACCGTAGAACATTCTTATTTCCTAAGGATTCTCTAAAGTTAATTCATCACTATTTCAGGAGAGGTCTCCTGATTAGGTCAATTTACATCTAGTTCCGAAAGTCAGTAACTAAGTAGGAGTTTTATCTCCATGTCGGGAATTATCACCTGGAGGACTGAGGGAACCTGCACTTAGGAGTGGAAATTATAAAGTCTATGGCAACAGAAACACCTGGGTACGTACTGTGCTTCTCTGTCTGTCACTAGCATTATCGGTGTGGATAAGTGTTTGAACTCCTCTGAGGATATTTCCTTCATCTCTGCTTATGAGGTCGATGATCATGAATTCACAGGGCTTTATGAGCATCCTTGATAGCATACATAGGGCCTGATGCAGAGTCAGACAGTCAATAATGGTTCTTAGTTAATGTCATGACTGTAATGATGTATTTATATGGGTAAGGCCAGAATCTTCCTTGGAAGGATAAAAGTCAGCTCTTCTAGCTTTTAACAGCAGTGCTGAACTGCATTTCCAACCCTGTCCATATTCGTCTGGGGTGGGGAGGCTTTGCCTTTTGCAAAGGGAATGCCAGAACGAAAGGGCTGGAATGAGTTTTATTTTCCTATTTCTGTGCCGTAGGAATGGTGTAATGTTATCAGCGGAGATAATACCGCCTGTAAATAGCTGTGAGTGAATTTGGTTGGCAAAATCGCGGGAAAAGATTGACAGGATCTTAAACAGCAGTCGTCAGGGAGGCCATGGCTGGAGTATTGACAGCGAGTGATTTCGTGAGTAATGAAGAAGGTTATATGATTAAGTTTCCCGAAGCGTGCAGTGCCTGCCGTGTGCACTTGCTGCTGATCGCCGCCCTTCTGCGTTGCCGACCGGCCTCACAGCTTTTCAGGCAGGATCAATAGGATTAGAGGATTTGCACAGAAAGCTTGCCTGTGGCTTCTTGTTAAGGGTGTAGGGTGCCTTACAGCTCTTCTCTCTGGCGTTTTGCACCATCCCATGTATTAATCACATAAAAAGCCATCCCTTGGTTCTATTTTATGACTGTTTTTCTCCTAATGCTTTCTTCTCCCCAAACCTCAGATTTAGATTTTTTTTTTTTTAAGCCAGAGACTTGCAGAAATAAGCTAATGCCCAGGATTGCATCCAATATGCCCAAATCCTATGCATTCTTTAAGGTGTAGCTGATATGTCACCTCCCCCAAGGAGCCTTCATTAGGTCACGGGCTTGGGTAGGATATCACTGTGTGTTTCCAGCTCTTGGGACAGTTGCCATCTGGCAAATTGTCTACCTATACTTGTTTTCCCCACTAGAGTGTTAGCTTTTCTGGGACAGAAACTGTATTTTATTAATCTTTGTAACCCCTCTACCTAATTACATATATAAAATTCGCATAGCATGTGTGCAGTGAGCGTTTGCTGATTTTTTTTTTAATAACATGCTAGGTAATCTAAATGCAATTGCCTTCATTTATTTATTTGGAAAATAGGAACAATCACAGTACCAACCCCATGGGGTAGTTGGGAAGATGAAGTAAGCTTCAAAGAGGTTTGAGAACAGAAGCCAAGGACAGAGGTAGTTTGGTGAGGCTAGTATTCAAGTACGTGTTGGTCTGAATTCACAGTCTGTGCAACTGACCATATCTTTCTACTCCTCCTAGAACTGACATATCACATTAGTCAGGTATAAATATATATATATATACACATATATATATATTAATCAGGTATAATATATGTATATACATATATATACGTACACACATATTTAATCTTTTTTAAAAAAAACATTGAAGTAGGGGCGCCTGGGTGGCTCAGTGGGTTAAAGCCGCTGCCTTCGGCTCAGGTCATGATCCCAACGTCCTGGGATCGAGCCCCGCATCGGGCTCTCTGCTCAGCAGGGAGCCTGCTTCCTCCCTTCTCTCTCTGCCTGCCTCTCTGCCTACTTGTGATCTGTCTGTCAAATAAATAAATAAAATCTTTAAAAAAAAAAAAAAAACATTGAAGTAGATGCTCACTGTACACTCCGGAGACTTAATTTACCTACCTCTCAAAAAGGTAAATAGATGGTGTTCTGCGTACCTGTACAGTTCAGTGACGTGTCCAGGATCAAGGGAACAAGGTAGACAAGGCTGTTTAAGAAAAAGATGAATATGTTTGAATCCACCCAATCACTCCATGTCACCCTTCCTTGATCTGGGAAAATGCTTTCTTCACGTCTTTTCATGGTATTAGTGGCAGCCATTCCCTTCCTTGCAAATCCCCAGCGATTAACATTCTTACGCTTAAGTATGCAAGGCCAGGCCTCATTATTCTCACGATATCACCTCCCCAGATATTTATTCCAAATGCTGCAACCCAGCTGCCTCCACTTGCTCTCGATGCTAGCTGAGGCGTCTACCGTCTTTTGAAGTGCCTGGTAGGTAATCACAGGTGGAGAGAGACTGAAATTATTTTTTAAACTCATACACCTGTATTAAGTTATCTTAAAACTTCAGTCTCAGAGGGGGAGAGAAATATATTTAAGCATTTATAATTCAGCAGGCAACTCTTATTACACAGCCCAATCTATTTTATGTTTTGGATTGCCTACATTTGCTCCAAGTATGAATTTCTACCTTGTTCTGTCCAATAATTGAATCAGAATGATCAGTTAATCAACAATGGCAAACAATTACAATGAGACAGATTAAATGAATTTTTCAAGCAAATCCCCCATATTAATATTATGTGTTCATAATAAATACATAACAAAGCATGTATCCTATGAAATTATTTTGGCTTAATGAAACAGTATCTGTCATAACTAAATTCTATAATATCCAAATTAATGTGTAAACAAGTCTCACTGTTTTTGTTTTGCAGTCAAACCATGAAACCCATATTTAAATTGTAGAAATATTTAGAAAATGATTCTTGTTGCAACATAGTCTGTGTATGCATTTGCGTATCCCCAAGGCAAGGTCTATAAAATGCCTAATATTTGTTTGCATGTAGTATTTGTTTATGTGCATGCATGTTTGTTATATGCATTCTTGTGGGGCTGACAAGTAGTGAATAAATAATACATAACATGTAAATAAGCACACGCATAATGTTTCAGATGTTGAAAATGAATTAAAAAATAATGAATGGGAAGTTGCTATAAACAGATGATGGTATAGAGAGGGGAGTCCATCCTGATAATGTGGTATTTGAACAGACATCTGAGTGAATGGAGGGATGTGGGCTATGGAGCTATTTAGAGAAATATTCCCCATGATAAATGGGAAAATAAATAAAGATAGAGATGGATGTCTGGGGAGGGAGCAAGAATGAGTCTAAAATGATATTCTTTAATTTTCTGTAACGTTTAGGATAACAGAGTTGTCACTTAGTGTTGGGGATAAACTCTCTTGCTCTTTAGAAGTACCTATAATTACCCGTTCTCCTTTTCCCATCCTCTTCCCAGCCCTTGACAGAGAGACAAACTGTTCTTGGCTACTTTAGAGCTGGCGGGATGGACCACAGAGATGATCTTAGTTGGTCTCTTAAAGAGAAGAAAGACTGTGGGTGGAACTTGGTCTGTATCTATTACTAAAGTGTCCAGAGCAAAAAAAGAAAAAAAAAAAAATACTGAAGTCAGCCAGAGGTCACGGACAGAGACCCCCGCAGGACCAAAGACTCACACTGAATTTCATTATTCCCACTTATTCTATAGAGTTGCGTGTAAAGCATGATGTCTCTCAGTTTAATACATAATCATGCTTTCTTTTAATGATTATCATTTCATTGCTTATAAGGAAAGTCATCTTCAGTATTGTTGATCATCTATTGCACTGGGTTAAATAGATCCCTCCAAAATTCATATTCTTCCCCAAACCTTATTTGGAAATATGGTTGTTGCAGGTGTAATTAATTGAGGTGATGTCACACCGGTATAAGGTGGGCCTTTATCCAACCTGACTAGTGTCCTTATAAGGAAAGAGAAAAAACACATGAAGACAGGTACACTTGGGGTGGTGGAGGCAGAGACTGGGGCTATGCAGCTGCGGGCCGAGGAATGTCAAGGATTTTCAGCAACAACCAGAAGCTAGGAGAGGGACAAAGACAGAATCTCCTTCTGAGTCTGAAGAAGGGACCAACTTTGCCTGCACTTTGATTTTGGACTTTGGTCCTCCTGAAGTGTGAGAAAATACATTTTTGTGGTGTTACACCATCCAAGTTTATGATTCTCTATAACAGTAGAACTCGGAAACTAATGTAGCTTTTGTGTCCCGGGTCTTAGGCTAGCTGTACTCACTAGGATTATCTCATTTGACCTTTCCCCCCCACCTCTGTTGTGAGTTGTATAAAGTTATATATTATACGTATGCTATCTATTTAATGAATACTGGACACCTATCATGGTCTTGGCACTCAGCTGTATGTTAGGAATAGAGATGTGGATGAGATGTATGAATTACTGCCTTTATGAAGATTGATTATACAGTAATGTTTACCCATTCATGTTACATACAGGCTGTTTGCAGAGTTTTTGACCTTGGAACTTAGAAATGCATAAGACAAGAAAGAGATTGGCAAGAATTATTAAAACCACGCTACAGTATCAGAATTATGGAGAGAGCAATAGTTTCCTATTTGAATCGATATTCGTAATTAAATGTAGTAAACCATAACCAAAATACGATAGACTTCTTATGCAAAGTTCTATGTCCTCCTCCCTAACAAACTGGAAAAAAAAAAAAAAACCTACTAACTGTTGCAGCAGAGTGATACTCTGTCTTCTGATCTGGTCTTGGAGGTTATGGCAGTATTCTTCCAGGCCCCAAGTTGCTCTTACTTCATCTGATGTGTATACAAGTTTTAAAAGTAGAAGATCAACATTAGATTCGAGTTGATATAGGTGTGCGTGGAAAAATGACCTTGGATCTGTCTCCCATGGTGCTGTTTCCTTGCAGTCTACAAAGTTAAAATAAATGTGGAATCATGTGTTTGTCTTGATTATTGCAACCCCCCTGATGTATTGGACAGCATCTGTAATGAGAAAGCTGTGAACTGGCTTGCAAGCCTTTGACTTCTGTGTCTACAACTTGGAAGACTGGTGGGATATCAAGGCTGTCCATTTCGGGTGTCAAAGTGATCCACATGCACCTTGACTCTAGTCTGTAACAGCCATAGATCCCCTGTGTGGGTAAAGGAATATATGTGAGTAGCTGCTTCACCTCTCAATGGGGTTATGAGGCAGCACTTGCTTTATTTTCTCTCCTATACCATCCAAATAGCTAATCTAAGAGATTACCTAAAAATTAGTTATCAGCAGAGATAGGGCACCATGTTTGTTCTCCAGGCTCATAATCTTAGTGTGCATTCTTTTTCTCTATGTACTTTCTTCTGGCCTTATAGGTACTCCTACAAATCCACTTCTACAGTCTCACTTTTTCTTTCCGGCTGTCCCCGGAGTCCTGAGTTCCATAGCATTTCTCTTTCTGACCATAATCATGATGAGGTTTTCGCAAAGGCACTTTTCTCCATGGATGGATATCAAATTGTTGTTGAAGTAAGATATAAGCTAGAGAAGTCTTATTCAGCCATCATGTTGCTATCTCTTCCTATCTTGTGGCTCCTAACATATTTTGGTCAGTATCAGTAAGCACACCCAATTTTCCATGTCTCTACGTGGCTTAATCTAGACAGACATAAGATACCTAGAATTTATGGATATATTTCATATTTTTATGAGATGAAATAAGGTTAGGAGAAACTTACTGTTAGTATCTCAAAAGATATCTGGATGAGAAGGAAATGCACATTTTTATATGCTTCATACTTTATTTAAAAAATAAATGTGGAATAAAATACTATAACCAAACATCCATGTAACTATTGACCATTATGATTGATGATCACATTTTGCTTTATTTTTTTAATTGAATTGAATTTTTTTTTCAGTGTTCCAAAATTCATTGTTTATGCACCACACCCAGTGCTCCATGAAATACGTGCCCTCCATAATACCCACCACCAGGCTCACCCAACCCCCATCCCCCACCCTCCAAAACCGTGTTTCTTTCTCAGAGTCCACAGTCTCTCACGGTTTGTCTCCCCCTCCAATTTCCCGAACTCACTTCTCTCCATTTCCCCATGTCCTCTGTGTTATTCCTTCTGCTCCACAAGTAAGTGAAACCATATGATAATGGACTCTCTTTGTTTGACTTATTTCGCTCAGCATAATCTATTCCAGTCTCATCCATGTTCATACAAAAGCTGGGTATTCATCCTTTCTGATGGAGGCATAATACTCCATTGTATATATGGACCATATCTTCTTTATCCATTCGTCCGTTAAAGGACATCTTGGTTCTTTCCACAGTTTGGTGACTGTGGCCATTGCTGCTGTGAACATTTTGCTTTATTTTTTAAGATCTTATGGCTTCTCCCATCCCATTTCTTACTTCTAGGTTTTCTTTCCATTTCCCTATAGTAATTCCTTCAGTGTATTTTTCAACAGAGATATATGAATGTTAAACTTTTCATTCATTGTCTTAAAAACATTTCATTTCCCTTACTCCTGTATAAGAGTTTACCTGGTGTACAGAATTCCAAGTGAGAAGTTTGTTTTGCCATTAACTTTGAAAATAAAAGTCCATTGAGTGTTTCCTCACTGAGAAGACATCAGTTATTTCCAATTTCTTATATTTTTCTTAGGTAATCTTAAAGCAGCCAGGGAGAAAGGATATATGTTTACCCTTATCTTTGACATCTTGCAGTTTGACTATGATGTACCTTGTAATATTCTTTTTTTTTAAAGATTTTTATTATTTTATTTGATAGAGCCAAAGAACACAAGCAGGGGGAGCAGCAGGCAGAGGGAGAGGGAGAAGTAGACTCGCCGCCAAGCAGAGAGCCTGACTCAGGGCTCCATCCCAGGACCTCGGGATCATGACCTGAGGGGAAGGGAGACGTTTAAGTGACTGAGCCACCCAGGCATTCCTCTTGTGATATTCTTTTAAAGTCCTGGTAGGATCTGTGGTATTTTTACACATGAAGATTCATGTATTTCATTAGTGCTGGAGAATTATAAATTTAAGAGTCATCGTACTTAGAATAACACTTTTTATGCCATTCTTCCGTATTCATCCTTTCTGTAACTCTGCTTCAGACATATATTTGGCCCTTTAATTCTCTCCTCCATATCCTTTGATAATATTTTTAATCTTCCTTTCCTTTATTTCACTGGGCTATATTGAGCATAATTTACTCAAATATGTATCCTATTTTATTATTTTTCTCTTCTGCTAGATCTTTTCTGTGGCTCAATGTATGCATTTAATTTTTTTCAGTGACTTATTCG
Organism: Martes martes; assembly: GCF_963455335.1. Lineage (NCBI taxonomy): Eukaryota > Metazoa > Chordata > Mammalia > Carnivora > Mustelidae > Martes > Martes martes. Next base: position 23,016,328 of record NC_137905.1, read on the forward strand.
CCTGTTCTTTTTTTCATAAACTTGTTTTTTATGATTTTTTTTCCTTTACTTTTAAAGTTTATGTTAAACCAGTTAAACATACTATCTTATAGTCTTTTTGTTAGAAATAGTTCTATTATCTGATATTCTTGGGATTCTAATCCTCCAATATGGTATGTCTGTTTATCCTCAGTTATGGCAGATGGTTATCTCATCTGTTTTGTAATGAGAGATTGTGTGCTCATCTACACAGGGCTTTTTTTTCTGTGAGAACAACGTAACTTTCTTTATAAGAGTGAACTTTAAGTGAGGTTTACATTTGTTTTATCGGGCAACCTAAAATTATCACCAGTCTAAGACCACGTTTTATGTTAATTTCTTAACTCCTGCATCTTGGACCATATGGGCAGTATACATTAAAGCGTAAGCCCACTCTATTTCTCAAGTGTGGGGTATGGGAGGTGTGTGTGTGTGTGTGTGCGTGCATGCGCGCGCGCACGCGTGCACGCATTGGTGTATGTGTGTGTATACATGTATATGTGTTTTCCTTGAGCCCGAGTAGCAACAGACAAGTTGCTTTGCCATCTTCCTGTATGTTAGATGGAATTTTTCCCTTTTACTAAGTGAAGCAATGGAAAAATGTCAACACTGTATATAGAGACAGTTATAATTTCTTCAAACTTCCTGGCCCAAGATGTTGTCATGGTTGTCTTGTCACACTCCGCCCACTCCCCCTCCTCCCCGTCCTCCCCTCCTCCCCGTCCTCCCCTCCATCCTCTCCTCCTCCTCCTCCTCTTCCTTCTTCTCCTCCCATCCCCTTCCTTCTTGTAATAGCCCACTACCTCGGAGGACAGCCACAATGCTAATTCATATGGTTAAGGCTGTTACTTCATCTTCGCGTCTTCCTTTGGATTTATTTTATGATTGAACTCAAATATGCATTCATATTTTTTATTGTTGTTTACATATCATCCAACTTGTCTAAGGATTTATTTCTGGACAGATTTAGGTTAACTTCACCTGCCTTTCTGCCAGATGCCTGTGATAACACATTTGACATATTATTTTTCATTTAATCTTTGTAGTAACCTAATGGTATAGGTAAATTGTCCCCACTTGAAATTTCAATTTTTAATCTACAAATAAATGTGGTAATTTACTCTAAATTTCACAACTAAAAAGTGGCAAGTTTTGGATTGAGACTCTAATTGATCTCTGTAGTCTGATCTAGTCAGACTACAATGTTTAGTTTTTTACTTTTACTTGTATGTCAGTGTTTCTTCTACAGAAATGGGCCAGAATCATAAGCATAGATTATTAGGTTATAAACCATAATCTCTGTGGAGATTCCCGGTATTACATTACACAAATGAGGACAGTGACAACCAATGAGGGGGAGAACTTATCTGTCCCATGTCTAAAATCTATTAATTTTAGAACCCAGAATCAAACCGGTGTCTTTTTACTTGAAGGACTATGATTCTCCCTCCTGTGTCTTATTTACAATTGACAAAGTATAGATTGCTATGAAATACAATTTGGACACTGTTTATGCCATCTGCCTCTGCAGAGTGTCATGAACAGGATTGAAAGACATCGTCACAACCTCCCTAAGTGCACGTTTCAGCTCTCAGATGTCAACGCTTGAAGCTCCCAACAGACAACAAAGGGGAAATTGTACGCAAGAGATGTCTTTCCTTAGAGGGTGTTCACTCTGTGTCACTCCTAAAGGTCTTAAGATGATTTCTATGGGTGTGGTTGGAAATACCAATAAAAGAGACTGGCAGTGTAGAAATTGAAAATAATAGTGTTTGCACAATACACAACCTCAGAGTGTGCAGTTTATGCTTTTCTGAGAAAACAAATATATTTTTTACTTCCCTATGGATGGGCTTATCACTCTTGGTGGACACAGAGTCTTAGTAACAGCTTATGAACAGAGATTTCACAGTATCTAAACTCAACTAGAATACTAAAGCTTTGGAATAACAATGCTGTCAAACAAAATGTTCTTGAAGAATAAGTTTATGTTAACAATTTTTGTAATAATCCATTATTTTATTATGATATTCTCAGAATAGAAATTAGAAAAATTGCAACTATGTGACTTAATTAGATCCCACTGGAGGCAGAGCATGGATTGAGATCTCCATTTCTCTGATAAAGGGACTGAGGTTCATAGAGGTTAGTGTAATCTCCCCTAGATAGTGGTTGGGCCAGGCATGGGATCCAGGACTTTTAACTACCTGTGCATCACTTAATTCCCAGTCCATAATTGCTATGTTCCAGCAGACTTACAGAAATTCCCACTTACATCTGCTAGACTTCACACACACACACACACACACACACACACACACACACACACATGACCTCATCCATCCATTCTTTCTTTTACTCATTCATCAAGTTATCGTGGAGTGCCACTGTTTGTCAGTGCTAAGTAAATTACATATACTTGGCAACTATGAACTTACTCAATTCTTACCACCACGATGGAAGTTACTCTTAACATTCTTACTTAACTTAAGAGAAAACCAGCGTCAAAGATCTCTGAGTGTCTATCACAGAGCTAGAGACAGCTGGTGAGGATTTAAGATGATGCCCTAGAAATGTAGACTTTTTGAGCTATAACCCCCTTTGTAGAGAAGTTGTGTGGATTAAATGACATCATACCAGTTTGAACTTGCTGTCATTACACTGTATTCCTACTGTGGTTCCCAGAGCTCATACCCCGTTAAGACAAATATACACTCAATATATAACATGTATACTAAGTTCACATTCCCTATGTTCCATCAGCAGCATTACATTAATATGTCATGTTTGAAGTAAAACACATAACATAATTTCTGCTTAAGTAACAAATTTAAGACACTTTGGCAAGTTCCAGATATAGGCCATCTGAGGGGTAGTGTTTACTCCGTGTAGTGAAGATGACAGAGAGGTACACGGATATTGGAAAGACAGGCAGTAAGTCAACCCCAGTGCTTGAGTCCTTCCCGATTCTATGTGTCCTCAACCACTGTGCCCTATCCTAGCAGTCAGCAAATACTGTGTAAATGATTAAATTGACAAATGCATTGCACTCAGACCAAATTTGGATTTTTTGCATCTTGGTGAATTGGTAGATTCAGGGGTCTTAGGTAAATCACATTTTCATTCATTAAATGAGGTTTTGAAATAGATGGTTTCTACTTTCTTGTACAGTTTTAACATTATTATTTCCCTTTTATCCTAGATTCCTGTGTTCCAGCAGTTGAGCTTTCTTTCAGTGACTCAGATATATAAAGCTCTGTCTCAACACAAAGAGGTCCCTTTGTGTGAATATTTTTCTGCCTTTTAGAATTCCTTCGTATTAGCTTCTTATTGTTGCTACAGCAGATTACCATAAACCTGCTGGCTTCAAACAGCAGAAATGTATTTTCTGATAGTTCTGGAGGTCAGAAGTCCGAAGAGTCAAGGTATTGGGAAGGCATTTCTTGTGTTGCTTCTAGAGAAAAGTCTAGTTCCCTATCTTTTCCAGCATTCAGAGGCTGCCTGCCTCCCTTGGCCTATGGTTCTCTTCCCTCCTCAGAGCTAGTGATGTCATCCTATGCTTCCATCAGTCATCACATGGCCTAAGTGCCCCTGTTTCTCTTTCTCATCACAGCCCTCTGACTCTGACTCCAGCACTCCCGCCTCCTCTTGGGAGAAATTTTGTATTACATCGGACCCATCCTGACAATTCAGGAAAATCTGTCTCAAGATCTTGAACTTAATCCTATTGACAAAGTCTCCCTTGCCAACTCGAGTAACATTCATTTGCAGGTTCCAGGAGTTACTGTGTGACCACGTAGGGGGCCGTTATTCAGCGTGCCGTACCATCCTTAACCACCTTCCCTTTTCAGGTTAACTCCTACTCATTTTGCAGGTCTCAGCCCAAGTCACGTATTTGGAGATGCTTTCCTTGACCCCCTACTGTCAAAAAGGAACTGTCATATATTCTTATAAAACTGTCTTTCTCTCATTTATAGCACTGCTCTTAGTTTTTTTTTTTTTTAATACATCTCTATGTGTGAACACTTAACGAAGTATCTTTCCTACGCTGGAGTATAACCATCATGAGATCAAGGAATGTGTTCAGTTCTACTCATCATAAATCCCAAATTTTATGTGCACTACCTGGAACATGGCAGGTATCCCATCAATATTCCTTCAGTGAGTGAGTGAACCGTAAACAACTGTACTCTTAACTTTATAGAAAGGTCTCCTTCCTATGCCCTCAACCCAGAGGTGAGAGATCAGATTTCGTTGTCACCAAAGAACTATCCATAAGCCCTTATCAAATTGCATACCAAGAATTTGCTCTGATCAACTTATTTCATTAAGATAAGTCTTCCGACGTAGAGGGAGAAAAGCACATTAACCAAAAGCCCATTAAATTGATTATTCTTCGGGGCACCTGGGTGGCTCAGTGGGTTAAGCCTCTGCCTTCGGCTCAGGTCATGATCCCAGAGTCCTGGGATCGAGCCCCGCATCGGGCTCTCTGCTCAGCAGGGAGCCTGCTTCCCCTCCTTCTCTCTCTGCCTGCCTCTCTGCCTACTTGTGATCTCTGTCTGCCAAATAAATAAATAAAAATATTTAAAAAAAAAAAAAAAAATTGATTATTCTTCTAAAACTTTAACTTGCCCTCCATATATACACGAATTAAGTGAGTTAAATGAAATAAATACAGCCTCTAGCTATATGTAAGTCTACAACATTAAAAATGCACATTTTTTTATCTTAGCTTTTAAAAAACATGCAGCTGCTTTTTACTTCAAGTTGTCCTTCTCCTCTTCCTTGTATGTGATGATGGCTGTAGCAAGTGGGGAAACAGATTCCTGTAAGCACTATGCATTATTTAGTGTGAATTTACATACTGTTTCATTTTAAGTGCTTTACAAGTATCCTATAAATACAGGGAATTATTTGACTATCTAGGCAGAGAGGAAAAGCAAGTTTGGAAAAGAAATTTGCAGTAAGATACGAGGTCCAGTTCTAAAATGTAACATTCCTTTCCTTGTCCTCTGACAGTTCTGAATTCTATTCTTTTTTTTGCATTTGAGCATCTGAAATGGATTAAAATTGGGCATTATATACCTATGTTAGATATATAAATATTCAGGGTTTTATATAAATACAGTGTTTATATTGAGATATTTCATATAGGCTTGTAGATTGTTAACTCTCTACTATAAATCTTTAGCATTTTGTGTTCATGTTAAGTAATATAATAAAGTAATACACTTGGAAATTATCTTTCAAAAGTAGCCCACAGAGAGGAAGAAAGAGGTAAACATATTCAGTGTATTTCCAAACTCAATAAGTTCAGAAAGGTAAAATGATGTTGGGTGATAAGACTGCTTTTAATGCACCTGAAAGGTGATTGGCTATTTTCTAAAGGAAATAAGGTCAAATCAAGGAATTTCTAGAGAAGACACAGGAAAAGAAGAGTTGAGCTTTAGAAAGAAAAGCAGCATTGGTGCTGCCAAAGAAGGGTTGAATGAAAGAAAGGAGGCAAACATTTAGGAGACCATAAGAAGCATCCAAGCTAGATATATACTAAAGACCTCAATCCAATTAATGTCAGTAGAATGGAGAGATGTTTGGGGAGGAAAACATCTGATTTCATGTAAAAGAAAACTCACGACCACGTTAAGACAGTGGGAACAAATTTAAAGGATTTATCAAATTAGAATCAATTATCCAGGACAAATTGATTCTAAAAATGGTGAAAATATATATGGAAAATCAGTTTTTGGTAAGAAGTCAAGTTTTAGAAAGAATATTAATATATGCAGAAAGTAGAATATCTCTGGTGTTTGGCAGTAAAGAAAACATCTTGCCACCACATACAAGAAACAAAATTATACATAAAACCACCCTAAGCTCAAACCCTTCCCTTTGTCTTCATGCCCTAAAAGTGCCATTTTCATATCCATAGCTGAACATAAAGGCTGATACCTGTTTTGCATAATGGGAGCTAGCATTCCGTTCTACTATGGGCCAAGATGAGGTGATTATTTTTATGTCTCATTCGTAAAGAAAATACGTTATGAAATGAACTTGGAAGTCTAACGGAAAATTCAAATTTTTCTCTCACAAATTCTTAAAGGAAAACAATTAATATTCCCCCATGTCTCCCACATACCTTTAGATAACTAAAATTGCTCGTTTTAGAGTGACTTCCTATGTTTCGTGTTGGTTTTTAGTTCCTTCATTTAAAATTCCCTTGATTGGGACGCCTGGGTGGCTCAGTTGGTTAAGCGGCTGCCTTTGGCTCAGGTCATGATCCCAGCGTCCTGGGATCGAGTCCCACATCGGGCTCCTTGCTCCGTGTGGAGGCTGCTTCTCCCTCTGCCACTCTGTCTGCCTGTGCTCACTCTCTCTCTCTCTCTGACAAGTAAATAAATAAAATCTTTAAAAATAAAATAAAATTCCCTTGATGGAATTGCTGTGACCACAGGTAGAATAAATAGGAAAATAGTGTTTGCAAATGTAGGAAGTGTCCAAGCTTCCAAGTTTACATATTTAGTATTAGTTGCCAAATTTTCCTGCCAAAACAGAATGTCCAGTATTGAAGGTCCTACACAGGGTAAAATCCTGGATCAGTGAGAGAGAGAGAGAAGGGAATCCTTTTCTAGACCCACTGCCTTCTTAGGGTACTTCAAGAGCTTGGGCTATTGGCAGTTTCAAGCATTTAGTCAAACAATTTAAAACAATATTTTTTTTATTTGGTCAAAAGTGAAATAAAAATATATAATGGAGAATATCCCAAGCACAACCTGAATGGGAATGAGGATATATTTTTTTCATCTTCATCAAGAAAAGAATCTTCCAGGGGCACCTGGGTGGCTCAGTCGGTTGAACATCTGACTCTTGGTTTCAGCTCAGGTCATGATCTCAGCAGGGTCATGGGAATGAGCCCTAAAATTAAGGCTCTGTGCTCAGCCTGTCCCTCTCCCTCTGATTCTCCCCATGCTCCCATACATACTCTCTCTTTTCTCTCTCTCTCTCTAAAATAAATAAATAAAAATTTTTAAAAAAGGAAAAGAATCCCTCAGGTGGTCAAGGGCTACCATAGGAGAAGACCACACTAGTCTGGGAAAGAGACTGGAATTTCAGCCTCTGACTATGGAGAAATGTCACCAGTAGTAGTAACAGCAGTAGCAAGAGGCATGAATCACACATGACTGGTGTGGAATGTAAAGCTACAGACAAAGCCAGAACACTGCAGAATCTCACCCTTATTTCCAGAGACTAGAATAACAGCCAGAAGAATTTAGTGCCCATTTCCACATGATACAGTTCTTGAAGTCAACTGGCTGCAATTTCAGAAGCAAGAGAGGTTCCACAATTTGGGGCAGGGAGGGGGACAAAGAGAGAATAACCTTATCATAATTTTCCTGAGCCCACTGCATACTTTCGGCACCTGTTGCTAAGAAAATGTATCACCATATTTCTTCACTTTAATTCACCTCAGTTGTTTGCACATATAAATAATGTAGAGAGGAAGGTGATTATAAGAGTTTGGAGGTATAATCCATTCCCCAAATATAAGGGCTCTCTTGGAGGGCATCATTTATGCATCTTACTCAACCCTGAAAACCCAAGGCTTAGCTCAGACCCTGTCAAAAAGAACTTTCCATCTGAGACAGGAACCAGCACATGCATTGGCCATCTGAAAGTGAACATGAAATGGAGATTACTCCCTCTCACCTTTGCTCCCATGGTATTGTATTTGCAATTCAGAACCTGTCAGGTCCCTTTCTAGAATCCAGCTCTCTCATCATTTCATCCCAAATGACCCTCAATCTGTCTGCCACGTTGTGGGCACCTCCCGTTTATTAAATTCATAATTTGTTCACAAATCTGCTCAATGAACAAATGGAGGAATTAAATGGTCTTGAATATTAAGTAGGATTTTCTGGATCCTAGAATGCTTAGTACTTAACCAAATAAATGCTGCAGGAAAATCCAGCTCTCTGTAAGGATATGGACTGTGCCCATCTCCTGTGCTACTTTCCCTGTCTTGTACAGTATGTGGTTCATATACAGTGGCCATTGGAGCCCACCGAACTGAATGGAAAAGTTGGTAGATTATAGGAACAATCTGAACTTCTGGTCGCAGTCTTGCTCTTGTGTGTTCCTGGTGTTGCTGGGTGCATAAAATTTAGAAAGCAATAAAAATAGTTTAAGAGACCCTAAAGAGATATGTGCTTTGGTTTAAAGCCCTCTGGGTTTCTAAGTGAATAGATTTGTTTGGGTAATTGTGAGTGAGGATTTTCTTGTAAGCACTAGGGACTGTCAGTTTAATTGTGTTGCATCTGGTGGTAATTCTGTTTTTGTTTTTTGTTTTTTGTTTTTTTTTATCCCCCCAAAAATATTTTCCTCTTTTGTAATATGTGACTTAGGTAAGCCAAAGGATTCATTGCTGTTTTTCATCTTTCTTTATATAGGCTATGTTCCCTGCATAACTCCATTATCTCTTTGTTGTTAACTATATTGACTTTTACTAGGTTTTGATTTTATGGTAGACTTATTTAACCCTCACATAATGCTCACAAGGTCAGAATCACTATAATGCCCATAACAGAATTGGACATTGAGATTCAGGTTAAATGATTTGCTCTGGGTCACACAATTAGTGAAATCATGAAATCATGTTAAAAATTCCAAAGTTTGGGGCTCCTGGGTGGCTCAGTTGGTTAAGCCACTGCCTTCGGCTCAGGTCATGATCCTGGAGTCTCTGGATGGAGTCCTGCGTCAGGTTCCCAGCTCCTCGGGGAGTCCGCTTCTCCCTCTGACCTTCTCCCCTCTCATAGTCTCTCTCTCTCTCAAATAAATACATAAATAAAATCTTTTTTAAAAAATTCCAAAGGTTGTATTCTTTATCTATTAAAAGTCTTTCTCAACCTTTATCACCTCTTTACCCCTTCATTATATTTGTCATATCTGTTGATCATATATAGCATTTATCTAAATTAATACATTTGTTTTAACTTAAAATTATATGTAATTTTTAAAAATGCATTTTACTTTACATTTATGCCACTACCATAGATGGAAAACCAGTATTTTTCACCAGAAATAGAAAGACACCATAAATATTAATTGAGTGAAAGGAAAACAATGTGATTATGTTCTCATGGGACATTGGTGCCTATGAGAATGTTTTCAACTTGACACCTGTTATCAACATAGAAGTTTGTATAAAGGTAGTTTAAAAGATGCTAGGTGACAGAGACATGTTTTCATCATTGAGATAATCTTTTCATCAAGAGCAGAATATAATCAAAATGGGAATAACTTACTATTTGATTTAGTATTAGTTAAATGCTGTGTCTCTGAGCCAAAGAGCTCTTCCATGTAAATCATGATGGGCACCACACTTTGGGAAGCATGGGAGTTTTACATCCAACTTTCAGATAAGGGTCATTAGGGGAGCCAGTGACCAGTTGGTTCAGAGAACAACCTATGACTCCCCCATTTAGGAAAGCAATTGCTAGTTCTACCATCTATGTTACTGATGTTTTTGTTCTATGTGGTAACTTCTGGACATAGCACCAACGTAAACTCAGAACGTGTGAAGCAGGAAAGGCATGAGATGAACACTGACGGAGTTTGACCAGCTCATTAACAAGTTGCGACAATCACTAACTCTCTTCAACTCATATTTCTTATGAGTGCCAGACAGACTTTCCCACAGAAAACCCGCTGTCTTCTCTCTAGTAAGTTTGCCTCCCTTATCACAACAGCCTGTATTACAGCCTACAATTTCACTTGTCACCTTCTCTGATAAACATGGAAATAATGACCTTGCATAATTAGTTTAAAATAACATTATCCAGAGGAAATTCCCCAAACCTACCAATGTTTAAATCCTCACATGCTGGTAATCTTCGAGTAGCCCACTCTGGGTGCATTTCCTATCACATAAGACACGGATCCTCCCGGGTCCAGTTTGCAGCCTTCTCTGAATCAAATCATGCACTCTTGCTTTATTTTAGGATATTTGGGAATAATTCAAATATCAACCCCTTAGCAGACTTTTTAATGTCCTTTTACTCTCCAGTCTCACTTGAGCATTGTGATCAGCTTGCTCTGAGTTCCAATCACACATACTTTGCAGGGTTTTTGGCTTTTGGGGTTTTTTGTTTTAATTACTACACTTTTTTTTTTAATTTCTTTGGTCTGATTTATGTGATTACTCTTTTTCTATTTTACCTGTTGACCCAATCTCAGCTCTTCCTACCTTAGCAAAGCAGACTCTTATGAAATAGATTAGATCAAGTTTTTGTGTTTACATATTTTTATGCTACCCAATACAGTTCCTCTATTGGAGACAATAAAACTGCCGTCACCCAAATATCCAACATTTAAACAATGACTTTTCTCTCCTAACAAGATTGTAAGCCCATAAAATCCAGACTGGGGATTTTTATTCTGTTACTATATTCCTAGCGCCAGGCACAGTGTCTGGTGCACAGTAGATGCTCATTCAATGGTTACTACATGGAAATGAATATAAAAGCACATAAAAGTACAAAATAATGGAGGCGCCTGGTTGGAACCCCTCGCTGGGCTCCCTGCTAAGCTTCTCCCTCTCCCCCCGCTCTTGCTCTTTCTCTCTCTCAAATAAATAATTTTTTTTTTAAAGGTACAAAATAATGGATATATGGACGAATCTTTGGGCACTTATATTTAGGGAGGAAAGAACATTTTCCAGATAACTGCAATGGTTTTCATAACGAACACATCAGACACTAAATAAAGCATAGTTAAAAGTGGCATATTTGGGGACATGTAGGTGAGACCCACGCAGCTATGTTGAAGCTGCATTTTATTTTCCTCATTCTTGTAGGCTAACATCTGTGAACTGTTCATGCTAATGAGCATCACCTGGTGGTGATTGCTTAAGGAGAGCCTCTGAATTAAGATCTTGATTGGATGACTGTTCAAGATCTTTTTTTTTTTCAAACATTTTCCTTTGTAAATAATCTGTGATTTTTTTTTCCTCTCATTTAGAGAACTTGACAACGTTATATATTTCCTTTGATTCAGCACTCAGAATGCTATCAGCCAAAATCACTTGGCAAGACATGACGTTGGCCACGGAACAGCAAGAAAGGTTTCCAGGTGAAGGATGGCTGTCCCGGGGTTTCTAGGCCCCCTCGCTTGTCTTGCCTGGGCCCTTTGCCCTCTCTGCACCTCCTTCACCTCACCTCTCCCCTTACCGATTTACAACCTCCCCCCCCCATCTCTGCTACCCATGTGTTTCGGACATGAGGTGAGGAGGTGGGGGAGGGGGAATGGGGCTGTAATAGCGGGTTTGGGAGTGCAGGGGATTGCAAAGCAAGAAAATAGATGAGAGCAGCAGGAGGCAGTGGGAAGCCCCGCTGAGAGTGGAGACAGGCGGCATTTATATCCCAACCTTATGTCTCCCAGGCCAGTTTTGGCTCCGCGTTCTTCTTTACCACACTGGTGTTCCCTGTGCTTGAAATGTCCTTGTCACTTGGAATATTCATACTGTCCTCCAAGACCCTGCTCAAACATCACCTAAAACCTTCGCGTGAATCAGGCCTGCCGCTGTCTGCCACTGTTCTTCCATCAATTTTAATATGGTATTTACGTGCCTCATTCCTAGTAAGATTGTCTAAGTGCTTAAAAAATAAGGGGCTGAGGTACATATGTACGTACGTACATATGTACGTACGTACATATGTATTGTAGGAAAGTAGAAGGAAGGGAGGAACGAAGGAAGGAAGGAAGGCAGGTAGACACTATTTATGACATTTAAAAAAAAAAAAAAAAAGCCTGCTACAATATTAAGCTATAGAAAGTGCCTGGGTTTTGGAGTCAGACCAAAGTCTCAATTCTTCTCTTATTACCTTACGTTTTAGAACGTTTCTGTAAATATCTCAGCCTCAGTTTACTTACCTATGGAAGCAATCAAGCAGATTGTACATATTTAAAGAGCCCATGTAGTATGTAGGGCACATTTAGGACTAATAAGCTGCTGTTCCCATCCTTTATCCCACAAGTATACTGCATGTACCTGTTGTTGATGATTCCAGTGATAAGAAATGCATTTGTTTAATGCTTTTGTCTTTTTTTTCCCCCCCAAACAAAAGCTGTGTTAAGTGGTTGCAAACCGTCAACAGAAAAGCTGCCCACGCATATCACCCTTTAAACTGGTTGTGTATCTTGAGGATTGGGATAGTTGTGTTCCACAACTGCCTCTTGTTTAGAAGATAGACGGAGTCCCCTAACGTCCTGAATGAGATTTGCATGAGGCTCCTCCCCCAGTCGTCAACAGGTTCTGTGTGCATTGCTTAATTAGTCCCCTGCCACCCCAGTTTCTTCCACTGTGACTTCCGCCTTGTCCCTGAGCTTCAGAAACGGTTGTACAGAAACGGGTCCCAGCGCCCGTGCAAGTGCATAGCGCTCCATGTGGCCTCCGGACTTGCGCTTCTGGATCTATGCCCGTGATCAGTACAGCCTAATTCCTGAGCCTCGTTTTCCCTCTCACTTAAACTGCGGTAAAAACAATACCTGTGTATATTTATAATGAGAAATAAATACAATATAAACCCCAGGTTTGGGCATGCAGGAGTTACTCAGTAAATATAAGTTCTTTTGATCTGACCTCTGCTATCTGCCCTGAACCTTGCCACCATCATGTGGTCACAAACCCATCTCACCCTGTCCTTAAACCCTTTGAAACCCTTATGCGTTTTTTTTTTAATTTTTTTTAAAAGATTTTATTTATTTATTTGACAGAGCACAAGCAGGGAGAGTAACAGGCAGAGGGAGAAGCAGTCTAACCGCTGAGCAAGGACCCCCATGCAGGACTTGGGATCATGACCTTAGTGGAAGGCAGATGCTTAACCGACTAAGCCACCCAGGAGTCCGTCCCATTACATGTTTAAAGAGGCTAGATGATTTTTTTTTTAATTTATTTATTTACAGGGCACCTGGGTGGCTCAGTCGTTGAGCGTCTGCCTTTGTCTCAAGTCATGATCCCAGTGTCCTGGGATCGAGCCTGGCATTGGGCTCCCTGCTTGGCGGGAAGCCTGCTTCTCCCTCTCCCACTCCCCCTGCTTGTGTTCCCTCTCTCACTGTGTCTCTCTCTGTCAAGTAAATAAATAAGATATTTTTTTAAAAAATTTATTTGTTTATTTGAGAGAGAGAGCACGAGCAGGGGGAGGGGCAGAAGGAGAGGGAGAAGCAGCCTCCCCTGCTGAGCATGATCCCAGGATCCCCAGATCATGACTTGAGTCAAAGGCAGATGCTTAACCTGCCGAGCTACTCAGGTGCCTTTGGATGATGTTTTTTTGTTTGTTTGTTTGTTTTTGTATTAGAAAGAAACACACACACTTACTAAGGATGTGAATATCCTGAGAGTGGTTATAATGAAGCTATTTAATCACAGATTTCATGAATGGCCCAAAATAGTTCTTGCTCTTAAAGCCATGATTGGGGCAGCTATAGGAAAATGCTGTTGGGGTTTGGGGGGGGAGAGGAAAACCACATTAAAATTAAAAAACAAAAAACAAAAAACACAAGAAAAATGCAGCACTCTGAGAACATGGCAAAGATTATTTCGACACTAAAGCAAATATTACTTGTTGAACATTTCCTGTAAAATTAGGTATTTCCATCTGTAAGGGAAACAGACTTGCCACGTGTTAATTATGTGAGATAGAGAGAAATTACAATTTACTGATCATGACTATTCCAGGCATTCAGTTAAATATTTTTGATATAGTAACTCATTGAATTCTTACAAAAACCCTATAAGATATACCTGATTGTCCTCACTTTAATGATTAGGAGACATGGTGAGATAGGCTAAGTATATGCTCAAATACAGTATGGTAGGATATGACATGACTGGTATCTGAAACCAGTGTTTTTTATTACTTTCATGTATGCAGCCTAACCAAATATTCAGAAGTTTGGCTACAGCAAGCTCGAGGTGCATCCATCTATATAATATGTGAATTATTTGAATGTTTTTGAAGAATATATTTTACTGGTCATAAAAGTAGCTTGATACATTCTCAGATGGAAGAATTTCAACTGTCATTTATTGAAGATTCACTACCTCTCTCTTTCCTTTACTCTCTCTCCCTCTCCAGCTGACAAATTCTTTGCAAAATTGAAAGACCCTTTATATGAAACTTCCCAAATCCAGCCTCATCCCAGAAGGATCTCATCTATTCTCTCCCTATATTTCCATAGTACATATTACTGTATTACGATGTTTTACTAGCTAGATATTAATAATTTATTTCTCTGTGAATGCTATTCTCAATTCCATTAGATATTCAGCTCTGGGAGGGTAGATTCTAGGTCAAACTATATGAACCTGACAGTTTTAGGTCAGAATTATGAAATAAAAATTTCAACAGTTCATATTTACTATATCCTACTTAATTTTATATCTATCATAGGCCTTAGAATGATGGCTAATTTTTAAAATAGAAACCTGTTTATTTTATGCATACTCTGTACCAAGAAATCCACTTGACATTTTAAACATTGGAATTTATCATCAGTGTAACTACCTGGCATTTTATTGTAACAATTTTATAGATAGTAACTGTGCAGCTCAAAATTTTTAAGTAAAAATTACAAATTTTATTTTTAATTTATTGAGTCTGTTAGCTTATGTCTCACTGTCAGATGCATTCAGTTTCCACCATTGAAGCTTGCTAGATATATACTCACTGAAACCAAGCATTGCTAAGGTGAAACAAAGGTAGGAATTACTTTGTGAATTTTGGAATCATTTTTCCATGTGGTTTTTTTTTTTTAAAGATCTTATTTATTTATTTGACAGGCAGAGAGGCAGAGAGGCAGGCAGAGAGAGAGGAGGAAGCAGGCTCCCTGTTGAGCAGAGAGCCCGATGTGGGATTCGATCCCAGGACCCTGGGATCATGACCTGAGCCGAAAGCAGAGGCTTTAACCCACTGAGCCACCCAGGTTCCCTCGTTTTTCCATGTTTTTGCTGAGATCTGAGATATAAGTGTAAATCCCTACGAAATCTAGTTTCCAGTAGATGAGTATCAGGTAAAAATGGCCATTGTTTCTCTTCTTTTAAAATAGAAAATCTTGTTTTAACATTGTTTATCTTAATTTTACTCACAGGACCTCAGGTGCTTGTTAATACATGCCTGTTTGATCAAACTGTAATCAGGATAGGTAGCATCATTCTGCCTTCGAGTCTCGCAATGCAATGTGTGTTTATGATACGAGGGACGTGGTCTTTGCCCTCACATCTACTGCAATGGTCTGAGCATGTGTCTCCGAAGCTCTTTAAGTGTTAGAGAAAGGTGTCTGGTAAAGGATTATCTCCCCAAAGATAGAACCTCGTCTTCCTCCCCGCCGTTGCATCTCACACAAAATACGACCCTCTCAGCAGACCTTTCTGTCCTCTCTTTTCTTTTAAAATATATGTGCTGAATAGAAACAATTGAGAGAGGGTGAGAGAGAGAGGAAAGAGAGAGAAAAAGGAAAGGGAGAAGGAGAAACAGGGGTGAGGGTAGAGGAGAGAGAAAGAGAAAGAATGAGAGATGGATGTACTGACTTAAGGCTCCAGGGCGGTCAGAACTGATAAGTCATCAAATTGCATCTGCCCTCTACGTTCCTCATCCTAACCCAACCTCGACCATTCCAACTCTGAGATAGTAACCAGCTATGTAAGAATAATATGTGACAAAGAACCATCAAACTATACGAATACTAAAAATGCGCAGACTGAACACTTTCGGTTCTAATTATGTGGGTATACAAATCAGCAAAAGCAGCTGTTTGGGGGACTGCATTTCATTGACTTCAGATTAGCAAAGATTTGAAAAGGCATTCATTGACTGTGACATTGCGCCTGTCTTTTTCATCCCTGAAAGACCACTCTGTGAGACACTGTTATGATTCAAATGTCATTCACACTGGAGTAGCAGGAACAAAGCAGGGTTTCCAATAGAAGGAGATCTAATTAAGAGAATAATATTTGCTTATTGTCTGTGCCTAATTAGTTTCCCCTGTATTTGTGTTTATAAAGGTGGCTCTGTTATAATTACAGTTCAACAAGAAATAGTTATGTAATGTGTCCTATTATAAAAAATATAGCTCAGATACTTGAAGGTCTTCTCCCTTCCTCCTTTACACTTACCAACACACACACACAATAGAGATATCAAATGGTTACATTTCACTCATTACTTTTTCTTCACAGTGTGAGACACACAATAATAAGTTCAGTGGGGGGAAAAGTACTATTATTTCACCATTCAGTGAATCCAACTTCGGCAGCATAGAAGCCTGTGGATCTGGTGGGGGAGGGTTATTAGAAGCTCACTGTATATTCTCTTGCATTTTAAAAATGATACTTGTCTCTCACTTTCCCTCACATGTGCACTTTCTGCAAAAGGATAAAAAAAAATAGACAAAGATGAAAATGACATAGACGTGGGTTGCAAATGCAGGCGAATAGACTCCAATTATAGTGATATCCTGTGTTCATGGAGGAGGTAAATTGGGATCAAAGACAATCAAATGATGTTCTGTGCTTCCATCTCAAAAGAGAAATTTGATCATGCCCGTTTAGTACTACTTATCTTTAAGAAAATGCGTCAAACTCAATCAGGAACATCTGGTAAGACCCTGCATCCACATCTCATCCCCGCAAGCTCCCATGCCCTCCCGTTCACATCCTTTAATACCCTACCCTAAAACAGTTTTGTATAGCTGCAGAAGAGGGTGATATCCAGTGCTGTGACAAGTCACAAAATTCCAGTGGCTTCACAAAATAGAATTTTATTTGTATTCATGAAACTGTAAAGTGAGTGCCTTCCTGGTCACCAGATGATGTATCTCCACGTGGCAATTCAGGCCGCAGGCTGATTCCATTTACTGGGGTTCTTAGATTTCTCTTCTAACCAAGATAGAAACAATGGACCAAAAAAAAAAAAAAAAAAAGGAAGAAAAGAAACCACCCCAACACTTTTTAAAATTCTGGCCCCAAAGTGACAGACATCACTTAAGCTCACTTTCCATTGGTAAGAATGAAGTCACAAGATGAGTCCGGGAACTACAGTTTGTTGCTGGGCAACCTTCT
Organism: Martes martes; assembly: GCF_963455335.1. Classification (NCBI taxonomy): domain Eukaryota; kingdom Metazoa; phylum Chordata; class Mammalia; order Carnivora; family Mustelidae; genus Martes; species Martes martes. The sequence goes on from NC_137905.1 coordinate 23,033,456, forward strand.
CCCAGTGACAGTTCCAGATTTTGAAAGAGGAGGCACAAATTCTGTTGCGGAGCCAACTGTCTTTTCTACATTGTTCCTACAGGAATATGGAGCAGGCTGCCTCATTACCCTTCGCCATTTCATTTGGTGAATTCTCACTCAACCTTCAAACTATGTTCAAGCATAATTTCTCTTTACAGTCATCTGTGATCTGCCCAGACGCGACAAGAAATCATCTCTTCCTTGCAGCTGTAACATCTGTAAATCTTTCTAGTAGAGTAGGTAATATGTTTGTATATAACTATTTAATTGTGTGTCTCTTGTGATCATTTCGAGTATCATTTCTACTCACTCCCACTCGCCCTGAGTTATGTCATCCTCCTTCGGTGCTTCAATTTTCATTTATGTGGTGAATTCCACATCTATATCTCTAGCATAATGCTTTCTCTAGATCTTTAGGCTCATAATGTGAATTAGGGTTCTCAGAGAAAGAGAGCAATAGAAAGAGAACAATATATGAAAAGATTTATTCTCGTATTGGCTCATTGACTATAGAGGCTGAGATGTTCCATCATCTGTTGTCTGCAGTGTGGAGACCCAGGGGAGCCTGTGGCATAGTTTGAAGGCCGGAGAGCCAAAGAGCCAATGTTGTATTTTCCTGTCAGGGTCTGAAGGCTTGAGAACCAGGAGCACCTAAGGCAGGAGAAGATTGAAGTTGCACTCTTGTAGTCAGGCAGAGAACAAACTCAATCTTCTTCTGTTTTTTCATTGTACTCAGGTCCTCCATACCTTGAGTGATGCCTACCCACATTGGTGAGGAACATCAGCTTTCTTCAGTCATTAATTCAAATGCTATTGTCTTCCAGGAATACCCTCATGGACACCTGCAGAAATGATATTTAACCCAGTTCTCTGACATCCCTTGGCCCAGATGAGTTGATACATAAAATTAACCATCACACAGAGATACCTACAAGGAGGTATTTAATGAAAGTATATTGCTCTCTGTTGCTGTATTTCAAACCAACCCCAAATTTAGTGGCATCAAGCAACCATTTTAGTGCACTCATGATTTTGTGGTTCAGGACCCCAGGCAGAGCACAAGAGAGGTATCTCATCTCTGCTCCATAGTGAGTGGGGTCCTCATCTAGAGGGACTTAAATTTCTGGAGATGGCTTGGTTTGATTAACTGAGTCCATGCATTTGGGCCCTTAGTTCTGACTCTTGGCTGGATTATTTGATTTTTCTTTTTATTATTTTTGCTGTGTTTGGAATATCCAAGTTGACTTCTTCCCTCACATATCCAATACATACAAAGGGACACCTGGAACAATTTCTCTTTCAACTATACCTTTTTAAATGTTGTGAATCGTTTGCTGTGGGTGAAAGAAGTTTTATTTTAGAATCACACAAGTTCTTATTCCTTTATGATTCCTCCAAATTGTCCTAAAAAAATCAAAAGTTTCTTCTTTAGTTCATTTTTCTCTTCTCATATTTTAACATAATAAGTTTGAAGAAGCTGAGTGCCATGTTTTAATGTTTTGCCTGCAGATTTCCTAGCCAGTTCATGAGCCCATTGGGCACCCTCTCTCTTTTCCACATTTCCACAGGCAACAGTTGTTGCCCAACATTTTGCGCTACATAGTAAGGGTCTCCTTTTTTCCCCCCAGTCTGCAAAAGCATTTCCCTCCTTGTCCTTTAGGACCTCCTCAACAGGCTTCTTTAGAAAATGCTGGCCTCCATCCACCATCTCAAAGTCAATGCCACCTGTTTTACATTTTTAGGGTACTGTCAATTCAGTGCATAGTGCAACCATTGTTCTGTTATGCTGGTGATTTTGTTTTGACTGGGAATTTAGGTAGTATGCAGTAGAGATGACTTTGTTCTGCTCTGCATTACTTGGACCCTCAGCTGGGGCTCAGTTACTTGGAGGTGGCTAAGACAACTTGATAAAAGCCCCAGTCCTTTCAGCTTCCAACTTCAGCATATCCCTTGGTCTCTATTTCTATTCTCTCTAACTAGGTAGATATCCTCTCCCATCTCCCTATATATACACACAGGTTTTCCAGTGGTATCCCGGACTTCCGCTTAATAGCATTACTCATTTTACTGGGGAAAAAAAAAAAGAAAAGAAAAGAAAAAACATTGACGTGCTTCTCTATCCTATAAAACCGAAATCCCTGTGAAGGGAGAGATCATATCATTCTTGCTTACCATGGTATCTTCACCACAAATGCATTGTCTGTTGCATGTCAGGTACTCAATAAATGTTTAATGAATTTTGAAGCCATCAATTGTTTTTTAGTTCCCCCTGGAAAACAGAATTATCTCAGTGGCAGCTCATCTCAGTGATATAGTTGTATATTTGTCCAGATCTAAACATACACAGAATTTATCCAAGATATACTAAGACAAGTTAGCCAGAGGGAAACCCAAGTCATGATTTAGAATGAGGAGACAAATGTTTTAACCAGTAAGATAGTACTCAGAATATAATCTGAAAGGCCTTCCACAGCCAGAGAGAATGAATCACAGTTTCAAAAAGTGGGATGGAAGTGACATTGCCAAAAAGCAAAACAGAAGAAAACACTGAAGCTAATGGTTTGGTAATAAGGTTTTGGATAGATGCATTACTCCGTCTGGTTTTACTTGAAGAAAGGAAATTCACAGACATGACAACTTAAAGGATGTTTTCAGATGATCCCTAACTAATTACAGACTGTGCAGTGAGCAACCTAGCATTTCCAGAACCATCTCTTTCACGCAAATATCACCGTAAATGAGCACCTAGGGAGTTACCCATTCGTCTTTGAGAGCCTTTATTAGAACTCTTGTGGGGTTCAACCTGGTGTTGGGATGTAGTTGCAAATGGGTAGGAGTAAAGAAGTTAAAAGAAGTCAAAGAAAGCCATGAGTGAGGAAGAATAATGAATAATGATAATTAGATGAAGTCTCAGCTATTGCTGTTTTTCCCGTAACTATTCTAAGATATTTATATTAAATAATTCAGTAATGAATTTCAAGAAAAACGATTGGGTAATTAAAGAATTGGACTTAACATCCATTGGACACAGGTATAGACTAAGCTACTAAATTCACATATATTATTCTGTCACTATGTTTACCAAAAAAATTATTGTCATCCTCACTATTCTCGCTCATCACTAGGCTGTCTGTAGTAAAAATCAAGTAAAGAAAGGACTTGTTGGCAACTGTACAATAACAGAGGCTTCTTCAGGGGTGCCTGAGTGGCTCAGTAGGTTAAGTATCTATCTTCGGCTCAGGTCATAATCCCAGAGTCCTGGGACTGAGCCCTGCATTCGGCTCCCTGCTCAGCGGGCCGTCTGCCTCTCCCCCAGCTTGTGCTCTCTCTTTCGCTCAAGTAAATAAATAAAATCTTAAAAAAAAAACAAAACAAAACAAACACCCAGAGCCTTCTTCAATCAGAATCTCTTCATATTTCCTCCCCAAAAAATCAATCAACGGTAAGAGAAAATATCTCATCACCCATACTTTCCACATGACTACAGTACAGAGAATTCTACAGTCTCCGAGTTACAAGAAATAAGGAAATAATATGTAAAACATCAGTAAATTCAGCCCCAGGCCCCACACCAAAACAGAGTCAGACAAAGACTGCACAAGTAGGAGAAGGTATCCAGTGTCCGTCCCAACACAGCACAGATAAAGGCCACTCTAAGAGGAAAGAAAGATAGAGTTGTACACCAATAGGGAAATTAGAACACACCTTATCAATGGATCCTTATATTGAGGTGGAAAGAAAGTAGCTATAAAATATGTGAGAACAGGAGAAACAGTATCAGGAAGAATTGGGCTTTGAAGCCTGAGGCTTATACGCAGACTTGGTGGTGGGGGGTGGGGGCAGAAGAAGAGAGGAAACCACGGATACTGACCCCTCTTCCAAACAGTATTTATTTCTTAATGGTCTGTACTTCACTGTGCCAAAAGAAAGAGGTGCTTTTAAACTGAGAAACCTAGTGAGTCACCCAAACTCTTCACCCTGTCAATATAAAATCAGACACTGTCAGACACTACCTTAACCATGTGATGTGTAAAACCAATAATGAGAAAATTTGATATCATCATGTACATTTTTGGCCAGAATTTTGGACTCTACATTTTACAAATAATGGAACCAGCTCAGAGACTTCAAGAATAAAGAAAACAAGTCTCAGCTGAGCTCTGGGAGACAAACTGAAGGCTTTCTGATTATGAAACTATTATGCACTGGCCAGGCCAATGTAAAGAATTTGAGAAGGCCTCCAGTAGGTAAATTGTCTGCTACGGAGTCTCAAATGGTCTCCCAGGAGTTATAAACTACATGGAAATCTTGGCAACCATCATTCCTAATTAGCCTACATAGCATAAACCTTTGTCCAGGCAACAGATTATAACAAAGTATTACTTAACAAATAGTTACCCCTAGTGGATTTCCCCTGCCTGCTCTCTTAGATTCTCACCCTCAAGAGAAGGGTGATGGTTTTCTTTTCTATCTTTTACCCAATCACTGACGAGATTCCCTGACCCCATCCATTTACTCAATCAGTTGATATGAATTGAATTATAATTAATAGACAACACCCCTCCCCCCACCCAACCAATAGAGTTAAGAGATACTAAGCACAGATTACATATTCCTACTCCTACCAACTTTATTTTCATCAAACTATTTCTGGAGACATATTTTCTTTACACTTTTAAGCTGTTTTAACGTCAACTTCTCAGGGTTCTAGCTCAGTACACAACTAATTTACGAGGCTCTTTTGAGTCAGGACAATTTTATTCTGTGTGATAAAGTATTTCTTTTTTTTTGCGGGAAATGCCTGGGTGTCTCAGTTGGTTTAAGAGGCCAGCTCTTGATTTCAGCTCAGATCATGATCTCAGGGTCCTAGGACTCAGAGTCCTGGGCTCCTCGCTCAGCAGGTAGTTGGCTTTAGAATTCTTTCTCAGCCTTTTGGCTAAGATCAAGTGTAGAATTCTTTCTCCCTCCCTCTGCCCCTTCCCTGGCTCATGTGTGCTCTCTCCCTCACTCTAAAATAAATAAATCTTTAAAAAAGAGAATTTCCTTTTTTTCTATATTAACTATAGACTACAATAGGAATGTTTCATTTTTTATATTTAAAAAATGTAGCTGAGGAGAAAAAACTTGGATTTCCCTATAGTATCTAGCACTACCGTGCAAAAAAAATATGTATACTCGAAATCTTCTGGGTGTTACATTTAACTCCAATTTCAGGCTATAAATCCTAATGATCAAATTATAGAGGTATTAAGCCCATCTTAGTAGCCAGGAAAGGAAACTATAGAAGAAAATGAGAGCAAATTTGACGTCTATGTTCTACAAATGCTTTGCATAATCATAGCACCGCAGTGAAGTAGATATCACAACTCTAATTTTCTAGATGAATAAACAGCAGTTGTGAAAGACTTAGCGATTCCCTCTTGATCACGTGAGGGTAACAAAATTTCAAGTTAAAATTCTGGTGGTGGTCCCTCATCTTTCTGCCATACCACAACATGTTGGCAAGGCAGCCGTTGTGAAGTTGGAGTTGTACTCTCGATCTCAGGATGTGTTCTTCCCAGAGACTGACACTTATGCAGTCACGTACACACTTTAAGGTGCTTAAGTTCCTTGGTATACCTATCTCTATATATCTGTATCTATATATATAAATCTATATATATTCCTATAAAATATATATGTTCCTATGTATAATATATAGATATACAATATGTAGATTATATGGATACACAGGTATTATATATAGATATATATAGCTTATATGCAGATATATAGGTATATATATCTCAAGGAACTTAAGAATATAAGAACATTACAGAGAGTCTACTTCTCCCTCTGCCTCTCCCCTCCCCATGCTTTCTCTAATGTGCTCTCTCTTTCATTTTCTCTTTTTCCAAAAAAAAAAAAGAATATAAGAACATTCGGGTGCCTGGGTGGCTCTATCGGTTAAGCGTCTGCCTTCAGCTCAGGTCATGATCCCAAGGTCCTGGGATCGAGCCCCGCATCAGGCTCTCTGCTCAGTGGGAAGCCTGCTTCTCCCTCTCCCACTCCCCCTGCTTATGTTCCCTCTCTTGCTCTGTCTCTTTCTGTCTAATAAAAAAATAAAATCTTTAAAAAAAATAATATAAGAATATTATTTTATATATACAAATTACATAAAAGAAAATATGTAAATTTTATATATACTTTATATATATAAAAGCAAAGATATATATAAAAGAATATCCTTATATTCTTAATTTCCTTGACATCTATCTTTCTATCTGTTCTTATCTGCTGAGTAATGAAATACCTAGAACCCATACTCCTCAACTCTTAGACGTTGTAATTGCATAGTGTACTGGAGGATACTTCAAATATATTTGTTCTGTTGCAAAAAGTACTAAGCCACGTCCTGCAGGAACTGACCCTCCTTCCTCATCCTTAGCTGGGAGGACAGCTGTGTTCCCTGGGTAATCACTGTCCTCCAAATTGTTACAATTTCACGTTTGCAACCACATCTCTAAATGTCTGGGTCGCAGTGAGAAGCAGCTGATACAGATAAATTACCAAGATAACCTTTTGCGGAGGTTGTTAACATGATTGATAGGAACCATTATATAAGTTAGAGATCATTATTTTTTATTGGCAAAATGGGATTTTCCCAATGAGCCCCAAGTAGGCTCTGAAATGGATGGAAGTTTTCTTTAGAGACCAGGTAGAGCCCAGTGTCTGGACTCCTGAGAACGTCAGGATATAGCACCAAAGTGAAGGCATCACAGGCAAGAGACGGGAAATACTGCTCTGTAGAAAACTGGTGCTCAGACTTCATTGTACATCAGAGTGATCTGGAGACTTCTCAAACCACATTGCTGAAATTACAGACTCAGCAGGTCTGCAGTCAGGCCTGAGCATTTGCATTTCTAGCAAATTCCCAGATACTGCTGATGCTGCTGATTCTGGACCTACACTCGGAAAGCCACTACATCGTGTAGAATAATGCTTGGCTTAGCCTACAGGCTCCGGAGGCACAGCGCCTAGGACTGAAACATCCCTCTGCCCTTGAGTGCTTCAGGCAAGTTTATTAACCACTTGAAGAGCGTTTCTTCATCTGTTATATAGCAATAAAAATAGGATAAGTGGTGAAAGCACATAGCACAATGTCAGACCATAGAAAGAGTTCAATAAGCAGTAGTTGCCACTCTTAGCTCCTCCGGGAATTGTACGTATTTCATGTGTCCCACTCTCAGGAATGCAGCAAGATCGCCCTGAAAATCTACAGGGCCTATCCCTGTGGCATCGTCTAGAAAAACACCTGCAGGAAAGGCTTCCCAGTCTATCACCAGCTACTGCAGCGGAGAGAGACGTTATTTTCCAGGCTTGATTTCAACAATGAGGAAATTAAAATGAAGGAAAGTAAAGTCACAGCATGACCCAGCTGGTCCTCAGACATTTCCCGCCCACAGGATCACTTGCTTACTGTGGCTAGTCAGTAGAATATGTGTGAATGTGCCAGATTGGCTATAGGTCAGGAAAAATGATTTATTTTCCTCTTGTATAATTAAATTTCTAAGGCTTTTCTTTCCATCTGTCTGGCTGTAGAGGAGAAGAGTGCCTCAACTCACACTCTGTTGGTGGCTGCACAAATTAGCCTGTGGCTCTTTCTGCTTCAGGAAGGTACAAGTTATTGTGAGCTAAGAATAAGGGATAAAATCCTGCAAATCAGGGAATTGAAGGACTGAAACATTCACATTTTCAAAGTCATTTTATTTGCTCTAAGTTGGCATGTGTACACCCCGATGGCTTGCTTTTCATCAGTCTTTGGTTTTGGTGTCAAAGTTTTTCTCCCCCTGTAATGCGGACCCACCCCTCCGCATCCCTTTACAAAGCAACATGTGAAAACTTTAAGAGAGAAGTTCTGGAACTTCCAGGCCTTCCCTGAGCATTGAGCTCATACTCTTTGTGTGGAAAAGGAGGGCTGTGTAATCAGTCTTATTTATGGCTTCACTAGGGCTACCAGGAAGATCAGAAGCAAATTTGCTCCTCTACTGCGGCAACCCCATAAGGCATCATGATTTGTTTATGCCTTATTCTGTCATCTCATTTGATCGCCAATTTCTATTCAAACTTGTCACTTGTTAGGCTTGAGATTTTGCCTAAAATTGACTACATGTATTTCACAGAGGCTATGTCCTTCAAATCTGTTGGTGGAATGCAGTGAGCTTAGACTTGCCTTTAGTCAGAACTCTTCTCTGATGTTTATACATGCAATATTCTGTTAGAAAGTCGTGAGGAAGTTGTTATCATCAAATTAAGATCTCATGATTTCCTGAAGTTCAGTTCCATCGGAAAAGTTATAGAAAACTGAGGAGAATCAGCACATAAAAATCCATATACTGTAATGGAATGTTTACACCCGTTCTGTAGACGCTTCTTTCCTTAAAATGGTGAATATCCAAGCTAGCTAGGTAGCGTGTGTGTGTGAGTGTGTGTGTGTGTGTGTGTGTGTGTGTGTGTGAGATGAAAGAGAGAGACATAGAGAGACAGAGAGAGAAGCTCAGCTAAACTGTCAGGTATCAGATAGTTGATCAAACAAGATTAAAAAAAAAATGAGACCAAGGTGCTAATCTTATTGCAATAATATAGGCAAGAGACTAAATTAGAGACAGAGCTGGTTCCGCTCCTGCCCCATTTCCTTCTGTGGAACGGCAGGTAGATAGAAGGTCAAAGGAATCAGCACAGACATGCGTGTTATTTCTCTACGAAGGGAGCCCCAGACAAAAGCCTTCAAGCAGTGTTAGGGACTCAAGAGGCTGGGGAGTGGTGAAGAGGAAGCGCTAAGAGGGGAAAAGTGTGGAGTTCAAGTGGGAGGAAAGAATCTTCAAGATTTCCATTGATGAGGAGGCCTCAGCAGAGGTGCTGGAAGAGGACCTTGGCCAAAGGCCCAGATGAAGAGACCAAGGAATGCAGCTGCCTGGGCTAGCAAGGCCAATATTCATAAGAACATGGCTGACCAAAGAGCAGTGGGTCCTGGACTCCAACTCCTCTCAGAGAGTGGAGCTCTGGCTTCACAGAAAGTGTGATGAGGGAAGGGTAGCTTTCCCTTGTGAGAACTGACTAGTAGAGCTTTTGTAATTGCCTGTGGTTGGGGCTGAAGGATCACACATACATTTTCAGTCAGGATCCGAGTGTATGTGTGTGCGTGCATTTGTGATTTATATTAATATAAATTTTTCCTTCGGAGCATTACAATGTATTTTATAGACGGATTGAGAAGAAAAGATTACTTGCACTTTTTGGTTGAGAAAAGCTATGCCACATAATCTAAGGGAACGTACCCATTTAATTTCTCAAATTGGCATAGCTAGATTAACCAAAGGAGCTCTGACGGCTCTGGGGATATTTTTTAGGCATACTGCATGACTCATTTAGCCTCCTCAAAATCTGACCTCTGTTTTGGAAGGATAATGTGATGATTATCTAAGTACAGTTTGTCTAAGTGGAATATTGCAGCCTCAAATTTCCTGTCCATTGGCTGTAATTGATGTCCCTTATTTATGCTTGTCCAGTAGCCGTGTGCATCTATGGGAACTACACAGCCCCAGACTTGCAATTTGAGTGTTGAATCTACACACAGCTGGAGAGGGGTCCTGTGACTTACGTCACTAAAACCAAAGCATCACAGTCCATTGGTCACAATGATTTGTTAAAGAATCACCCAATCATGGCAAAACAAATATCAAAGTTAAAGACTCTTTCTGGAACCACAAAAAAACAAAAACAAAAACTTTTCCATGCCAAACCTGGAAGAATCTAAGTATAGCTTTCAATGGAGTGGTGGTAGGGCATCATTTTGAAAAATTATTGTCATTTTCATGGTCATGAAACCTGCAAAGAAGGAAGGAAAATTGTTTGGAAGGAAAGTAACAGATAGACACAGAGACAGAAAAAGGTTTTTGGTAAAATGAACGATACCAGTCCATTTAACTTTAATAAATAAATTTTTGAAGTGAGGAAAACAAATTTGGTTGAAACCAGAAAGTGATTTTTTTTCTTTTTTGTCTCCTAAAATTAATTAAATATTGATTAATATACTTGTTATATTCCTTAAACAAGTTCATTAGGAAATTTCTCTATGTCAGTTTTACTTGACATCACATAGAAACCTAAATCAGTGTCCCACTGCAGTAAAAGTTATTTCAAATAATGCTTTATTTATCTGGAGAATGTTATTTGCCATTTAGTTCATTTTAGAAGATGTAATTGTATGATATTTCTGTTTTTGTATTTTCTTCTTTGTTAGTGAAACATTTTCTCTCAATTAATCAAACTGCAACGTTATCAAAATTTCCACACACAGAATGGGAAATTTCCACACATCTCAATAACTATTTTGGACACTTGCAGTTAAGCACATTAAGATGCTTATTAGTGGAGAGTTGTGGAATGAGCCTCAATTAGTGAATTAGACTGTATTCATTACACTTCACCAAATGCTCATTAACAGATTGTTTGATATATTTTTTTTTCTGCCCATGCTAAAAAAAGGGGGGGTTGGGGAAGCTAGCTTACCTTAGCAGCAATATGGAAATGCAGTCACACGATAGCCTGCTTACAGCTGCCCCCAGTAAAGAATGTTTGCAACCTTTATCAGTAAGACTTTCTCTTGAACTAGGGCTAATTTGCCTATGCCACTAGGGAGACCAGAGGGCGTATATTTTATAAAAGTTTTTTTTTTTTTTAATTTTAAAAATGGCAGGTCCATTTTTGGGAAAAACAGAACTCCTCTGACAGTTCATTTTGGCTCAAGGATACCGTGATGCCTTGCCAAACCTTTTTTTAGGATGCATAACAATCTAGGATGCTTCCATCCAACTTTCCCTAGCTTTCCTCTTCACTCAGGCCAGAATTCTACATGGTTTCATATCTGTCTAAGCCTTTCCAACCCCCTCTCCATTTGGTCTCACACAAGTCTTTTTCCTAAAATCTTTGCAAGTTTAATTCCATCTTGATTTCTCCTTCTTGGAAGACCTGGACTAATACAGTAAGCAAAGGCATTCATCAAAGAAAAAAAAAAAAATGCCCTAGAAAGTCTCTGCAATTAAAATCACATGTTACCTCTGGAAGATAGGGGCTAAAACAGAAGGGAAGTTTGAAAGTCTGTTACGAAAAATTTGATCTCCAAGGTCCCATATTGTTTATCCAGAAACCAGGCAGTCCTGTCTCCTTAATCCCAGCAGAAGACCTGAAGCATACCTGGGCAATGGAGCACTGCAAGGGATAGGAGTAAATTGATATGGTAAAAATAGGGAAATTAAGCAAAAGTCTACCTCATGATACAAGATATTTAAAAAACTCTTCTCCTACTAGGCTCACCAATTGGAGGTTTCTTCTCTTTGGCCAAATAGCCAGTGCAAGAGAAATAACCTTGGATACTGAGTCAGAATTTCTGCTTTTAAAAAGCCAGTTACCCTCTTTAAGTACCTTGACATGAAGACTACCAGCCAGAAACCTCTCTTTGTATTAATTTACAAGTGTCTCGCTTTTCAGAGAACTAAATAGCTAATCATCACTGGATATTTGAGAAAATCTCTTAAAATTAAAGTCACCAATGTAACAAGAAACTAGAAAAAGGAAATATAGAGAAAATAGGAAATGGTTTACAAAATTACATGGAGAAAATGGGAATTGTGGAAAAAATAGAAAAATTGAAATTAAAGAAATCATGAAAAATTATACTTGCTATCCTCAAAATGGTAAGAGCATTAGAAGATACAAGTGAAATAAAGTTTCAGAAAGTGGAACAAAAAGAAAAACCAGTGAATGTCATAACTTATAGATTGGCTATATTTTTTATTCATTAAAATTTCTCAACCAGCAAGAATCTTACCACAAGACTTAGCAGATACAATAGAGGGGAATAAATTATTGGTTGAAATAATGTAAAAATACTTACTATAATTAAATAACATGACTTTTGGGGTGCCTGGGTGACTCAGTGGGTTAAAGCCTCTGCCTTCGGCTCAGGTCATGATCCCACGGTCCTGGGATCGAGCCCCACATCAGGCTCTCCACTCAGCAGGGAGCCTGCTTCCTCCTCTCTCTCTCTTCCTGCCTCTCTGACTACTTGTGATCTCTGTCTGTCAAATAAATTAAAAAAAAAATCTTTTAAAAAATAATAAATAAATAAATAAATAAATAAATAACATGACTTTCAAGATAAGAGGGACCTCTGAGTAGAAAATTAATGGAAAAAACTCTAGTAATGTAACTAGTTCTGAGAACATTCCATAAAATGAAATAAGTCATATGCAAACATCAAAGTTTCAGTTAGTAGCAGACTTGATTGCAATGGAATCATACTGCTGTGTAAAAATATTTCCAACTGAATTTCCATACCCAACAAAATGACTCTCAATTATAATATTATTTTTCTTATTTTAGAGTTTTTCCCAGAAGTTGTCATAAATTCTAACATTTGATAAAAATAAATATCAAAAAAGGAATTTTCTGTAAAAAAAATCTCTACAGAATATAAGGAATATTTGATATGACTTTATAGAGAATATGTGAACTGAATTCAGTATTTCAAAATAGAATTTCTCAGGTCCCATGATTAAGCACATTCTGTAACTTTGGGTTGATAGTAGTGGTAGTAATACTGTCATGTAGGCTTCACCTTGCCCTTCTTAGAAGCCTGTAATGATGAGTCTGTATTTTTTGGGAGAGGTAAACACTGAAAAGTCAGCAAGCCCTCAGCTATTCCTTGCTACTGTAATATTGTATCTTTTTTTCCCTCCAAGATTAAACAAAACAACAATCCCTTAGAGAGTTTAGCTTTCAATGAGGATTGTTCTACTATATAAATGTAAAACAATTTAGTCATATCAAATAAATATATACATTTTTATTAAATGCTATAAATACTGAAAAGTGATGGTGTGGTTAATTTATATTAGTTCAAAAGTTGCAAATCATTTTTAATGCTAGATATGTATATATTTGCTTATATTTATTATATGAAATATTGACATATATTACATACTATATATAATATTATGAAACTAAAATTTCAACATTGTTATGAATGTGATATTCAATATCAGAAATACAGAACAAAAGACATTATGAAAATAAGAAAAATATTTAAAATATAATAGTAATAAATAATGTGTAAGATTATGTGATTTTAATATATGTTTTAAGTTAAAATATGTTAAAATAATATGCAATAATAAAATAACAAATAAATAAATATAATTTGTGATAATATAAAATACATATAATTGTTGGCCCCCATCCCCACTATAGTTATAATTTCCTGATCATTAAAATCATTTAACCTTTTAAAAAATACCCCAAAAAAGAAACAAAATAAATAGACAGCCTTTATAAATCCATACAAGGATAACCAGTATTAAATTTCACAAATAACCCCATGAGCCATTTTATATACACTTTCCTATTTGCCATTTTGAACATAACACACATAAAACTTAATATCCCATTTACCTCAAAAACTGAAAAATATGAAAGTTATCTTCATTAGAAATAAGTTTAGGGCACGTGTGTGGCTCAGTCGGTTAAGTGTCTCCTTCAGCTCAGGTCATGGTCTCAGGGTCCTGGGATCGAGCCCCACATCGGGCTCCCAGCTCAGCGGGGAGTCTGCTTCTTGCTCTCTCTCTACTACTTACCCCTGCTTGTGCTCTCTCTCTCTCTCTCTCACATTCTCTCAAATAAATAAATAAAATCTTCAAAAAATTAAAAATAGAAATAAGTATAAGTCGCTTTAACTGCCATTAATATGTATATATTAATCAATACTTAGCAAAAACCTCTGGAGGTATTTCTAGTGAATGCCCACCCACATGTCCTTCTGTTATCATACAACCAGCATCCCCAGGCCTCAGCTAGTTGGACCTATAATAAAAACCAGGCCCAGGCAGGGGGCACCTTCACAAGGCCAGTGACAAAAAGTGGAAGACATGGATGGGATGATCTAAAACACTAGAACCCGGGATACACTGGCCTGATCAGATTTTCTCTCAGAAACTCAAATTAGGAGCCACAGGAGAAGTTGACAGCTCTAGAAGCTGCATGTGGAAAATCATGTTGCAATAGACAGAGCACACATTGTTGTCCACGTGGATGCTGAGTTTATGGAAATTCTAAACAGGGAATAACACCAACAGCAGCCCTGACAGAGGGAGCAACAGCAGGAGAAGTAACAACAGTAATAATGCCAGAGAACAGCAGAGATAACCATACACTTATTTCCAAAACAGCACAGCCTGAGTTTCAAACAAGATGCCAGTTTCTGGATGTATGGGGGCCCTGGCCTCCTGACCTCAGCTGGACACAAGCTCCTCCTGGAATAACGGCGCTGTGTCTGCATGACCATACACAGCATCCTTGTCGATGAGAAGAGACTCTAATTTGGGATGCCAGCACCCCTTGAGTACATTTGAGCCTGTCAGTGTTTCTGGAAACTAGGAAGTCTGGAATAGAATGATAGCTCTATGAATTTTACCAAGTTATTTACCCTGCTCGCTCATCTGTATTACAGGGATAGTAAAGCCCACCTCACATTCTTTTCATTTTTTTTAAAGATTTGTTTATTTATTTTAGAGGGAGAGAAAGGGGGGAGGGGCGGAAGGAGAGGAGAGAGAAAAAGTCTCCAGCAGACTCCTCACTGAGCGTGGACCCTGACATGGGGCTGGATCCCATGACCCTGGGATCATAACCTGAGCTGAAATCAAGAGTCAGACACTTAACTGACTGAGCCACCCAGGTGCCCCTCCTCTCACATTCTTATCAAATATCGAATGTAATAAAGCATATGATTTACCTTGGAACAAGCAGTACTTCCCTTCCATAACCATAGAGTTCCCGCAGGTAAACTTCTCTGATTCTGTTTTGATTACCTCCTTACCTGAGGTCACACTTCATCATGAGGCAGCCTGGATTCAGTGACCAGGTAACACACACATGTAGAGTCCCTGTCCCCTCAAGCTGAAAATCTCTGTCCTGCTATAGAAGTCTTTGGGATATTGACTGAAGTCTTCAGTGAGATTTCATCAGAGCCAGATTTTTGCCTCTGCCCAGTTCTGTGTGTCCCCTTCTCTTATGCAGGTACGAATCCCAAGAGCACTCCCTAACAGACCCCCTACATGGTCATTTGTATCCCACTGTCAACTTCCTAGGGCACCCAACATGCGACAATCGGATTCCAACACACTGATGAAACCCAAATGGAAGATGCGAAGTTATGTCAATGGACAGGTACGATTTAATCACTTTAAGTATTAATAACCTAGGTGGAACACAAGATTAACCAGGGCTGGACTGGAAAATATGTTATAGGCAGGGTTTTTATTTTCTCATCCTGAGAGATGGAAGAGACACAAACAGAACACTTCCTTTCCTTCAGCTCTCACAACTGGAGGCAGAAGAGGCAGAATTGGCAAAGTGGATAAGGGTTAGAATAATTTTGTCCCCACATTTCCTTCTTTTCCTAGATTTTCTGAAAAATTATTTAACCCTCACAATAATTCTGTAAGGTACACCGCACAGCCTGCGACCCATTCCACATACGTATCACAGAAGGCGGGTGCAATTACCACATCCTCAGTGCCTACCATTGTCCCTGATGCAGAATAGGTGGTCAGTGACTAGAGAATTAAAGACTAATTGCCAAAAAAGAAAGAAAAAAAATGTGTCCACTAACACATCAAATATATTATTTGTAGTTAGATAAAATATACATTTTCTAACATAAACCATTGTGTTCTCCTTATAAACCTAATCTTCCACATAATCTTCTGCATGAAGAGTACCACCATCTCTCCAAAAGTTACCCTAGATGATCCCTTTTACTCATAATTCTTCACTCACCACTTTGAAGGTGTATATAACATATGTTGATTCTACTTGCAGATGCTTCAGTGGGATTTTCATTTATTTTAAGAAAATGTGAAGATTCCATATAAAACATTTCTCTGTCCACTCTGTATCTAGACTCATCTCTCACTACTGGTGAGATAGTCTTTTACACATCACATGCCAATAGTATCAACCATACTGTAGAATGCACACTTGAAATAGAAGTATTACTCTAGCAAACTTTCAATGAGTATTTCCTGACTGCCAGACCCTGAATCAGTATTGTATATGGATTTTCTCATGTTATTTTTACAGCTCTCTTATACTCTCTGTTTCATAACTAAGGTAAGTAGGACTAAGTATTTAAATAACTTGCCCAAGGTTGGAAAGCTGGTAGGTAACTATAATGGCAGATACTCGACACCAACAATCTAACTCCAGGATCTCAATTCTGGTCACTCTTACTTCCAGAATGGCCCAATCCACATGACTATTATTTTCTACTAAAAAAACAAAACAAAACAAAACAAAAAACCACATTACTCTGTCATCACAGTGTACCTCAACTACAATTCCATGAAACTGTTCTTAAGTCTCAGTGAAAATGTCCATCCTCTTTTGTTCCATTTATGTTCCATATACTCCTGCACACATCTGTTTAGGTAGTCACAATTTCATTGCTTAGTGCTTATCTAGAATAGGTCAGCATTATCCAAAGTAGACTTCATATAGAGCGCCGAGGTGGCTCAGTTGAAAAAGCATGTGACTCTTGATCTTTGGGTTGTGAGTTCAAGCCCCATGTTTAGTGTAGAGATTATTTAAATAAATAAAACTTAAAAAAAGAAAGAAAGAAAGAAAGAAAGAAATTCAGTGTCCCAAGTTGGCTTCATAGGGATCTAGTTTCATTTTATAAGGGATATACTTTCCACTGCATTGATCATGTTCATGAGTGTTCAGGGTACCCACTTTCGATGAACTAATGGCCTAGTGGATACTTTCCAAACTGTTTATCCATCACTCACTCACTTCCTGTAATTTCAGAGTTATTCTATTAATCACTCAACATTCATAAACACTTTTCAATAAAGTTGTGTTGATTGGAATTCATCTCCAGAGATTTGCAATCTTGAAGAATGTCTCGAAGAACTCTCTTTTCTTCTTATCCTTCCACCTGTGGATAAACTAGGAATGGAAGTCACATGAGTCTGGAAATTCCATTTCAAAGTAGAAGTAATCAAATGTCCTTAATACTACTAAAGCTTTCAGCTGTGCACTGCCGCTATTTCACATCAAATCCACAAGCCTGATATTTGAATATTGTGCTTTTTATTATTATTTATTTATATCAAATTCATTAGCAGGATGCATCTCTGTAGCCTTGGGGTATGAGTATCTTTAAGTTTAATTAAAAAGTCAATTTTGAGTAGTATCACTTCCAATCAAACATAGAAGACAGGAACATAAGTGGAAAATACACACATGGACAAAGATGTGAATCCACAGGAGATAACAGACCCCACCTACCAGCAAGCTGGCAAAACTGTAGGAACTCAGAAAAGATACATGAAAGGCGGCATCTAATTGGAATCCTAAAGCTTTTAATTTTTAAATGTATTTTAAATTGTAAGGGAGAGCCACATGGAAGATACACGCCACCCTATAACGTGATTTGTGCATATGCATACCGTTTCTTCTACAAGCCATTTTGAAATCCCCGATGCAACAGAAATGTAGTTCCCCTTCTCATACACCCTGAGACATATTTCCTGATGTAGGAGTCAGCTCTGGCATTAAGCCAAATCCTTTCATCCAAGTATTGGAAAGAGAAAAGTAACCCTAAATTTGAAAAGGATAGATGATTCTTCTTTCCAGTATGCCGAAACAAAATTAAATTGATAATATTAGGTGGTCGTTGTCAAGGTCATGGAGGGTGGTAAAGTGAGGCCCATTTTCTAATGCATGTCCAGTTTGAGGTTTCATTGAAAATAACAGTAATCATCATCATATTATCAACAGCAGCATCCTCATTACCATCACTGACTGCATTGATTTATATCATGCATTATTGTTGAAGAGAACTTGATACTGGTTTTCTCACTTGGCAACAATAGAATATTTATATATTTTTAGATGTACTTTTAAATGTGAGTTGGAGGAAAATGATACATGCATAGTTTGAATTTATAAACTGCATTTAATACATAGGACAGTGTTAAGGACACTTCTAATTTTTAAAAACGGTCTTCCAGTCTCTCATTTTACTTTATTATTTTGAATGGGAAATAGAAGTTTTACCTTGCCATCTCAGATACGTTGCCTACAAGATGGGCCTGGGTCTGATCTTACAGTTAACACAGTGATTTTTTTTTTTCTAGGGTATCATCAATCCATGTTTGATTTAACTAGCTTCTATTTTTGATTTCTTGCCAAACTTTGACCCGTTATGACCCTCCAAAGCTTTCTGTATTTGGAGAAGCAGCAGTGAGATGGAATAGATGTTCAAACATGTATTTTTACATTTTATTTATAGTCGATCTTCAGTTTTCTTTCTATCAGGAATCATAACAACAAAGTGCCAATAGACAAAAAAAAAAAAAGAACATCTGTTTCATGTGTTTTCCATCATGAGGACATTTGAAGTGTGAGATTCTTTTTCTAAAAGATCAACACTTTGAAAATCCTTCTGATGACAAACTGTGCCTACTTCCAGATCATGTGGTAGTAAAACACTATTACATAGCTCATCACACCCAGGATGAAGTGTCGGCTGTGAAACATTATGATTTATGTGTATATTCAACATTTGTTTTTGGAGCCAAACTGACTTCTCTCTTAATTTGTTGCGACTAAAATGATCTCTACTTAATTCTCTTTAATTAGCAATCCTTAAATCCGTCTAATAACGCAGTTATACACAAAGCATTTGCCGCACCTTTTTTTTTTTTTCCCCTGCAAAAATTCTCATCAGTGCCCTTAATTACCTCCTGACATCACTGTGTTGTGGTTGTGGACTTGCACACGTTACTGTGTACAGCATGGCTCATAAAGCCTAATGAGAATAAGTTCATTAAATTAATCCCAATAATTAACAAACTTGCTGCCTGCTTCTCAGATGTCTAATTTGTGACACAAACTTGGCAAATGTTTTCAACTGTGAAAACAGAATTGAATCCAAAAAACCTTTCTGAGAGAAGTTGAAATTCATCTTTATCAGAATTTCTTCATCAAGTACACAATTCTTGATTACATAGATATCAAGAGAGAGAGAGACATATCTGCAGTGAAAAATAAAATATGAAAATAAAAATAAAATAATAGAAAATGTTGACCAAGTGAGGGAGGGTTAACGATGGTGATACTTCCCCTCAAGGAGTGTTCTTAAAGTGGAAAGAAATAATTTTGTTTTCATATGTCAGTAATTCCACTTCTATGTGCAAAGGCTTAATTCTTTTTCATTCCCAACTGCCACCTACTTCCCAAATTGCCAGTTCAAATGCTTTCCTAAAATGCTCCATTTATCCAAGTGACGTGTTGCTATGACCAGAGTATCATGACTGTGAGTATAATAACAGGTCATTAGTGGTTTCGGCATTCATAAATCAAGGGACAAATTCATTCCTCAAATGACCGTAAGATTATAGATGTGTTATAGCCATAACCCACTCAAACGAAAAAGTACAAGTAAAAGGGTAGAATACAATGTAACACTTTGCTTGGTTGCTCTTATGCCTTATTTTATTTATTTATTTTTTAATGGAAACAAGTCTTTATTAAGTGACTTTTAATATCAGAAAAATAAAACTCGTAATTCTCTTTACAGCAAATATAGAATATCGAGGCTTTGGCTGTCTTAAGTTAAAGGCCCTTTATCATAAAATAGATGGTTTTAAAGTTTATGCATATTGAATTTATAATCCCTATAACTTCCCTACATATGCATAACACAAAAGTGTAGTGAAATTAGCAAATACTAAACTATATTGATAACTTACCAGTCTTAGTTTGTGGTTTTTATTTTTTTTTATTTTTTTAAGATTTTATTTATTTATTTGACAGACAGAGATCACAAGTAGGCAGAGAAAGAGAGGAGGAAGCAGGCTCCCCGCTGAGCAGAGAGCCTGATGTGGGGCTCGATCCCAAGACCCTGGGTGCCCCTTAGTTTGTGGTTTTTAGAAAGAGTACACGCACCTAAATGTGTCGGTTCTGTGGCTTATTAGTTGCAGTGTACAGTGCAGTAAAATACAAAATACATGCTTGGTGAACATTCATCCATAACTGTAAGATAGCATTTAAAGATTAGGTTTCAGTACTGACATTTAACTATTCTACAAGCAATTAGCATTACATCATAATATGCCATCAAGGCAATTTTTATCCAGAAAAATTTTATCTGAATAAAAAAACCACAAAAACCATTACTTTTAAACTTCTATATGAAATGTTATTCTTCAAGTGGAAATAAAAATAAAATTTGTCTATTTAGTATTCAATACACATAGGATTTTCAATTTTTTGTTACATTGAGAAAAAAGCTCTTTTGTTTTGGGAAAATAATGCTTCAAAAAATAATCTGTAGAAAAACCCACTTTATATTGTTTGGTCCTTTCAATGCCAGCACAGATTTGGAGAACATACTGAGGATGAGGTTAGAGACATCTGCAGGTAAAATGTAAAAGCATATCTTAAGGAAATCTTTCCTTGTGATTGCAAATAGTTTTGAAATGAAGTAAACTGATTGAAGGTCATCACAGCTGCATTTGTAAATTATGCTAATGGCATTATTATCCCTCTTTACCCCCTCCTCCCCTAAATTACTAAAAAATAAAAATATATGTATAATGTGCAAGTTATGCCTTATTTTAAATTCTTGGGGTGTGGAACAGATTCTGGCCTATGGTAGGTGCTCAACCACATCAGCTGAATAAATTAGAAGGTAAATCCATAGTGTTTTTTAAAGATTTTATTTATTTATTTGACAGAGAGAGAGATCACAAGTAGGCAGAGAGGCAGGCAGAGAGAGAGGGGGAAGCAGGCGCCCCGCTGAGCAGAGAGCCCGATGCAGGGCTCGATCCCAGGACCCTGAGATCATGACCTGGGCAGAAGGCAGAGGCTTAACCCACTGAGCCACCCAGATGCCCCAGTAATATTTTTTAAATGAGTTCTAACTACTCTGGGGTTTTTTTAATGAGTAATTTTTTCTTTCAATTTTATATATACATTATATGTGTTATATGTGTTACCATTCCCCAGAAATATACTGTCTCAGTAGTTACTAAGCTGACAGTAAAATGTATTCAAATCTCTCCCGTTCAGCTTCTCCTCAGGAGTCCTCCTCTGAACTAATGCTCTTTGGGGTCGTAATTGTAATTGTGTTTGTTGGCAATCCTGTGGAGCCTCTTTCTTTCCTTTTTAAGTTATTTTCATTTTTTGTACTCGGCAGGGATCTATATCAGACTTGTTCACATCAAGGAATACTTAGTGGGGCTCTGACTCAAGGAAGAACCCTATGACATAAATAAATAAGAATTATCAACTACTAGAGCAAAATAGAGACGTAGATGACAATGGCATATCTGTTTTAACCGCCTTTTAAAAGATAAAGCTGTTGCCTTCATTTATTTATTTGCATCTGGAAGTCTGGATTGGCACAACTATTACAAACCTGGTATTCCTCAGGGGTCTTTATATCTTTGTGGACTGGCTTTGTATAAAAATTAGTCTAGGCACTTAAGAATATGGGCTTTGCCATCAAACAGGTCTCCGTTTGAATCCTGGTTCCTCCATGTGAGCTGTGTGACTTGTGCTTAACTCAGCATCCCAGATCACACAGCCATAAAATGGGGATATGAATTCTACTGAGCTTGTGAGGTAATAGAAGTTATTATAATGAATACTTATAAAAAGGTGCTCAATAAGTGTAACCATTTTTAATATGACTGTTTAACAATGGTCTGTCTTAAGAGAATGGTGGAGGGAGGTACCTGGGGAGCTCAGTCATTTGAATGGCTGCCTTTGGCTCCATTCATGATCTCAGGGATCTCAGCGTCCTGGGATCAAGCCCCACATCGGGCTCCCTGCTCTTCAGGGAGGCTGCTTCTCTCTTGCTCCCCCTGCTTGTGCTCAATCTCTCTCTCTGTCAAATAAATAAATAAAATCTTAAAAAAAAAAAAGAATGGTGGAACTGCTCCAATCCTATTGGATTGGGGATCCTACTGAAACCCCTATTGGGCAATCCCTATTGGGCAATCCTATTGAAAAGAGAAGAAAGAGTTATGTAGATTGTAAAAACAAATCACAGTGCAAATCGTAGGTTCATACTGAGCAGGAAGTCCCCAATTAAACCCCAACTCACGAAGCCCCAGAGTTTTATTAAACAAAAAGAAACTTACTTAAATAGAAGATATGAGAAAACTGGTGTGAAAATCAGCTTCAATTAATTCATGAAACATAGGCTGTGTAAACCAAGGGATATAGTGTAGCTGTATAAAACATGGTCTTTGAAGTCCCTGCAACCTGGATTAATATTCCAGATCTGCACTTAAAAGTCCATGGCCTTGGGCAAATTTCTTTGACATCTGAAAGCCCCAGATGTCTCATCCAGGGAATCAGAGTAGAATATGCCTCTTCCATTGAAATATTTGAAAGCAGTAAAAAAATAAATAAATAAATAAAATTTTTAAAAAAGACCTCCAAATAGAAGGAAAACTCTTATTTGGTAAGTGAGATTCATACTTTATTTCTGAATGAAAATTAAGCAACACCTAATTCTCAAAGTTGAAAACCACAAAATCGTGAGCAAAGTGTTTCCAAATAGACCTCACTTCATTTTACTCAAACGAAATTCTTTAAACTGGCACAGTGCTTCTCAACTGGGGGAAATTTTGCCCCACCATGGACATCTGGCAATTTCTGGAGAGATTTTTGGTGGTCGCACAGGGGGATACTGTTGGCATCTTGTGAGTAGTAACCAGAGATGCCATTAAATATCCTACAGTGAATAGGGCAGCCCCTTACAACAAAGAACTACCCTGCCCAGAATGTCAATACTGCTGAAGTTGAGAAACAGTGACCTAGAAAAACCAGAATCTTCTTCCTTTTTGTTTGTTTTTGTTTGTTTTCTTAAGGGGGGTAGGGGTGTTGAGGCAGAGGAAGAGGGAGAGAGAGAATATCAGCCAGGCTCCACATCAGTTGCAGAGCCCAACGTGGGGCTCAATCTCACAATCCTGAAATCATGACTGGAGCTGAAATCAACAGTAAGATGGTTAACTGATTGAGCCACCGAGGTGCCCCAAGAACAGGAATCTTGTATTGCAATCTTGTCTGTCTACAATAAAAATGTTTTCCTATTTCTTGTTTTCATTTTTTGTTTTTGCATTAGCATCAGTCTAGCAGAAACAGAAACAACTCTTGTTTCTTTGGGTCACCTGTCTGAACTGATTCCATCACTTATGTAGGAATATTTTTTCCATTGGAACTACTAAATATACATGGACAAATAATTGGACAGGTTACACTGATCTAAATTCTGATCATTATAGAATATTCATAATTGAGGGATAGTGGTTGTATTCTTCAGAATACTAATCAGTTACAAAAAGTAAAATATATTTAATACTAATTAATTTGCAGAAACTATCTTCTTTATATGTTTAACCCCAGCATCAATATTGATGTAGTTCCTGGCCAAAAAGGGTGTTAAGGGGTAAGAGGCAGAAGATAATAAAACTTCAAATCCTGTAATATGTAAAGGACTGTTCAGTGAGTATTCTGGACATCCAGGATCCTACCACCTGGATCACAGCCTTAAAATATCCATTTCTCCTCCTGCCAGATTGAATGGATAGGTTTTTTATCCTTTTTGGTTGCTTGCACAGCTGTCAAACTATTTGAGAAGCCATCTCTACCCCAGGCATCTTTCTCAAGTCTCTGTGTCTGTGGGAAGGTGCCTTCTAACTTTGACTCAAACTGGGCTTCACATTTTGCTCTACTCTGCGGTGGTCATACACAATAGGAATGTAACCTAGGACCTGCTGGTCTCAAGGTTCTAAATCCTGTGGCTGGATTGTGACCACCTTTCAGTCTCCTTCACATGATCCTAGCTCTCTTTCAACAGAGTCTGTATGCCAAATCATGGCCCAAATGTTTATCATAAGATGGACACACCTCATTCCCCTCCCTGAATCACATTTGTTGGAGAAATATTGAAGTGTTACTCAATGGTGACATACAGGTGGTTGTTATTTGTGACAGTAATCATATCAAACAGGAAAATGAGAGTAAAATTTTGACTTTTTAAAGCCTGGTTTTGAGATAATACAAAGGAAAATGTTACAAGCTCTTTCAGGAGAGTCAGAAAAGGCAGAGCTGAGGAGAGGGTAAGATGTAGATCTCTAGGCAGAACATGGCAGAGGAAATTGTGTGTGTGCAAATGCACAAAACTGAAAAAAACAAAATGCACTGACAGATTGGCAAAATACTTAAAATTGTTAAAGGGCAAACATATGTCAGCTAGTTGGGGAAAAAAAAATTGAGACTTGGAAATATAAGAAGGAGAACCAATTCTGAATAGCTTGGTTTCATTCTGAAGGGGGAATCATGGCACAGATTTTTAAAGGAGAGTTTATAGCATGAAACTAAATTTTCAAAAAAAAAAAAAAAAATGTCTGATTTTTATATGAAGAATGGATTAGAGGGAGGTAAAGCCAGATCGTGGAAGACCAGTTAGTAAGGGAAAAACAGAAACAAAAATGCAGAGTTTTCATCAAGGATTCTTAGCAGGAAACAAAGAGAGAAATTTAAAATAAATATGGAATAAATTAGTTTTAAATAATTTGTTGAATAGTTCCTACTTTCTTAGTGTACCTGAGGGATTAGACTTGGCCATGGACATTTAAAAAAACTTTTTTAGTAATATCTGTTGACACTGTTGCTAAATCTCCAATACTAATACTGACGTTTCCCCCAATATTCTAACTTTGTTTTAAAAGTAGTAACAATGGGGAACCTGGGTGGCTCAGTGGTTTAAAGCCTCTGCCTTCGGCTCGGGTCATGATCCCAGGGTCCTGGGATCGAGCCCCATATCGGGCTCTCTGCTCTGCTCTTCCTCCTCTCTCTCTTTCTCTCTCTGCCTGCCTCTCTGCCTACTTGTGATCTGTGTCTGTCAAATAAATAAATAAAATCTTTAAAAAAAAATAAAAAAAATAAAAGTAGTAACAAAACTTGCTCACAAAGATAGCTGAGACTCACCAGGTCTACTTTTCACAGATGGTCAGTGATACCAGGAGTGACCATAGAAAGGAGAAAATATGATGATGTATCTGTATTTTGGCAAAGAAAGACAGCATTGATTAAATTCTTGTGGTTGAACAGAATACTAACAAAGATTCTCTGGCTCATTTGGAGACGATGGGATTAATTCATGAACGAGAAGGTAGCTATCGGCAAGATTCCATGGACAGAGAGAGACAAAATGCAGATTATGGTTTAAAAAAATTAACTAGTGAATGGGATGTTAACCTCCAACTGGGGAAGTAATTGTATTATAATGGTGATGAAAAAAGCTATCAACCAAAGAAATGAACCTGAACTGAAATGTTTCTAAATGGCAAGTAACTTTGGTTACCTTTGCAGTCTGTGTGTGTTTCATTGTGTATACCACTACTCTATGTTCGAAAACCTCCGCAAAGAGTAGAAATAGGAACTCTGCAAGATTCCAGCCTTACTACCTAATAAAGCTTTGTCCCCAGACATCTTGCTTAAGCCGCAAACGGAATTCCACAAACAGGAAAATTCCTGCATCCCATGCTGGTTTCCAACCAAAGCACCTCCCTTGACAGGTGGGTCAACGATAACTTTGAAATACTCTAGATGTTGACTGACAAGTTGCAGGTTTTTCCAAGTCTGGTTCTTTTTCTACCATTCTGAGAGAGTGCAGGGTTACTTTAATTATGAATCTGAGAGAAAGAAGGAAACTTTGACAGCCAGTTCAAGAACATTCTGGGCCCTGGATCTTGATGACTCCACAGAGGTAGTGATAAGAAATAAGTAATGTCGCTTCCTCTTTGGTTTCTGTCATGAGTAAGGTACAGGAAAAATTGAGTGGTAGGGGCTTCCTGTAGAGCACACCTCTGGGTATCACTATTTAGGGGAGGTTCGCATGCCTTGAACTTTAGAATGATTTATTCAGACCATAAACTATATTTTGAGGATAAATATGTTTTTATTTACTTTTCCAGTCCATGAAGGCAACTATGCCCTTTGTCTTCTTGTCTACCAGGATTAGTGTTTAAGGACTTCAAGTTGAAGGAAACTTCAAACAGGACTATTTCTCATATATGGTTGTTCTCAGGTAATTATGCTGGTGTCTGCCACAGAGTAAGGTGAAATAGGTAAATTTCTTAATGGACTTTATTTTTTTTACAGTGGCTTTAGGTTTATAGCAAAACTGAGTCAGAAGTTTCCATATTTCCCTGGCGCCACACAGGCATAATGTCCCCAAATATCAATATCCTGCTTTATATCAGTACCTCTATTTGCAATCAATGAACCTATACTGACACAGCATTGTGTGGTGTTGTTGTTGTTGTTGTTTTAATGAAACAGAATTTTTAACTATGCTTTCCTTTGGTGTATAGCTCCATGAATTTTAATGCATGTGTAGATTCATGTTACCACCATCAAAATTCAGATACAGGGTAGTTCCCAAAGATCTCCTTCTTACTACCCCCTCATATTCACACCCTTCCCTTATTCCTAACCTCTGACAAGCATGGCATTGTTCTCTGTAGCTATCATTTGTCTTTTCAAGAACGTCACATAAATGGAATCATGAAGTATGGAATCTGTTGTGACAGGATTCTTTCACTTATCAGTGATGTCTTTGAGATTCATACAGATTTTTATGTGTTTCACTCATTTGTTCTTTTTAATTGCTGAACAGTATTTCTTTTTATGGATGTACCACAGTTTGTTTATTTCCCCCTAGAAGAACATTTGAATTGTTTCCAGATTGGGGCAATTATGAGTAGAGGTGTGGTAGGCATTAGTTTACAAGTTTCTATATGAACATTGTATTCATTTCCTCTAGTTAAATACCTCAGGGTAAAGATTGCTAAGTCATATGGTAAGGATGAGTTCAATTTTTTTTTCCCCCTAAAGATTTCATTTATTTAACAGAGAGAGAGAGAGAGGGGAGAAACACAACCAGGGAAATGGGAGAGGGAGAACCAGGCTTCCCTCTGAACAGGGAGCCCTACGCTGGGTTTGATCCCAAGACTCTGGAATCATGACCTGAGCCTAAGGCAGCCACTTAACGACTGAGCCACCCAGGTGCCCCATGGATATGTTTAACTTTATAAGAAACTGCTAATCATTTTCCATAGTGGCATTTCTGTTTTGCATTCCTGATAGCCAGAGATGAGAATCCCTAGTACTTGGTCTTCTCAGTTTTTTATTGGTATGTTTGCTTGTTTCCAGCTACCCTAATGGATAGGTAGTGGTGTCTGTCATGTTTTTCATTTGTATTTCTGGAGAATGATCTTGAATATATTTTCATATACTTATTTGCCATCTATTTGTGTCATTGCCAATATCTGTTCAAGGTTTTTATCCATTTTTTTGTCTGTCTTCTTGGTGAATTGACTCTTATTCTTATGCAATATCCCTCTCTACTCAGTCATTCTCTGACTTTCAATTGAAATGTTGGACCATTTGCATGTGATTATTAATGCATTTGGTTTTAGGTTTAATGCTTAGTTTCTGTTTTCCTTTTCTTGCCTTCCTTGGGCTTTCTCCTTTCATAATAGGGATAGTGGTTTGGGATCTAGCACACTGAGAGTACTCATGACCTTCTCCCATTTATCAACTCTGGGAGGGTGAAGATTTCACAGAGTAATGGCTTTGGGTGTATTTTGAAAGGCTGATTCCTATTAAGTTAGCAAAATCTGAAGAAACTTCAACCGTCAAAAAATACACTTTCTTCAGTTACAAACATTTATCAGTGGTCGCTGGTTTGGAATAAAGACTCGAGATATGGTCACCCTCTCTGTAAGAGGCGTGGCCCCAAAGGCTCAGTTTGATTCTTGATGCTTGGCATGAAATAAAGCTTTGCTTGACCTTCAAAAAAAAAAAAAAAAGACTGGAGATATTTCCCAAACGTTCTGTATAAGAACCACTAGCTCTTCAAATGACCCCAAAAGACACAACAATTACTGACAACCAGATACATTTCTGGTACAAACAGCATAGATTGAAACCCATACCGACTATTCTTGCCCAATAAGAAGGAGAAAAAAAAAAAAAAAAAAAAAGAAGTGGATCTGAGCAAAGCATTTAAAAAAAGAATGTTACCCTTTTGCCTCTTTGTCTGGAAATAATTGTTCTGGTAATAAATTCTATCACTGGGATGTGACTATTTGTTAAGGATATAACTGTACTTCAAAGAGGTGGGGAAAATCCTCTAAGATGTGGGGGTGGCAGGTTTTTGTTTGTTTCTCCAGCTCAATCTCATGATTTAGTTCAATTAAGGGAACATTTACAAATCTGCTTTTATAATAGGGGCTTTGTCAAACACTAGAAGATAGGCATAAATGTGACATTTTCAGGCTTTTAGAATCCTTAATAATTGAGAAGCACATATTCACCAACTGTATTGTTTTGTTCTCTCCTGCAACAAAAACTTACGACCATCTCAAGTGAGTCTGGGTAAAAGTGGAATTCATGGCTCACAGTCAAGGGGAAATTTGACTTGACTGTTCTTCAAACATTAATGGTTTAGGAGGAATGAATAAGATCACAGTTCTTTGTTTTCCCCATTTCCTGATACCCTTTGCTCTGTGGGGCTTCCGTCTCCAACCCATATCCCTCCTGTCAGGAGAAATCACGGACAGTGACAGTTTTAGCATCACATGGTACTTTAAGGGGTAGCTAATAAAAAAGAGTCTTGCCCAAAAGATACTGAGGAGAACCAAACAGACCTGAATGAAGTCACATAACCATCCCTTGAATTAGAGAAAATTGAATGAAGAAGCCATGCTTCCCCAATGAAAGAAATGCTCATCATCAACTAATAAAAACAAAATGTGTTGCAGATTTATTTTAAAGATTTGAGGGCATTATGGTCATGGTCATGAATAATCCTATACAAATTTCTAAAAAAAGTTTCCACCCCCATATAATATCACCAAACAGAAGGGGACATTCATTGTATCTTATAATGTGCTCCAATGAATAGTCCTTCCAGAAATTACAATTTTATTATTTTCTTCAACTTCATGATAGGGCAAATATATCCTTAAATACGTAAGTTCCATATGTTCTATTCCAATATACTAAGCTATAAGATACATCTGCACTTAGTGATAAACACTAAAACTCTTCTTTCAGCTTTAGACAGTTACTGCTTTTGCCTTGTTTATCTGACATTTTTTAAAAAAATCTAAATCAGAGAACTTTATTTAGCAGCATGATTATTCTCAAAATCATGTCAGAGCAATAACACTGATTCACCAGGTGCTATAAATTACTGCAAGAAGAACTACCTTCCAAGTATAGGTCTGTGTTACAAGATGCAATCGTGAATCATGTGTGAATGTCAAAAGGGCAGTGATATTTTAATATGTCTGGGGTGGACAGGATTAATGCAGTGTTTTATGTGGAGACTGCAAAGCCATTTCTTACCAGCCTGCTGGTTTGTCATGTGACAATGTCTCTTTCCCATGGTTAATATATTAATTTTTATATGGGATGTGTAAAATATTCAGAAGTGCTGAACTTTTTAATAAGATACTAATTGGTTAAATGAAAACAATCTATTTAACTCCTCTACACATGTCTATGGAACATGGGACAAACACACACACACACTTCTAACCAGAAAAGAGAATGTAGGAACAATCCTGTGATAAGTGAATGCCTTAAAATCTATGAACAATCAAGAAAAAAAGAAAAACGAATTAATTTCCACATGAAACAGATGCATTAGGGTAATTAGTTGTCAATTATCAAATATCATCTTACACTCAACAGAATATGGATTAAATACATTATGAACTAACACATTGGTCTGTGGTTTCCCAAAAGTATGGCTAACAGAGAAGAGGGAGAGGGAGGCATAAATAGCATTTGTTAATAGTTAAGCACATGACAAAGGAATTGACATTATATACTTAAAGCTTTGTTTAGAATATTTGACTCATATATAAAGTTGTGTGTTTGTTTTTGTTTACTTGCAAATATTTAAGTATCTCTTCCCTGCAAGGTACTGTACTAATTATAGAAGATCAGCAGAGACCAGAGTTTTGTCGTCGTAAAACTTACCACACAGTGCACGAATAAATTAAAGGTTAGCTTTGTAATTAAACACACACACACACACACACACACACACACACACATTGTATATTTTTATTGACTTATAACTGACACATAGTATTCCATTAGTTTCAGTTGTACAACATAGTGATTTGACATTTGTATATATTATAGGATGTTCACAGTAAGTCTAACTGCTCTCTGACCTTACAAAGTTAATGCATTGTTACTGACTATATTCCGCATTTGCACTGCATTCCCATGACTTATTTTAAAGCTGGAAGTTTATACTTCTTTAATCCCTTTCAACCATTTCACAACCCCCAATCTCTCTTCCCTTTGGCAAAAACTAACCTGTTCTGAGTATAGGTTTTGTTGTGTTTTGTTTCAGTTCCACTTGTAAATGTGAGCGTGTGATTGTCTTTCCCTATCTGACATTTCATTTAGCATAATACCCTCAGGGTCCATCCATGTTGTCACAAATGGTAAGATTTCTTTCTTTTTTTGATGGCCGAGCACTATTCCACTGTATTAAATATACCACGCCTTCTTTAGAGATTGTTTTCACATCTTGGCTATTGTGTATTTTGTTTTCTTTACAATAGTTTTTAAAGGATTCTGAATGATCTGTCCTTAACAAGTGTTACTTGGTCTATACCTGAAGCCAGGTGAATGCGATCTCTCCCAATTAGCTACTATTCATTATTGTATGGCAACGAATGAGTTTTGAGATAGTATTCTGGGGAAGCATTCAAAAGTCTCTCAAAAGCTTCTCCTAAGACTCAGGACTCTTGTGAAATGATGTCTGCATCATGTTGTTATAGAGGGCTCAGCCCCTTCGATATCTGCTGTGACCTAAACAGCCTAGCCTGCAACCTTGCAGTATTTCACTTTCTCTTTTCTGTTGTATGAATGTTTCAGTTTATTTCTAAAACCTCTTGTACTTTGTTAAATTCAAGAACAATGAAACAAATTAGTTCTAACTTCAGTAGAAAGCTTTGATATATCTTTTAAAAATATGTATCACCATGAATATTAATATATCTCCCTCTCTCTATCTCTAGCTCTCTCCTATTTATGAGTATATCTGAGGAATAAAGGAAGGGAATGGTATCTTTTCACCAGATACTTTACAAGTAGTGGTTAATTTTCATATACTTCAATCCATGATGCCATAACAGCTTCAAACGATTCCTGTGAGCATTGAATGCCATTCAAAATTTCACCCAAGTTCACTTAGCTAGGGAGTTGTTGAACAGGGACTGATTGAACTCCAGGATTTGAACTCCAGAATCCAGTGCCTGGATACACTCCAGACAAGTATATCTTTCAGAGGTCTACAGATTGATTTATCTTCATGAACTTAACACACTGTGTATCCAACACCCAGATCAAGGAACAAGGTATTACTCGTCCTCCAAAAGACTCCCTTATGCTGCCTTCCATCATTTCCCCCCATCCCCACAACAAGGTTTTTTCTAACTTCTAACAACATCCGTAAGTTCTACCAGCTTTTGTACTTCATGTAATTGGAATCATATAGTATCCAGCTCCTTTCACTTAACATTATAATTCCAAGAATCACCCATATCATTGTGTAGTTGTACCATGTTTTTATTAATTGTTGTATTCCATTAAACATCTGTATGAGTGCATTCAATATATGGATGATGGCCATTTTGGGGGTTTCCAACTTTTAGCTATTATGGAATGGTGTTATGAACATTCTAGGAAATATTATTAAATAAAGTGTTCACGTTTCCAAGGGGTGTATACCAAGGATTGGAACTGCTGTATCATAGAGCAAGCATGTGTTCCTTTTTAGTAAATACCGTAAATGACTTTCTTTAGAATTGACTTCTGTTGTGGAAAGATGACATATTTTTCAACTCTTCCTTCCTGCTTTGGATATGCCCCCTTTTCTAACATACCGCCTCTTCATAACATATAATTCGTTCCCTGCTTGGTCAAGCTCATAGTTCTAGGCTCTTAGATTTTAGTCTCATTACATCCTATTCTGCTGAGTATCTTGCTGATGTTGCTTTGGTTTTCTGTATGCGTAAAGAATTTGTCTGCTCTCCCAATAAGGGACTATGTATGGAAGGCATTGAATGGTTGAGCAAGAGAAATGAGACTGGAAAAACCTTGCTTACTGAATTATACTTGCGTGGTTTTAAAAATTATATCCTACTTATTTTCCAGAATTTTCCTTGCACCTTAATTCTTTGCTGATAGGCAGCGTTTAAGCCTCAGAGGGAATACAGCTTGCTAGGTAAACCGCAAAATTGCATGCTGGGTTGTGTTTCTACAGACTGGGAAAAACTCTTTAAATATCAGCTACTTGAGTCTTCCTACAATTGAACTTGAAAAAAAATGTGCTTAAAAACATGCAGTGAGGGGCAGCTGGTTGGAAGTCACCTTTCATCATGTTCAAGGAAAGGCTATATCACGGCAGGCAGGTAAAAGCATTGCAGAGAAAAATGTAAGCCAGTAAACTGCAAATATGCAGTAAATTGTAGCTTGCATTCCTTCTAATTCTCAATTCCTTCTACTCATATGCTAAGAATTAAAGAAAATACCATTATACAGCAGTTGCAATCATAAATAATCTTGACAATTGATCTGAAGCTATCCTTAGATAAAGAGACACACTCAAGTTACTTAATTCAATTACATGGGTTTTTAAAAAGATTTTATTTATTTTATTTTAGAGAGAGAGAGAGAAAGACAGAGCAGGGGGAGGGACAGAGGGAGAGGGAGAGAATCTCAGGCAGAGTCTGTGCTGAGCAGGGAGCCCAGTGTGGCACTATGTCGCATTACCCTGAGATCATGAAGGGAAGTCAAGAGTCAGACTCTCAACGGACTGAGCCACCCAGGTATTTGCATTTAATACATGTAGTCATTTAATTCCAGAGAAAGTATATGTATACCTTGTGGTCTGATGTCAATTGTTTGGGTTGCAAATTCAGCTCCTTTGATAGTTTAGCCTCTCTACTCTCAGTTTCCATCACAATCTGCCTATTAGACTGATGTTAAGTATTAAGTGAGGTAACCCGAAGGATTTAGCACGGTGCTTCGCATGGACTCTTACTACAACTGTTAATGACAACAGCAGCAGAGATGATAACAACTATCCAAATATGGGGCTGTTCAGATGGGAGGCCTTTTTTTGAAAAGCAGTGCTTAGCTCATGGTAAGTGGTATATAAGAGTGCGGCATTGTTATTTCTATTATTGTCTTGATGTTGTTTTATCATGACTATTACTTCTCTTCCAATTTTTGAAGTGTGACAACTACAGCCATAAGAGGAGACTCTTGGGCTGTAGAGATAGTCTCCCCTCCATGGGAGTGAGCCAGGGAAATTCATAGCATTCATAGCTTGGAGTTTTATACCATTCCTTCTTTCCATAACCAGGATTCTGCCAATAATACTGCTGGGAAGACCTTGAATGGAGTTGTATTTCTTTTTTTTCCACCACTAATGTCTAGTGTACTCAATTAATTAAAGCACCCCCCCCATAGACAAATTACAATAATAGTGCAAACAAGGTTTTGAGCAACTTCCATGAGTTAGATGTAATACAGGGTATTTCACATTAAATATTTCAGCTCTCCCATAGACTGGCAATTTTGGCATTACCTTCATTTGTCAGATGAAAAGTCCAAGGTTCACAGAGATTAAAAACTTGCCAAAGCATGAGATGAATCCGCATTGTTCACTGAGTAGTTTTCCATTAGATATACTAGAGTTCGCTTATCTGTTCACCAGTTGACATCTGGATTGTTTCCAGTTTTTTGGCAATTATGGGTGACACTGCTATGAAAATACAAATATATGAGTATTTGTAAAAACATGAGTTTTCTTTTTTTTTTCTTTGATATACCTTTTTCTTTTTTCTTTTTTTTTTTTAAGATTTTATTTATTTATTTGACAGGCAGAGATCACAAGTAGGCAGAGAGGCAGGCAGAGAGAGGAGGAAGCAGGCTCCCCACGGAGCAGAGAGCCCGATGCAGGGCTGGATCCCAGGACCCTGAGATCAGGACCTGAGCTGAAGGCAGAGGCTTTAACCCACTGAGCCACCCAAGCGCCCCTGGTATACCTTTTTTCTAAGTGAAAGATGCCAAACTCAGAAAGTTACATGTGATTTAATTTAAATGACATTTTTGAGGGGCGCCTGGGTGGCCCAGTTGATAAGCGTTGGACTCTTGATTTCAGCTCAGGTCATGATCTCAGAGTCCTGGGATCCAGCCCCACATCAGGCTCCATACCCAGTGGCAAGTCTTCTGGAGTTTCTTTTCCTCTGCCCTTTCCTGCTCCTGCTTGCGTATGTTCTCTCTCTCTCTCTCTCTCTCTCTCAAGTAAATGGATTATTTTTTAAAAAATAACATTTGGATGGATGGGAAAACAGATTATTGTGGGTCAGGGTCTGAGAGAGGCATTGACTACAAAGAGGGCAGGCAGGATGGTTATTTTTGGGTGATGGAACTTTCCTATGCCTTGATTGGATGGTGGTGGTGGTGATTAAGCCACACTAGGCATTTGTCAAAACTCATAGATGTGAACACAAAAAGGGTGAATTTAACTGCATATAAATTTAAAGAGCAAGGAATAAAAAAATAAACACTCTGCCAAAAGACATACCAGTTGGAAATGGCAGAGCCAGCAAGTGAACTCAGGAAGATTTGTCTCCATAACCCTGTCCATTCTGCTACTAATGTAGTCCTTCTGTCAAATTTGCATTGCCTTATCAGGGATTATTACAAAATGAGTTATTATTAGAAGGTTCCTCTGTTTGTAGTGTAACTACCAAAATGGAATATTTTATATATCATCAGAGAGAATATGTCTTAATAAAAACACTGTATCCCTATTTCCATGTATAAATCTACTTTAAGGGGCATCTGGAGTACTACTTGTTTTCAACAGGGAACTGAATAAATTAATGCCTTGGATTTGTTATTTTTTTTTTTTTAGAATCAGAACTTTTTAACATTGAAAAATATTAATCAAATCTATTCCAGTATTCCCATCTGTTCCCCACATCAGATTCTCTCTAAGATACCAATTATGACTCTAACTCTATAATGCTTTCCTCTCCAAGAACACAGGTTGATGTATGCACCATCTCTTCTTCTAGTCCATTAATCAATAAGCATGCACAGGCACTTAAAGTAATAGTGATGGGGAGTCCTGTTAATACTAAAAAAGTTAATGGTCCTTTTCATCAAGTGCAGGTTAATCAGGAAATTATTTCCCCCCTCATAATTGATAACTATTGTAATTCTCTAGAGATTTACTGACATTAACAGGTTGAAATCCCCCTATTATATTGAACAGCAATTTAGAAATCTAAATAGTAGAATAAAAACACGCGATCAGAATGTTGCAACGTTTCCTATCATAAATTGTTTAGTAAATGAACATGCAGATTATTCCAGGCTCACATTGCTTACTCGGATATTTAAAGCCACTTAGAAATTCAGTACTTACAATTTATCTATAAATACATTAAACTCTCAAAGAACCTGCAGTATTAATTGTTGACTGGGGATTTCATCAAGCAAACAAATTATTCAGACAGAATAATGTGTGTCCTTGTTTGCTGTATTTCCCCAGGAGGTAAAACAATAAATCCTAAACCTTAAAGCCACCAAATTTATTTATCTTCTGCAATAACTACTTTTTTTTTTCCTCTTTGGCAATGAACCCAGATGAACCCTGTAAAAAGTAAAGTGCATTGAAATTTGTTGTTTTGAAAAGACAAAATCTTTTCCTAACTAGAATCTGAAGACTCTATTTCAAAGATAGTGAAAGGGTCTTTTTTTTTTTTAATCAATGACTTATTTTATATGCCAAAATATTTGAGCATGAACACAGAGGAATGACAAAAAGGTATTGTCTTCTTTTGAAGATCTGCTGTAGAAAATATCACAAGTTTGTAATCAAGTCATTTATTTATTCTTTCTAAAGATATTTATTGAGCAAGAACCCACTATACAAAGGATGCATTTAGGAGTCACAAATCTCCAAGACAACATGGGATAGGACATACCACTAGAGACAGAGAAGTTTAGTAGGTAGTTTCCAAATATCTGGAGCTCAAAGATAGTTAATATCCAAGCCACTGAAAACCATTGTGCCAGCACTTTTCTAGGAATTTCCCATAGTACCTGGATGCCACAAATGGATCAATTTCTTTCATTCAACAAATGGCAGGTTCCATTGGAATTTAATGTATTTACTGGTTAATATGTTAAGTCCTATATTTCTGATTTGTTTTGAATATCTAGGCAAGCAGCATCGGCCTTGACCAGACTAGAGAGACATTATTGCCAAGGGTAGGTGATTGAAGATTTGAAAGGAAACAATTTACAAAGAAACTTGAGAAGGACATTCTTATGCTGTCTAGCAATTTAGACTGCGTTGTGTTGAGAAAAGTGATAAGGCACTTGAATTAGACAATTCTTAATTTGAATCAAAGCTGTGAGATTTCGTACGGCTGTGAATTGAAGCAAATTACTCAATGCATATGTTCCAGTTTCTTTATCTGTAAAGTGGGATTAATAGAATAGTAAGAGTTCAATAGGTGTTCTCTAATTTACTGTATTAGCCACAAGTAGAAGCACCGTATATGCAATTGACACATGTTTGTGAGGTGGATGGTATTTGTACCTTTTTACTTTTTTGCTACTCTTCTTTTTACCTTATTTGCCTTGTTATCTTTTATTAACTTTCCATTGTCATTGTTGTTGTTCAAACTGAGGCTTAGTGACATTCTCGAGATTATGTAGTTGTAGGGGCGTCTGGGTGGCTCAGTGTGTTAAGCCTCTGCCTTCAGCTCAGGTCCTGATCTCAGGGTCCTAGGATCGAGCCCTGCATCGGGCTCTCTGCTCAACAGAGAGCCTACTTCCCCCCCACCCTCTCTGCCTGCCTCTCTGCCTACTTGTGATCTCTGTCAAATAGATAAATAAAATCTTTAAAAAAAAAAAAGATTATGTAGTTGTAAAGTGATAGAGAAAGGATTGGAACCTAAGCAGTCTGGGGCCACAGACTGCACTGCAGACCTTTATACGACACTACAGAGCAGAAGGGGTTAAATGAGATCATTGGTAGGACTGCCTAGTAACCCTACTGGCATATGGCAGACACACAGTCCACTGTATAATATAATTAACAACGAAGGTAATAATCTGTATATGCGATGAATAGGAGACTGCAAAATTGGTTTGAGGAAGAATCATTATGGTATAAAACTGGCCCGAATGTTTAGGGACAGCACAGATCCCTCTTTTTATCTATGCCAAGGATTCCCAATGGCGAACAATTCTGCCTTCCCCTCCAGGGGACATTTGACAATGTCCAGAGATGTTTTTGATTGTCATGACGAGGGAGATGCTATTAAACCTCGAATGGACAGAAGCCAGGGATACTGCAAATTATCCTACAGTGCACACATAGCAGCCATCAACCCTCAGGGCAAAAAAAAAAAAAAAATTGTCCAGTCTAAAATATGAATTGTTTCACTGTTGAGGAACTCTGATATATGTCATCTTACAATTTTGATTTGTCATGCTAGGTTAGACACAGGCCCTGTATATAGAAAAGTTTATCAAATTTTTATATTTACAGAATTATCTTAAAATTGTGTTAACACAGGATTCCACCAGGGATTCTGATTTTGAAGACTTGGGTTCATCCTAGAAATTTACATTTTCAACAATTCTCACTTTCAGGTAATTCTGATGGAGGTGTCTCCCTGGCCCTGTTTTAGAAGGAAATTCTCCAGTTGTTAGTCTGCTCTATCCAAACGGTGGGCTAGGAAGTGTAGAGGTTTCAGAAGTAGTCAGCCTGATAATAGCTATCAGCATAAACACCGTGCTTATGTTTTGCTACTCCTCTGGTTCTTCTCAGCCAGCTTCCGTATTAGGCTAGCACCCTATCGTTGAAGAGCAAAGACGTATTATAGGCAAGGAAGTGTGAGCTGTGGTCTGACAAGGAGGTGCTAATAACTCCGCTGAAACTCGGAATTGTTCCCTTCTCTCTGTGCTCAATGGGGAGGGGAGAGAGTGGAAACAGGTGTTAAAAGAATTCAGTGTGAAGCCAAAGTCTGTAGTAACGCCAAGACAATATGTGCTTGAGAAAGAAGGGACAGCAGCTGGCACAGTGAGTAGCATATAAGGAGTTAGAATTGCAGAGAGTTTAAGAGTTTGTAAGTGGCAAGTATGGAGAGGGATTCCAGCTCTGTGCATTTGAAAAATTTTCCACAGGTTACTTAAACTCCCTGAGGCAGTCGTTTTCTATGCCAGCTATAGACTGGAATCACCCAGGGAGCTTTAAAATAAATACCAATATCTGGGCCCCACCGTAGACCGATTAAATGATGATCTCTGGAGATGGGTGCAGAGTATCAATATTCTTTTACTGTTCCCATAGTAATTGTAATATGCAACCAGGGTTGAAAACCACTGCTCAAAATGTACTTTTGTTCTTCTGAGGAAACCACACAATCAGACAATGCACTTGAAGATTTCAGCAAGAGATCGGGGCTAAGCACACCAAATGTTCGTTGTTGTTGTTGCTATTTTTATGATTTTTATTATTGTTGCTGCTGATGCTATTGGTATCCTAGTACTGTTTCTTATTTTATGATCTCGAGGACCTTCTTCACGTTTGTGTCCTCATCTGTAAAATGGAAATAAGTAAGATTCATAGCCCAAAGTCGCTCTAAAAAATAAGGTGATGTGACAATTTATATGATATGCAGTTCTCATAAATATTAGGGTTTTGTTTTTGTTTTTTTTTAGAAACTACTGCATTAACTTGCAATAAAGGGAATTTGAAAATCTCCCTAATAAAGATGATATTCTAAGGTGCCAAATGCACAGTAACATCCCATGAGAGTAGACGGAAGTATTTCTTAAAATAAACTATTATTGCTATTATTACCTGGACAAGGAACTGTATGTGTTTGTGTTTATCTTATTTAAATTTCCAAACAGTCTTATGATGTATTATGTTTCCATTTAATAAATGAAGAGGACTGTATGCATCGTCATGGGATTAGAATTTGTACCAGTGTCTCTCATGCTGAATGATGTCCCATCACCAGTATCCTTAGTCTTCAGGAGAACAATGGCCTGTGAGACAGAGTTGAATGTGCAACTGAATGTATGATCATCCTTTGTAAGTGATTCGGCTTGGGAGCTGGCAGTCCCACCCTGCTCAGATGGAGTTCTGAGATGTTGCATGAAGTATCATTCCTTGTGCTTGTGGTGCATAGAGCTATCACGAAATGGCTGGAAACAATGCACCGAAGTGTCAGAGAACATAGGGTCTGAAATTGGAAAGCAGATCACCTGGAGACATTCCCAAGGCCATGTGCAGGTACATTGGCAATCTGCTATTGCTGACAGGGGTGCATACGCCACATTGAGTTAATGGAAGAGAAAAGAACAGGTGAAAGAATTTAGTTAGCTTTATTTTTCTCAGACATGACATCTCTGCCTTTTATATGTCATGGTCACTGGCATGGCCCTTGGTTAATGGATTAAATCAGGAACTTCTGGTTCAGAGAGATTCTGAACCAGAATCTGACTGATCTTTCAGTCAGCTGGTGTTCAAGAAACCGAGTATGACCTTTTTTGCACTCTGACATGTAAGGTCCCAGGCTCTTGCTTACTTAACCCTTGCATTAACTTTGAAATGTTACTTATGACAGCTGGGCAGTGTGCTATGTATCACAACCATAACTAAGTAATATTAACTTAGTTTTAACTTGATTGGGATGGGAGCAGGTAGCCCTACAGCTGTTTTTTTTTTTTTCTTTTTTAAAAAGAAATTCAGAGTATTGTCAAATATTTAGAGTATAGTCACCCAGATCTGTCCAAATTTAAGAAAATTTGAAGATAGTATACTTCTACACTGTAATATTTCTTTCTTTCTTTTTTTTTAACAATTTTATTTATTTATTTATTTATTTATTTGAGAGAGAGGAGAGAGAGAGAGAGCACATGAGCAGGGGCAGAGGGAGAGGGAGAAGCAGACTCCTAGCTGAGCAGGGAGCCCGACGCTAGGCTTGACCCAAGGACCGTGGGATCATGAGCTGAGTGGAAGGCAGATACTTAGCCAACAATAGGCGCCCCTACACTGTAATACTTCTGAGGTCTAGAATAATACTCTCATGTATATAATACCAAAAGTGCTTTGATCCTTGAAATTACTATTGGAGGAGGACAAGATCCCTATCCTATTTTGCGGATAAAGGAAATTGAGGTTTCAAGAAGCTAAGTGACTTGTTTGAGGTTATTGGGCTTAATTAGAGGGAAGATAGTGTAAAAACAATAGCGTTTACTCCGTGTCTGGAAAGCTTGTCCTAGAAGCACAGCTGGAAGTGATATAGCAACGTTTTCTTAGTCATATAACAAGTTTTTGTGTGTTATCTGACAAAACACTAAGTACTGGTAACCAAGGTGTGTATATATATTTTTTCTATTTAACAGGGAGGCTAGGGAGGTTACCTAGTTATATGCATATCAATTATTTATCTATTCTCGATTTTCCTTCAAAAAGAAGGATGGCACATTAGCCAAAATAAATAATAGCATGTGCCCAGACGTGAAGAAGAGATATTAAGATATGGGTACTGCTATGTTGCAATTTCTCTGTGTCCATGTTTCACCTGCCCTTATTGGTACACAGATGCCTGGAACTCTCTCTCTGCTCTCTCTCTCTCTCTCTTTCTCTGTGTCTTTGACCACCACAGTAAATTAATTAACACTCCTTGTTTCACATACTTAAAAACCTTTCTTCCCCTTGTGGTGAGAACTTTTAAAATCTACTCTCTGGGCAACTTTCATATACAATGTAGTATTGTAATTATAGACACCATACTGTACATTACATTTCCAGAATTTATCTTTTTTTTTGTCATTGAAGTATAGTTGATATACAATATTATATTAGTTTCAGGTGTATAGCACAGTGATTTGACAACTCTATACATTATGAAGTGCTCAATGTGGTAAGTGTCGTCACCATCTGTCATCGCACGAGGTTATTACAGTAGTACTGGCTATATTCCCCACGCTGTACTTGTTATCTTTGTAACTTTTTAATTTTCTGACTGGCAATTTGTCCTTCTTCATCTCCTTCACCTTTTTCACGCATCCAGCCACCCATCTCATCTTTGGCAACCACCAAGTTGTCCTCTGTATTAGTGACTCTGTCCCTGTTTTTTGTTTGTTCATTTTTTTATTTGTTTTGTTTTTGTTTTAGATAATACATTTAAGTGAAATCATATGGTGTTTGTCTTTATATGTCTGACTGACTTAGCATAATACCCTCTGGGTTCATCCATGGTGGTATGAAAAGTTAAGATTTCATTCTTTTTAATATATTTTTTAAAGATTTTATTTATTTATTTGACAGACAGAGATCACAAGTAGGCAGAGAGGCAGGGGGAGAGAGAGGAGGAAGCAGGCTCCTTGCTGAGCAGAGAGCCCGACGCAGGGCTCGATCCCAGGACTCTGGGATCATGACCCGAGTAGAAGGCAGAGGCTTTAACCCACTGAGCCACCCTGGCGCCCCAAGATTTCATTCTTTTTTATGGTTAAGTGTCTATGTGCCACATCTTCTTTATCCATTCATCTCCTGGTGGATGTTTCACTTGCTTCCGCGTGTTCACAGTTGACAGTAATGCTGCAGTGCACATAGGGTTGCATGCATCTTTTCAAATTAGTGTTTTCATTTTCTTTGGGTACATACCCATAAGTGGAATTACTGGATTGCAGGGTATTTCTGTATTTTTAATTTTTTTAGGAACCTCCACACTGTTTTTCATAATGGCTTTCCTCATGGTTTCACCAAATTTACATTCCCACCAATAGTACATGAGGGTTCCCTTTTCCCCACGTCCTCAGATGCTTGCATTTTTAATCTTTTATGTTTTGGAAATGTTGGATCATAATAGCCATTTTAAACTGCCATAAGCAGTCTTTTAAATAGATATATATGTATATATCAAACCCAATTCTCTCATCTCTCACACTAGACCCAAGAAACACTTATACGCTTAATGGTGTCGATTTGCAAGGATGATAAATGGGCCCATCTGTCCACACCAACTGGTTCACAAAATGTAAGTGGGGAGTAAGAAAAATGTAAAGGGATTGCAGGAGGCAATTGTTTCTACTTTTTGAACTTGGCAGACATTTTCAAGAGGGAGTCCCATATTACAGCCAAATCTGACCCCTGTTAAAGTATAATATAAGTGTTATGTCTTTTATGTGAGTGTTACAGCCCCATCTCCAAAATCTCAGCGAATTCTCGAAGTTCTTTGGATGTGTTATCTCTTAACCCTTACAACAAACCTCCAAGGCGGCTGGTGTTATCATCTGTAATTTATAGAGGTTTTCATACTGGAAGTCCACAATGGTAGGTGAACTGTGGAATCTCTAACATAAATGGTCTTTGACCTTTAGGAAGTAGGAGCAGCTCACGTGCCTCATGTTGTTATTTTCCACATATTTTATTTTACTTTT
Source organism: Martes martes (assembly GCF_963455335.1). NCBI lineage: Eukaryota > Metazoa > Chordata > Mammalia > Carnivora > Mustelidae > Martes > Martes martes. The sequence goes on from NC_137905.1 coordinate 23,076,188, forward strand.
TAGCTAGTTTGTGATTTTTAATTCTCCCACAAAACTTTCTGAGGATACATATCTGAGGGATGTCTGTAGGAGGGAGAGTGGTCGTATCCTACTTCAAAGATCATTTGAAAGGACAGAAAGCATTTGAAGATGAGTATAGCCTTTTGTCTGTCTGTCAACCATAAAATATTTCCTGAATGTTCTTTACATACCAATCAATCTGCTGAGTCATAGTAAAAACTGACCAGGTATAGTTTATAATGTCCTCATTATAGCCATCATCTGTGTGTGAAACGTGGTAATGCAAGGAAGTCATTTATTTATTTAACCCACAGATTTTGAATGAGTGCTTCATAGGTGACAATTGTAGGACTATAATTGTTATATTGGTTATACAGGGTAATCAGGGATGTTTCCTTCCCCAGAGGAGCTAGAGACATATTTTGTAGTGTGTGTATGCATGTGTGTTGGAAAAGGGATTGAGATGTTCATAGCTGAAACATTATATTTTACTATTATTTTTTGATTCCTGGACCCAATTCCAAATATACCAGATTGGGGAGAGGGGGCGCTTCCCCACCTGCCACCAAGCAGTTCCCAGACTCCTGTAATGTGTCTGAGGATTCACCTCAGTTTTTACACTCTACCTGGAGACAGCATCATACCCCATAAGTTAAAGTCTCGTTCCACAAAGCTACCCTCCACCCCACTCCAGAGCCGTTTGCATGCCCAAGCCGTCACCTACGATTCTGACCTGCGAGCTACAAACTGGCAGTTCCAACAACTCCCTTACTTGTACTTTTGATCAACAGGCTATAACTCAGAGGTTCCTAGGACCCTGTCCTTGGTTGGATTAATTTGCTAGAGTGGCTCACAGAACTCAGAGAAACATTTAATTGACTAAATTAGTGGTTTATTAGAAGAAGATATAATTGCAACTGCCAGTTGGAAGGGTCCTCTAGGGCAAGGCATGGGGAAGGGCCACAGAGCTTCCATGTCCTCTCCAGGTGTACCATCCTCCCAAATCTTCACATTTATCAACTTGGAAGCTCTCTAAACCCAGTCCTTTTGAGTTTTTATGGAGGTTTCATTATAAAGACATGATAGATTAAATCATTGGCCACTGATGATTGAACTCAATGTTTAACGCCTCTCTCATCCCAGAAGGTTGGGGGATGGGACTGAAATTTCCATCCTTTTTCTTCTTCTTCTTCTTCTTCTTCTTCTTCTTCTTCTTCTTCCTCTTCCTCTTCTTCCTCTTCTTCTTTTAAGATTTTTATTTATTTATTTGACAGAGAGAGAGAGACAGTAAGAGAGGGAACATAAGCAGGGGGTTCCGAGAGGGAGAAGGAGGCTTCCCACTGAGCAGGGAGCCCGATGTGGGACTCAATTCCAGGACCCTGGGATCATGACCTGAGCCAAAGGCAGACGCTTAACGCCTGAGCCACCCAGGTGCCCCGAAATTTCCAATCTTCTAATCACACATTAGACCCCACTTGCGAACAGCCCCCATCCCTGGCTTTCCGAAATCACCTTATTTAACATAACAAAATGCACCTTTATTACTCTTAACACCTAGAAAATTTCAAGTGTTTTGGAAACAGCCAAAATGAGGGCAAAGACCAAATACATGTTTCTTATTAGAAATCACAGTATCACAAGTATAATTATCTCTTTCTTGAAAGGTGATGCAGAAATATGGAAAGGGCATTTCAAGCAAATCAAACAGTGAGGAAAAAAATAGAGGTACAGAGATATTGAGGGTCACAGAAGACTTTGGAGGAGAAAATAACTCTAAGTTGAGTCTTTGAATTCAAGTGGTCTGAATCGCAAAGTATGGTCCGTCAGCAGCAGTGGCATCTACTGGGAACTCACTAGAAATGCCAAGTCTTGGGTTCCACCCAGGACCTGTTGATTCTGAAAATTCTGGGAGTAGGTACTAGTAATCTGTGCGTTAACATGTTCTACTAGTGATATGAATACAGAATAACATTTGAGAGGCCCTGGAACAGTAGATGTTCAAGACGCAGGGAATATGTGACTATGTATTGGGTGTCCCCTCACATTCTTCATCTACAAAATAATACCATCTTATTTGGCTTTTGTTAGAGTGGAAGCTGATACTGTAAACAGAAGTCCTTGGTTCAGATCTTTCAAAATGATATTTCCATAAATACTATATTGGTAAATTATTTCACATGTATATTATTACATATAACAGGCATATCAGGTTTTATTATGTGGAGAAATACCCAAGAAAATGTAACTATAGATAAATGAGCATATATATGTGAAAATAGATATATATTTATATATACACACATACATAGGTTACAATGCAATCAGCCAAATGAATATTGCCACCTTCAAAGAATAAACACGTAAGACTACATACTTTTCTACTATAATTTCGTTGTCCAAAAGCCTAGATACCTACAGAGCTATTTATGTAGGTGGGTAAGTAGGTAGATGGGTAGGTAGAGAGAGAAATCAGTAGGTAGGTAGACAGATAGATAAAACCACATATAACAAAATACGACAAACTTTTGATTTAGTTGGTGGGCTGTGGATATTTTTTGGTAATTACTTCTGTATGTTTGATGATTTTCATAAGAAAGTTTTAGAGAAGAAGAAAAAGCCTATTGGCTTCACCTTTGTAAGCTATCTTCAGAGCATTTTTCTATGATATAAAAATCAAATTCACTACCTCATTTTTTTTTTCAGAGCATTTAGGTATTGTCTAGTGGCAAAATATCCACATAAGTCACACATCCTAGTTACTTGGGACTTTTTTTCTTAAGACTTTATTTATTCATTTGAGAGAGTGAGAAAGCAAGAGAGGGAGAGGACACAAGTAGGGGAAGAGGCACAGGGAGAGGGAGAAGCAGACTCTCCACTGAGCTGAGAGCTCTACAGGGGGCTCAATCCCAGGGCCTGGAGATTATGACGTAAAACGAAGGCAGATGCTTAACCATCTGAGCCACCCAGGCACCCCTACTTGGGACTTTCAAGAGATGCATCATAAACCATTGATAAAGCAGTGATTCTCAAACTTGACTTCATGTTAAACCACCAATTTTAAAAGTTACTGATGCCCCAATCCCACCCATAGAGATTCTAATATAGTCAGTCTGATGTGGAACTCAAGCATTGCTTCTTTTGACCTCCCCAAGTTACTCCAAAGTGTACTCAGTGTGGCAAAACATTGCTCTTAACACTGTCCAAAGGCTATTAACATACTTTAAAATAGAATGATTCAATTAAACACTAGGTTCTGGAGATAAATACTTCAAAATGAGTGTGAATGAGTGCTAAATTGGAAGGAGAGTCGGTCCAGCCAAGTGGGATGAGGAAAGGAGACCATTCATTTAAGAAAGGTTATCAATTAAGTTTAAAACAGTAGCCACTCCACATTATACTTCTTCCTCTTTTGTATGAAACATTGAGTAGAACAAAAAATAGTTACAAAAGGAATTGTTATGTCATGAGCACAAAAAAGTTTTAACAAGTCCTCTTGGAGCAATTAAGTTAAATATCTGGAGGAGGAAAGAAGAGTAATTGTTTAACATAGTTTCAGTATATATACCTATATATAACTATGTATATATACATGTATATATATCTATATAGAGATAGAAATATATATTTATATACATATATATACTTTATATATATATACACACACACCTCTTGGTTATGCTTTCTTCTGGAGAAGCTTGCTATACATACTTATTTAATTTTATATTTAGTTATATAAAGCATCAGCATTGACAACACGGACAGGTGAAAGCAAATGTGTGAACACCAGGATTTTTAAACTGTTTCTCCAACTTACCTCAAAGGCCAAAGAAAAGATGCACACACCCATTCTCAAAGTCCCCTTCCTTCTCACTGTCTCCTGCCTTTTACACACTCACATTCACACACACAAATATGCACCCTCTCTCTCTCCTTCTGTCTTTCAAATGCATGCATAAACACAAACACACTTGCCTACACCCCACCACCACACGCCTACACATACAAACATCAGTATCCATGTAGAATAATAAATATTTCCATTTATTCTTTCAAATACTACTTTTGATTAAATCTTGACTCCCATATGTATTTTTTTTCTAAGATTTTACTTATTTATTTGTCAGAAAGAGAGCACAAGCAGGGGAGTGGCAGGCAGAGGGAGAAGCAGGCTCTGCACTGAGCAAAGGAGCCCAATGCGGGACTCGATCCCAGAACCCTGGGATCATGATCTGAGCCAAAGGCAGGCCATTAATGGACTGAGCCACCCAGGCATCCCTCCCATATGTATTAACATGAAAACATTGTTTTTAATATAGTTTTGATTTCAAATTCTTTGAAGCAAAGATCTAATTTATTAGTTCTTCTGGTTCAAAAATATAAACAACCTGCTACAAGGACACACATCTGATTTTAAGTAATTGCTTGGCATATAATACAACATTGGTTGTACATGTGCAATCTGTGTTCTCTCTCCTTATGTGTTTTTGGTTATATCCTTATTTCCCCTGAATCTGAAGATTCTGAACAGTCTTCAGTTAAAGCATATTTTAGTACTTGTAGTGACATATTTTACCAAAATTATTAATACTTCATCAAATATTAGCAAAAAGATACAGCTTTGGGTAGTTTTTCTTTTTTTTTTTATAACCAGTCATTCACACCTTCTGCTGAAGGATCACATTCCCATAAGTTTGTTGACAGTAAAGATGTCCACCAGTGTTTAAACTACTTCCTGTAAATGGAAAGATAGAAGAAAAATTTTAAAAGAACAGAGAGATCACTTCCAAAAATATGACCATAGAGAACCATCGTAAGCAGTGCTTTCAGCTATTTCGGGAGAGACATGGTTTGGGAAATTAAAAATAGAGGAGAGAGGAAAATGGAGTGTAGGTGAAGAAGGGGAGAGAATCATGGTTTTAAGAGACAACAGAAAAATGTCTTATTCATTCATTCATTCAGGATTATTGAGGATATTCTTTGTGAGACATTAAATTAGGCGTTCTTAAAAGTTTGCCAAAATCATGTCTAATATCAGCCAGAGGTCACATTCTTTTCATAAGTGTTTACTGAGCACCTACTATGTTTTAGGCAAAAGAAAGTAGAATGTATTTGAACCCACACATGATATCTGAGAATTTTTGCTTTGATTAGGTATGCTATGAATCACCCCTAATTTTAAAGGCCATGGGCATTCTCAAAAGAGAAAGGCAGCCTAAAATTCTGAAATCACACATTCCGCAAAATCAATCAAGGAAGGACTACATATGTGGAAAATGATCCCAAAAAAGTACTGATAAGTTCTGCCCCTAACAATCTCCAGGAATAGGGTATGTTAAGTGACTCAATCTTACATACAGTTTACTCACTCCCCTTTTTTCCTAGTCCTTTTCCCTGTCTTGATGTTCTTGCCACTGTAACGTATCTATTTTTAATCTCAGCCTTAAGAAGGTTAAGAGGAAGAAAGAAATAGGAGACTGTTTCAGGGTAATTTTGCCTGTTGGAAGAATTTTAACACCAAACTTTTAATCTTGATCCACTGAACAAATATTTAATTATAATAATAGCTAACATTTAATATGTAGTTACTAAGTGTCTTGCAATTTGCATGCCATATTAGTTTTCTATCGCTGTGTAAAAAATTGCCATAAACTCAGCGGTTTAAAGAACACCCATAGATCAGCTCACTGTTCTGTAGGTCCGAAGTCTGGGCAGACTCGGCTGGGTTTTTCACTCAGGATTCTCACAGGCTGAACTCAAACCCTAGGGAAGGATCCACTTCCACTTTCTTTCAAGCTGTTGGCTGAAACCAGTTCTTTTCCACATGGCTGTCGATTTGAGGCCCCTACTTTCCTACACTGGCTTATGGCTGAAGGCTTTGCTCCTGGAGGACTCCCAAATTCTTTACTACAGAACCCTGTTCGTCTTTCTGTCTTCAAAACCTTCAGTAGGGAGTCAAACCCATGTCACGCCTCAGATCTATCTGATTTCTCCTACCAGCACCAGGAGAAAACTCTGCTTTTTAAAGAACTCGTGAGTAGATCAGACTCTTCTCCCTGCCACCCAGTAATCTTCCTGTTTTAAGAACAACTCATTAGTAACCTTAATTACATCTGCAAAATCCCTTTGTCGTGTAAAGTAACATAATCACAGGGATAACACCAGAGGGTAAAAGCCATATGGATTACTGAGAATCACACGTACTTTAACTCTAGTCTTTGTCACTACGCTATTAAATTAAGTATAACTATTCCCAATTTTCAGAATGATCCAAGGTCACATAATTATTAAGTATTATAACAATGGTTTGACCCCAGGTCTTTTTCAGTTCTAATGCTATTGCTTTTTTTTTTTTTTTTTTTTCACAATTGCACAATCAAAACCTTTATGAACACCTACCTATGCTATACTATAATCTAAGGCTAAAGAAATGAATAATGTTTTTCTTTGCCCTCCAGGAGCAAAAAAAATAGCAGATTCCTCTTTACTTAATCAGTGATTAAATAATCCCTAATGCTTACTATGTGCTCTTTTAAGAGCTTTGCTCACATTAATTTATTTAATCCTCACAATAACTTTATGAAATAACTACTGTTAAAATCCCCAAGGTCAACCCAATTGTTGTACATGGCAAAATTTTAATTCCATCATAGGCACTTGGGCTCCAGAGTTCATGTTTTTAACCACAATATAGACTGCCTTGTAAGGATCCCTATTCAAGTTCTATATTTAGGTGCCAATCAGATAATACAAATGGATATTCCTCACACCACACTATATTTTGTTTGCAATTTAAAGATCCATTTTTATGTTATATTTCAATGTAAAAGCTCCTTATTCTCAATATGGACTTAATGCTTAAGAACTGTCAATATTTGAGATATCTAAGGCTCTAACAACACCGTGCTCACATTCTTTCATAGCTACAATCCACAGGGGCTGGATGGTTACCTCCTACCTGCCCTTAGATACAAATCCTAATTTTCCATAATCCCTGCCAATCTCTGTCGTCTCCCATATATCAAAAGAGCTTATTACCATTAAATACCCCACTAAAACTGTTGTTTTCTTTTCGTAGAGATTTTTTTTCCCTGTACTTACCAGAAGTGGGAAATCAGGAAGGAGAAATTGCCAACAGCAGACTTCTAAGTCCTCCTCCTTTGATTTTGTTAGTTGCCTGCTGACCTTAGACATTTACTTTGGTTGGCCACCTTTTGTTTTACCTAAAGGCCATTCTTTAATTGGATTTAAGAACTCTATACCATAAAGTCAGAGAAAATATCGGAATAAGCTCTGTGATTTTAGGGTTTGAGTGAGACAAAGGAGCTATTTCAATCTTAAATTCAGCCACTAGGAGGGGGAAAACTGCTTTCCAAATGTATGTTATTATATCTGCTTTTAAACTTTACATTTTAAATGTTAAATTTAGATTCACGAGTACTTACATCATCTGAGTTTGTGGTGATGTTTATCGTTTGTCTCTGCAATGTTTCTTTGTGAATTAGTCAATTCCCCTACACATCGTCCTTTATTTCTAACACTTATGTTTAATAATCTTTGCGTTGCTTTCCAGAAAGCATTTTGCCCATGAAATTTGAGCTGCATTCAGGGAAAACAGAGGTAGTAACCCAGTGGCAGAATCAGTAGGCTTTATGGCTGAGAAGCCCACGCATTTGTGTTAGATAAATGTCTCCCTACCTGGTTTTTGTTCAGCCGCCCACCGATATAAAACCTCACAGCAGCCACATCTGTATTCAGCCACAACTCTTTGTGAAAGGGACAGCTTGAGAACCTATTAAAAATACATTGTTACTATGAGTATTTTGTTCCTCTTTGCTATATAATAAGCTGAAAACTACAGTAGGTGAGCATTCTATGGGGAAGACCGCTGTTCCTTTTATTGACTTTATAGCCACACAAACTAATAGAAAATGCATTTTATATCACACAGCCGAACTCAGTCACGCCGAACTCAACAGGATGGAATATTTTCCCCACACTTAAGTTGTAAATGGCAGGCTGGTTTACAATAAATATCTGGGACAATAAAACGTCACTTCTTCATAGAGTTTTATTATGAAAAATACCTGCGTTGCAAATAATATTTAGAATTTTTTTTACCATGAAGCTAATGTTCATTAGAGAAAACATGAAAATTCTTAAAAGTCAGTATATAGAAAATGGAAATTTTTTTTTCATATTAACTTTGCGTAAGCAATGATAGTTGTTGTTACTATTTTTTTAGTGATTTTCACTATTCATAAACATAAGATTTAATGATTTACTAGCATAAATTTATCCAATACTTTTGCTACTGAAGACATTTAAATTTTGTCTTTTATTTAATATTCTTTATTTAACCAGTACATCCAGAATAGCATTCCACCATGTACTAAACATAAAAATAATTAAGGATATGTCTACGTTCTTTATTTTACTTATTCTGTGCAATTAAATGGTCATGGAAATTGCAGAATCTTGTGTGAAAATGTGGGAGATATGATGTTAAGAAAAAATATAGGCACAGATGTAAATGTAGACTGTGACTATAACTATGTCAATCTATTTTTTATGCAAAGGGCAAAGAACTAAAATAGAAAATGGGCGAAAGGAGCAGTGATTTGTTGAGCTGCTGAGATTGTGAGGAATTTATTTTCTCCATTTCTAATGTGATAAAAAAAAACTGCATAACATAAAATTTACCACCTTAACAGATCAGCCGTATTAACTCTACACACCTTGTTATGTCACAGATCTTTAGTGTCTTTCATCTCACAAAACTGAAACTCTATACCCATTGAACAAAACTCCCCATCCACATCCAGAACATGATAACCTCAATTCTATTATATGTCTTGGATTTTGACTTATTCTAGGTACCTCATATAAGTAGAATCATGCAGTATTGAGACTTTTAAAAGTTTTTACTAAATATCCCAATACATTCACTTTCTTCTCTCTTCTTTCTTGTCATTTTCCCATCCCTTATTTTGTTTCTTTTAGAAAATATTCACTGTGATTCACATTCCCACAGAAAATTCTTAGTGTGCTGCTCTGTTTTGTTCCTTCAGTTGAAATTCTAGATATAGAGCTGTATGCTCCTGGCTGTTACTACTTATGATGCTGTTGTTTTATTAGCAACAGCAGTATTGCTATTTATAATCATTTCAAAGGAAAGATGATCATTCCAAAGATAAATGTTGAATAAGGAACATAAGTGTTAACTGAAAATTCCTTCTGATTTAGATTTCCATGTATGTCTTTATATGTTTCATATTATTGGGGGCTTTAATAGTTATCTAAATACTCATATGTGTAGTTTTTATACCATATTTTTATCTTTTTTTTAAAAGATTCTTATTTATTTATTTGACAGAGAGAGACACTGCTATAGAAGGAACACAGCAGAGGGAATGGGAGAGGGAGAAGAAGCCCCACCCCACCCCACCCCCGCAGAGCAGGGAGCCCGATGCGGGGCTTGATCCCAGGACCCTGGGATCATGACCTGAGCGGAAGGCACACGCCCAACGACTGAGCCACCCAGGCACCCCTACACCATATTTTTAGTCTACATCAAAACATTCCTGAAAAATCATTAAGATAGCTTCATTAGGGTGATTACATAATTTATACTCCAGAAATTATGAGGGAAAGTGGACACTGTCATTAATTATGCCAGAAAAATAGACATAAATCAGAACTATCCCAGGCAAACCATGAGGAATGATCTCCTTCACACTTGCCAAAAAAAACCTGTCATGACCTTTGCTTTCTGGTGTTGCCATTTATCAATGTAAGAAAGCAAATAATTGAAAAGCCATAAAGGGTCATTTTGGCCACCCATTGACTCATTGCATTTCAAAAATACAGTAATACAGTCAGCATTTTTTTTTAATGAAAAGGATGCCTTTTAAGAAGAGGGTATTTACCAAAGTTTTACATTCCCTCCAGCTACTGTTCTGAACAGTATTTCCAAATGAGTCAAGAGGAGCTGGAAAGGAAAAGGGAGGTGGTCACGAATTGTAAACAATAAAGTGGGAATAACCACATCTATTATAATAATTATTTTTTAATCTCTCATTATATGTTCATAGATGTGAGTCAAACATGGGACATTACACAGCAGGTGTGTTTCCAGGGTAGAGGAGGGAAATATTGTTAGGGAATATTGGCATAGAATTGATAAAAATCCAAATTCAATAGTTTCTATCTAAAGTCCTTCAAACTCCAGCCCCATCTATGTTTCTAAATTTGTCTCTCATTTCTCCAAATATAAGCCCCAAAGTAAGTATACATTCCCCTGCTTCTCATTTTATGCCTACTTCTCTTTTTATTTCTTTATTTGGAAAATCCAAGTTCTAGATGGAGATCACCTTCTCGATTGAACTTTACCCAGTTTATTCAGTTTTTTTTATTGCACCCCTTGTCTCCTCATTTGTCCCACCAACATACACTCTGATCACGTGAGAGACCCGAGACCCATTGTTCAGACACAACTGTAATTTCCAGAGGACATAATTGACATATATATACAGCAAAATTCTTTAAAAAATAATTATCCTGCTGTTGGAATTTAGGTTATTTATATTTTCTTTCTTTTAGAAAATGTCCCTTAATTAACAGAAGAATGGAGATTCCCACACCACAAAGGAGAAAACTTTACAGTTTCTCCCATAAAAAACTGAGATAGGATCTATATTTTAGACAGAATTACTTAAAAGTCCTGGCTTTGGTTTAAGTTCACATCTTCCATTGATTTAAAGGAACTCTTCATGTCTTTTTCACTTTTAGCCATAAACATACTCTGATAGGAACCGAGAACCAGATACACAGCCTTTTAGAACCAAGACTAAGATCTTGATTTTCAAAGAGGCTGAGTGTCCTGAAATAGTGCTTCTCTTTCACAGTGATGTAATTAAGATATGGCCCCAGGAAAGATGATGTCCCACAGACTACCTTCTCCCCATAGATTTGACATAATTTTTATAATATGAAAGAAGGGGGAAAAGGGAAAATAAGAAATGGGTGGCTATTAATATTATTATTATTATTATTATATAAAATCATGTATTTTTCACATGTTTTTATCCTTCTTTTCAACAAAATATTCAGTGACATTATAGTCATTATTACTTCATTCTGCATTATCACTTATTCATACAGAAGTCCCTACCCTACTTTGGGGGTCTTGAATTGGACTCATCCCTCAGTTAGCTAGGTTAAATATTTCAATTATTTGTTCATTTGTTAGTTTATCTTTTTTTCTGGAAAGTACATATTGATTAGGCTTTCTGAGTTTTTGAAAGGCTTAGAAATACCTTTGTATCACTATTGTATGCGAATTGAAAATTTCGCTACGATGAAACTTGGGGTCCATATCTTGTGCACTACGATAACCAAAATAGTTACTCCATTATATTGTGACATGTAGTGGTTCAGATGGAGAATCCGAGCCAAGATTTTTATTTTTTGATGTCTAATATTTTCTGCATAGCTGTTTTCAGATAGTTTCTTCTACAAATTGACAATTTTCCTTCAGAGATACACACTTAGGGTCACCTGGATGGCTCCGTCGGTTAGGAACTGTCTCTTGGTTTGGCTCAGGTGATGATCTCCTAGGTTGTGGGGTCTAGTCTGAGTGGGGGCTCTGTGCTCAGTCGGGGGGTCTACTTGAGATTCTCCCTCCCCACAGTGGTGTGTGGACACAGGCACTGGCGCACTTTCTTTTTTCCTTCTCTCTCTCAAATAATTTTTTTTTTTAAGAGAGATACACTTAATAGTCTTGTTTCAATAGTGTTGCCAAATAGTGTGGGATCTTTCAGTCTGTCTATTTGAGTTTGCTGTAGCAAAGGATGATATTCTGTATAAACATTGGCTGGCCATAACTACCCTTCCAAGGTTCCACTAACTACCCTTCCAAGCAGTGAGGGTTTTCTTTTTTAAATTATTATTATTATTTTTAATTTAAGTATCATTAACACACAACATTACATTACTTTCAGGGGTGCAACATAGTAATTCCACTTCTCTAGACTTAAGTTATACTCACCACAAGTGTAGCTGCACTGTCTTCAGTGAGTTAAGTAAATTTATTTTATTTGGTTAATAAGTGATGTAAACTAAGAACTGTTTCTTCTGTTTTCATTTCTGATTATTTTCACTGTATCTGAGATATTTCCTCAAACTTTTTCTCCATATTCCAAAATCCATTATTTGTAAAATTTGTGCTGTTAATGTAGCTACCTGTTATAATGTGCTACCTGTTAATGTACAGAAAATATAATATTTAATTCCTTGATGTCTTTTTAATCTGTATACCTCTCATCATCTCTTTTTACCTCTAAACTGTCTTACTGTATATTATCTTTTATTTCAGTTAAACCATATTTTCTTTATATTTTATGGAGTAAACAAAACAGACATGGCTGAAATCCATTTCTATTCCCTGCAGACCTTTTTTTAGTGACTATATTTTTCTTTCACCTCTGGAACTCTATACTCATTTTTATGCTAAACATTTCTTTTCTTTTTCTACATTGGAGTAAATCTTAGATCTTAGTGATCTAGAATGTTAAAGAAATAAAGAAATTTGGTGTGTTTTTAATCATTTCATCTCACTCACATGTTGGTGGGGCATGCTGAAGAGGAGTCTTAGTTCTCAGAATAGAAACCTTATAAAATAAAGATGTCATGGATCTTGGAAAGCCAGCATGGCTTATTACTTCGTGTGTGTGTGTGTGTGTGTGTGTGTGTGTGTGGTTTGTTAATATGTCTTTTATATCATCATCATCATCCTCATATTGTCTGTGGATGGTTGAACTGCAACCATTAACAACTATCTAACTTGTATCTAGAATGAAATTGTACATTGATATCCCATCAAAGAAATATCTTTTTTTTTTTTTTTAATCTTTGCTGATGCTGTGATCAAGCATAATCTTTTTATGAATTCTTTGGGTCAAGTGTGTATTAATGTGGCTAGTCATCTCTCCTGGTATTAGGATAAAACTGTTCTTTCAGGTAACTTTAAGGACATTCCAATTTAAAAATAGTTGCATAATTTCCCAGTTGTTCCTTCTAAAACCACTACCACTTAGGCCGTCATTCTAGCCGTGGTGGTAACCATATCTCTTTGAGAAACCACTTCCTCAGAGCCCCTGCCCTAAAGATGGCCTCCTTTTCTGAGTGGCATGCGCACTTCAGCATGTCTTGGCTCGGCTCATTCAGGCAGCCACTCAGGTAAATAACATGCTCTCACAAGCCGTCCAGAGCAGTCAGCACAATGTCGTAGCTCATTATGGTCATCCCACAGATTTCTAAGAACCATAATGACCAAAGGACATTCACATACACGTTAATCTTAAATCCTTACCTGTCGTCTTCACTTACCCATGGGTGGGTGCTCACAGCTTTCAGAATCCCTTCTATTTACATGTTGGCTGTCCAAGACTCACTCACTCTCTCTCTCTCTCTCTCTCTCTCTCTCATTCTTTTCATTGAAATATATTTGATACAGAACACTGAATAAGGTATATAACATGCTGATTTAATACATTTCTACATTTTAATACATTTATCGTCCTTGTAATGTTAGCTAGCACTTCTGTGAAGTCACACAATTGAGGGTAATTTCCAAGTGGTTCTTTAATGGACTGATATAATCTGAATGCAGCTGAGCAGTGTATGATTAGATAAATAAACCACTTCAGTTAGAATTGCTAACTGAGAAGGCGAGCAAATTCAACCTTTAGTGATTTAGAGATTTTTTAAAGATCTGGTAGTATATGTATGTGTATATCTATGAATATTTGTGCTTTCCTTCTGCTAGTTTGAAATGTCTTAAGATACTAGATTTTGGGGGCAAGTATTCTTTTTTTTTTTAAGATTTATTTATTTATCTGACAGATAGAGAGATCACAAGTAGGCAGAGAGGCAGGCAGAGAGAGAGACAGGGAAGCAGGCTCTCCCCTGAGCAGAGAGCCCAATGCAGGACTCGATCCCAGGACCCTGAGATCACAACCTGAGCCAAAGGCAGAGGCTTAACCCACTGAGCCACCCAGGTGTCCCAGGGGGAAGTATTCTATGCTGCTAGTGTTTTCTTTGTTGTTCTTGCTTCCAAAAAATGAAAAGCAAAACTTGTGTCTTAGTGCAATACACTCTGACATGCATTCTTGAAATCTGATATTCTTAAGGTTTTTATCATCCATTCTAATTGTTTGTATTCCCTATTTGTGACTTTTTAAGTTGGTACATATAGATGTGGAACTGATTGTGTATATCGTTAGACATCTTCAAATAACTTATGTAAAAGATGGGTCACAAATAGAAGAATATTACAAACAATTTGAAACATATTTTTATTAAAAAAATAATCTGTCCCTTAGATTCATAGATTGTTTCAAAAGGAGGATGCTTAAGTCATTCCTTTTAATTTCAACATAGATTCCCATTAAATAAATCAGAAACCTGAAGCCCAAAGAAAAGAAATACCTCCTACATGTCTACTAACTTATAAATTGGAACACATTAATCTTCACTACTGATTTATCATTCATTTTTATACCTGACATTAAAATGACTGTAGGAATTACAACAGCCAAATAAACTGCAGTATATATTATTGAAATATATGTGGTCATTAGTAGGGGACTCAGTAAACCTTCATACATAAATCCAGTGGAATGCTATGCAGATAAAAATAGATGCTATAGCTAGTTTCACCCTGATAATTTAAATTCAATTTATATTGTAGATTATATATAATCTATAAAATAGTATAAAATAGTACATTAGACTAACCCCATTTATGAAAATCTTGTGTTTTACACACACACACACACACACACACACACACACACACAGATAAATTCTGAGATCTTTTTATCCTTAACATTAGTTTTTCTATAGTGGATATGAAAGAGAAAATAGTTTTCTCTCTACTCTATTACTTAATTGCCTTTATGGTTTTCTTCTCTTTTAGAACATTTCAGGGATTGTCTTTCTTAGTTATCCCTGATCCACCACTGCTAGCATATGGTAATTTCAATATCTTTTTTGCATTGAATAAATATATATCAACTGAAAATAAAGTGTGTATTTGGGAATTCTGTGTGCATACACACTCTGTCATCCAGTTTTTCCTTTGCAGGTTAGAGTTTTTAATGAACCTCATTTTGGAAGGGAACATTAGGTTTGAATAAAAAAGTAATGTATAGTGTTTGTAGAAAGAGGTCATTTATAGGGGAGGTGTACTTATATCCCTACTTCTGTAGTTCTTAAGAAAAAAAAATCAGAAGGAAGCGAGCTGAATTATTTTAAGTTTTATGTCATAAGCCATGCATTGGATTTACCCTGGAGATTAGCACTTGCCAATAACCATCGGTTTAAATTTATGAGTCCATAGAACTCCTGGCTTTGTATGTAGCAGGAGAAAACTCAATTTCCCCTCAATCATGTCATCTTGTGCTGTACTGAGTAATGTAAGTACCAGCTAAGCACTGCTGACAATTGAAAATCATGGAAAGTACCAACTCTGCTTTCTGTGTGTGTGTGTGTGTGTGTGTGTGTTTATGCATTTGTCTTATTCTTTTATTAAATTATCTTCAACTTAAAGTGGTTGTAAAATACAACTAATGAATTGTACTGCCCAGATATGCAGTGATCATTTTTGTTATTATAGCAGCCTTTTCTATCATTTCCATTACTGTGCATGTTTCCCTCATATTTTATGCCAATTTTTTGTCTGTTGGAGATCACAGACCTTATCATCAGGAAACACTGACAGTTATACAGAAGATTCACCAAAATATCAGATAATGACATCAGTTCTTCTTTTTTAAATTGTCTTACATTTTCATTGATCCTTGTACTAAGATATTATTTCAATGTATTTTTCATTTTTATAGAGCTTTACGTATTACCAAGTATTTTCTTATATGGCATCAAGTTTAATCCTCAGAAACTGTAAGCTTAATAGTTCAGTACTACTGTTGAATTAATGAAGTTGTAAGAGCTCAGAGTATGACTCGATGAAAGTCATTCAATTTACACACTGGCAAAACTGGGACTACAGTCTGCTTTTCCATAATTAATAACCACCATTGCTGATGCAGTGCTTAACACTTCACAAAGTCCTTGGCAAAGATTGTTTCATTTAGTTCAAAACCACCCTATGAGGAAGGAATGATTAGCTTTCCAAGTTCATAGTAACTGAGGCCAAAGTTGGAGGAGCAGCAGAAATCCTGCTTTCAGGGGCGCCTGGGTGGCTCAGTGGGTTAAGCCTCTGCCTTCGGCTAAGGTCATGATCTCAGGGTCCTGGGATCGAGCCCTGCATCAGGCTCTCTGCTCAGCGGGGAGCCTGCTTCTCTCTCTCCCTCTGCCTGCCACTCTGCTTACCTGTGCTCTCTCTCTCTGTCCAATAAATAAATAAAATCTTTTTAAAAATTAAGGAAAAAAAAAGAAATCCTGCTTTCAGAGTCCACTTTGCATAAACAGGAAACTATAAACCTAAACTTACATACTTCTCAGTACTCAATATTGATAATCAGTTAAAACAATAAATAAATAAAGTTGTGGCCATATACTACTCTGATTATAATATCATTTAAGAAATGAACCAGTTACTGAAGTGAAGCATAAATACAGAGAAGTGCAAAAATCTTAAGTGTCTATCTTGGGAATGTTTCACAAAGGTGAAACATCTGTATAAATATCACCCTGAACAAAAATCAGAATGTTATCACGCTCCACATCTCTCCTTCCCACCCCTAGTCATCATCACCTCTCTTTAACAATAACTGTCTAACTACTAATACCATAAATTATTTTTTTAAGATTTTATTTATTTATTTGACAGAGAGAGATCACAAGTAGACAGAGAGGCAGGCAGAGAGAGAAAGGGAAGCAGACTCCCTGCTGAGCAGAGAGCCCAATTCGGGGCTCAATCCCAGGACCCTGAGATCAGGACCTGAGCTGAAGGCAGAGGCTTAACCCACTGAGCCACCCAGGTGCTCCAATTTCGACTTGATATCTATTGGACTAATACAGTACTTTTTTTTGGCTTTGTCTTCTCTTCAGTTTTTCTTATTAGACCTGTGCATATTATTGCAGAAAGCCATACTTTGTTCATTATCTTTCTTGTATAGTGTACCAGCATGTGAATATTCCATAATTTATATATCCGTTCAGTTGCTGATGGGCATTTTAGACATTTTCAGGTTAGGACTGTTATGAATGGTATGGCTATGTAAGTTTTGTAATAACATTTTTCACACATAGATATACACATTTCTGTTAGTTATATCCCTAGCAATGGAAATACTGGGTCATATTGGATGTATATGTTCAATATCAGTAAATACTATCAAAGAGTTTTCTAGAATAGGTGTGCCAATTTATACTCCTACCTGTATTATGTGAGAGTTCTTTTTCACAGCATCATCAATGCTTGGTATCTTCTAGTTTTTAATGTTATTATTTTAGCCATTCTTATTAACACATAATGTTATATTGTTGATGTTAGTGTGGAGTCTTTCTTCAAATATTGGTGGTTATTGGATATTATTTTGGGGAACTTGCCTATGGAAGTCATTTGCCAAGCTTTTTGTGGTTTTGTTTTGCCTTTTACTGAATTGTCTATTTTGTTTTATTGAAACAGTTCTTTATTATGGATATAAGAAGAATAAAAGTTCTATGTGTGTTTGTGTGTGTAGTGTTTTGTCTTACTCTTTGGGTTTTCTTTTTACTCTCTTGGTGGAATCTTTTTATAAGGTGGTGCTGTTAATGTAAATTCTGTACAGTTTACTAATCTTTACATTTTACTTAGTTCTTTTCATGTCTTATTTAAGAAATAGAAATCTTAGAACTCGTGTTGTGTGCATATAAAAATATATAGTGAAATCTCCATGACTATTGATTATAACAGTAGTAACTCTATTACTGTAATTATTATTATTATTCTCTTTAAAGCCAATAATCATGGAGATTTCACCGTGTTTTTACTCTTTCTGTCTCTCTCCACTCTTCATGGATTTGCCTATGTCCCCACTTCTTGACCAAATGATATCTCTTAGTATTACTTTAGTTCTCTGGCAGTAAAATCTGTTTTCATATGCTTGGGAATTAAAAAAAAAAAAAAAAGTTTTCCTTTTTGTGTGAAAGACATTTTCTCTATATACAGAATTCTAGTTCGCTGGTTATTTTCCTTCAGTACCTAAAAATATGGCATCCCGTTAAATGGTGGCTTTCGTTTTTCTATTTAAAAGTCAAATGTCAATCTTTTTTTTTTTTTTTTTTTTTTTTTTTTTTTAAAGATTTTATTTATTTATTTGTCAGAGAGAGAAAGAGCGAGAGAGCACAGGGAGACAGAGTGGCAGGCAGAGTCAGAGGGAGAAGCAGGCTCCCTGCCGAGCAAGGAGCCCGATGCGGGACTCGATCCCAGGACGCTGGGATCATGACCTGAGCCGAAGGCAGCTGCTTAACCAACTGAGCCACCCAGGCGTCCCAAATGTCAATCTTTTTATGGCTCAACACATTTCTCTTGTCCTCCTTCCTGTACCACTTTTAAGATTTCCTCTTGGTCTTTTGGTGCTCAGCAGTAGGACTGTGGTGTGATGGGGAGTGTTTCTTCTCCTGTTTACTCTGCTTGGATTCTGAGTTTCTTGAACCTATAAAGTGATATCTTTAGTCAGTTATAGAAAATAGCAAGACCTTTACTTCTTTGAATAAAACTTCTGTTGAATTTTTTTAATCCCCCCAGATGGGCCTCCTATGACTTAATATATATTGTGATTTTGTTTTATTGTAGATATAAGATATAAGAAGATCATAAAAGATATCAGAAGATCATAAAAGATATAAGATATATTTATTTATTGTAGATATAAGATATAAGAAGAAGATATAAGAAGATATGACATATTATGTCATTATTTATGATCTAACATATATATTAGAACTTTTCACCATATGCCGTAGCTGTCTTACACACTTCTGGATATTTGCTTTTCCCCTTTTGTTCTCTCTCTCTCTCTGTGACCTTTATCTTATGTATATTCTACTAGTTTTCTTTGTGTTCACTCATCTTCTCTTTACTTGGACCCAGTATGCTGTAACTGATTTTGCTGTGGTGGTTCTTATTACCAATAATCATTTGTTCAGTTGTAAAAATTCAATCTGAGACCTTTTTTTTTTTTTTTAAAGACTCCAGTGCTTCGGTAAAATTCCCCATCTTCTCTCTTCCTTCTTTAATATATTAATTAATCTCCTTTTACAGTTCGTGGGACAAGTCCATTATCTGGACCAGCTAGCCATCCATCTTGTTGTTGTTGCTGTTGTTAAATCACAGTCCTGTTTTCTTAAGCCTCTTGAGTTTTGATCGCATGCCAGATATTATGTTTAAAATGTTGTACAGGATTTGAATGTCATCTTTCTACAAAGGGTTTTATTATCCTTGACTATTCTCTTATAAGTAGTAAGGGGGAAAATTAATACAGTCTAATGAGGGACTTAGCAGACATACAGCAGTAATTCAAACTTACAAAGAAAACACATCCATCAACCACAGATTCCTTCCCACTCCCAGTGCATTTATCTGGATCCCCCTTCATTGACAGAACTTAAACTCCAATGATTGTCATGGCACACTGAGATCAACCAAGAACTCCATTGCATATTTCAGAGATTATTGGCTTGGTTTCTATTCTTGCTGCTGAGCTCAGCTCAAGAATAAGAAAGGTCTCCAGGTGGAACCTGGGACAGAATGAATGACAGCAATACAGCTGTTGTCTCTGTAAATCTCCCTTACCTCTTAAATATTCACCTGTCAAATTGTAGGGGTCCCCGGTGTCTTTAGACAGTCTTTCTTTAATCTGGTCTTTCACATTTTCCCAGTTGAAGTGTTGATCTTACCAGGCATTCTAGAGTAGGCAAAGAAATCCATGGTATACCTTCTTTTTTTCTTTTTTTATTGAAACAATAATTCACATAACATTATATTCGTTTCAGGTGTACAATGTAATGATTCGGTATTTGTATTTGTTATGAAATAATCTCAATAAGTCTAGTTAACATTGGTCATATGGTGTAGCTTTAATTGCAAATCTTGTGCAATTCTTATACTTTATTTCATGTAATAAATGAGATAGCTATTATGTATGCAAAAGATTTTCTTTATAGTTTGTGTTTATGTTACTTTCCATACAAACGTAAATTTCTTGCAACCATGTTTGGCTATGTAAAAGCCTATGATCTGTAAAATAGTGTGTGGAGAAAAAAAAGACCTATTAAGTTCTAAAGGAGGACTGAATTGGGGATTTTTGGAACGCCCAACTTCAGTTAAGCTCTAAGACACTGCCACTCTGTGGTAACTCAGAGACATAGCAGCATTCTCTCTATTTCTAGAGACAAGGATGCCCCAGCAAGTTGCTTCTTAATTCCCTTCCTCTATTGTTTAGGAAAGTAAAATTTCCCCATTCACTGAGCAGTGCAGCTACTCTAGACTCACTTCCCTCCCAATCCACTGTTCCAAGTCTGGAGTCTAGCTCTCGGGGCCGCCTCTTTGCAGAAAAATGAACAGCAGAGTGTTATGGTACCTGAGTCATATGAGTCCGCATTTAGGCTCTGGCACCCATGAGTGGTATGGTCTCAGGCTTATTGCTCACTCTCTCTCATCAATGTTGTAATATAAAAATATGAATATTAGCAGGCATATTCCTTTGTGAAAATTCATTGAGTTGTGTGCACTTGATGTGTGTGCTACATGGTAGCCGAATTAATTTTTAAAAGAGATTAATAATACACATGTGAATACATCTCTTAAAGGATTGGTCTCCATATTTAAATGTATAATGTCACCTCCTCAGTGGGGTCTACACTGACTTTCCTTTTCAAAATTCCAATCTCCCCTCCCTGCTACTATCCATACATACCCACACATCCATTTCTTTCACTGTTCTGATTTCCATTTTTTTTCTACAGCACTTAGCATTGTCTAAAATGTATAATTGACATATTGTTCATCTTTTCACATCCCTTTGTAGACTGTAGCTTCATAAAAGCGTGATTTTTTTTTTCGTTGGTTTACTGATTTTTAAGTGCCTAAACAGTGTCTCGCGCATGGCAGGTGCTCAAAAGTATTTGTTGAATGCAGAAGCAGGAACTGAACGTAGTTATCAGCACCTAATGATAACTCCTATTTAAAGAATTTTCATTATGATCAGGGCTTCTGATGGAGGTTTTTGTTCTCAGATTTTAAATATAGCTTGTGGATGAGAAAGGTGTTGACAAGCAGGTGTCACAGCTTCAGCTATGGCTAGGAAGGAACACTTAAAACTAGTGAATTGTGCACTTTGGAAGGGTAAACTTGATCCTTTGTAAATTGTATCTTAATAAAGCTGTTGTTTTTTTGTTTTTTTTTTTTTTTAAGTAGAAATTTCCCTCTTCAGAGGGAGAAGCATGATAGTTCCTGCTTCTGACACTAACTCCCTTTTTGACCTGATAGAGGTGTTTTCTCTAGTTCTTAATCTTCTCTGTATAAATTGAGTGTGTCCATTAGCTGAAATTCTGAAATCGCCTCAGTTCTTACATGCTGCCCTTTAACAGACGCCGACTTCAGAGAGATGGGGAGAAAAGAAGGTGAGATGAATACCGTACCATCACATTGCTCTGAACCTGAAGCATACACACTTTAGACAGCACGGAGTTTGGAGGGGAAGCTCCTTTTGGTATCCTTAAGCATGCATACAGACCTGCACGCTGTATGTGTCCACCTGTGCCTATAAATATCTTATTATCTAATTTTCTTGGACAGGAAATAAGATAATGAGTACCAGTGTCTTGGTTTCCAAAAAACTTCCCCAGAAGCTGTTTTCCCAGCCCCCAAAAGTGGATGATGAATCACAAAGGCACTGATTCCTCTGCCTGCTCACCAGAGTGTACCTTGGGGGCCATCTGGTATCTCAACGCTTCGCAAAATTAGCTTGTTTTAATTTGAGTGAGTTAGAAAACTCTGTTGTCACAATGAGAGAATGTTCCCATTACCTAATTAACAGGGCTTATTGGAAGAGTGGTAACTACTGAAGTCCACTGAACACTCAGCCATATGGGCACATGAAGTGTGGATCAAACAGGTCTTTTTGTAATTACGTTAATAGTTACTCTTTTAGCTTTCCTTCATTTTCATCTAAGTCCAGTGCAAAACACATTTCCTGGGTTTTTAACAGAGTGTCAAAGAATAGGCACCGTAAATGGATTTGAATTATCAAGGCCGCCATTTACTGGACACATGTCTGCTGCCCGGTGGCTAACCCCTTAGCCACTTCCCAGAATATCCTTCTAGATGCCTCATCTGAGACACCACAGGTCATCCACTCTATTGCTGTGGCCTTCTCTCTGCCATATGGCTATGCTGTGCCCAACTCCTCGTGGTAATATGCTCCTTTGATATACCTTCAGCACAAAACCCCTTGCTAAATAGGAAAGTACAGCATGTATAATTTCCTCATTAAATCAATAGACAAGGTCACTCTGTGTTAAACGGAATAAGAAGCACATTCCCACACGTTATGTACTGGCAGGGAAATATGGTGCACTGACCTTTCAGAATCACCCAAAAGTCACTTCTTAGCCACTTGAACTGGAACAACAAATGGCTGAATTTTAAATTTTAGCCCCACTTATATTAAGGGACATGACATTCCTTCAGGTTCCCATGGTCTGAGGGTGACGTGGTATCAACAGAGGCACAGACCCTTGATTTTGCGCACAAAGAGTTCATCCTTCCCTGATACCCGGTCCCACAACCCAATTGTAGATAAAAAGTATTTAAGATTTTTTTACTTATTTATTTGACAGACAGAGATCTCAGGTAGGCAGAGAGACAGAGGGAAGCAGGCTCCCTGCTGAGCAGAGAGCCCGATGTGGGGCTCGATCCCAGGACCCTGAGATCATGACCTGAGCTGAAGGCCGAGGCTTAACCCACTGAGCCACCCAGGTGCCCCGATAAAAAGTATTTAATAACACGATCACGTATTTCCTCTTCCTAGGTAGTGTACAAAATGGTATGCATACTCCCAGAAACCTGGAAGCCAATCATGTCCTTTCCCCCCCATTTTAAAAGTGAGAAAACCGAGTCTGGCACAGAAGGGAACTGATCTCAAGCCAGACACACTTTGGTGTCTTTTTAGGACTGTCAACATCCTGCAATCTAAGAATCAGCTTTATGCCTGGCAAACAGTAGAGATTCAATGATTCAATGAATCTTTTTCATGTTTTTTTTCAATGAGTGTCTATGTAACACTTTTACATAGGTTAATCATTTATTCAGAGTGTTGACTTAACAAATAAATGTCTGATGAAGTCTGAGGGAGGGAAATCGTAATAGCTGAAAAGAAGATGAACTTACATTATAGATTTGTAATTAGAAAACAAGTCTTCCTGCCCAATGCGTACATGCATGAGCTGTCAGTAAACTAAAAGGAGCGCAGGAAACAAGTATTTACAGTCCCTTGGGGCTACTGCTGTACACAAAAGGGAGAGAGAGTGAGAGAGAGAGACTGACTGATTGATTCTTACCTGTATAATTCAGATCCAAATACACTATTTCCTGAAATATTCAAAAATTGGGGATAGTGAGGAAATAACTCTCCTCACTCTTTTACTTGTAATATAGAGAACACACTTGTACATCTTCAGAAAATAGGATCCAAAAAGAGATTTAAAAAATTTAAGTTCATATTTTCAAATTGAAAATCATAATATTAAATTCCAGATCTGTACGTAGGAGTCTCTCTTGACCTGGGGATTTCTCTCTCACCCTTCCTCTATCCCGATGCCCAACTGAACCAGATCTGAATCCGCTCTCACACTGAAGCTCCTTCAGCTGGAGCTGCTGTAAAGAGACCGTTTTTTATAGTCAGTTCAGTATCAGCCATCAATCAGATGCTACCTTCAGTCAAGCTGTCTGTGTGGCTGAAGTCTTCTTTTCCTCTGGTGGTTGGCATGCATTCCAGTTATAGGATGCACTGACTGTAAGAAAATATTTGGGACCACACTCAAAGTTTAGGTGACCGAGTCATCATATTTGTCGAATAACCTCCCTTCATATTGCCCCAAAGAAGGGAAAATCTACATTTTTGAAAATGAATTACCCTGGCTTATCTATTTGTACTTTTGTCTCTAAAAATGATGTTTATAAGAAGACTCTGAAAAGGTGGGGTCCCTGGGTGGCTCAGTTGGTTAAGTGTCTGCCTTCAGCTCAGGTCATGATCCCAGAGTCTTGGGATTGAGCCCCACATTGGGCGTCCTCCTCAGTGGGGAGCCTGCTTCTCCCTCTCCTTCTGCCACTCCCCCTGCTCATGTTCTCTCTCTCTCTCTCTTTCTCTCTCTCTCTCAAATAAATAAATAAAATCTTTTTTCAAAGAATCTGAAAATGACAGATGAGAGGCTGCTGAATATCCAGATGGATCCTAAAGGGAAATATTCCTGCTTCTTACAATCAGGATTGCCATGTATATGCTTCCCTAGTCTAGGGGTCCCTGCTTATAGAATGGTACATTTATGACAACATTTTTAACAGATGATCATAAAAAATCTTGAGGGAGAGTCTTGGTTTATTTTTTACTAATTTCCATAAAGGACATGGTTTAGTTATTGCCAGAATTATTCTAAACCATATTTTTCCTCCCCAGATGGTGTTCCTGGATTACTCTTCTGTAATCCCATATCATTCCTCATATAGAATAAATATGCCTCCTGTAATTATTTGCTTAAAGATGTATCTCCTGAGGAGTTTCTTTACAGTAAAGACTGTCAGATTCATCTCCGAATCTTCGATTCCTGCCCCCAATGGACATTGATACATACTGAATGATTGGATAGGTGTTTTTTTTTTTTTAAAGATTTTATTTATTTATTTGACAGAGAGAGATCACAAGTAGGCAGAGAGGCAGGCAGAGAGAGAGGAGGAAGCAGGCTCCCCGCTGAGCAGAGAGCCCGACGCGGGGCTCAATCCCAGAATCCTGAGATCATGACCTGAGCCGAAGGCAGAGGCTTAACCCGCTGAGCCACCCAGGTGCTCCGATTGGATAGGTTTTAATGAGTTAACTCACTTTAAAATTTATTTGAAATAAATAAAAAATCAACTAGCATTTGATTTAGAAAAAGAAATGAGTCACAAGAAAATGTAAATTAAGTTAACAAAGTAAGCCTTCATTTGTTCATACCCACATCTGAACAAAACTATCCTCTGTTCAGCCAATAATCAAGTATATCTCTTCTCAAAATTCTAACTTATTTAAGAATGTGATGCCTCATTGCACACCAATTTGATATGGCCCATACCCTTCAAAATGAAGGAAGGGCAATGTTATTATATTTACTTTAAATTATGTATACTTATTTTGGGAATAGATAAATTTAGATGGTTCAAAATCTGAAATGTACAAAGAGATATACCGTAAAAGTCACCTATCCTTATCTGTCTCCTGCCACTCAATACTTGCTCCATAGAAAGAAATATTCCCAATATATTTTGTATATTTATAGAGGTAATCTGTGCAAATAAAAGCAAACATATGCATGCATTTTTAATAGAGTTTATTCGTTTTCTGTTGCTGCCATAACAAATAAAAACAAGGTTAAAACAACATCTATTTATTTTGTTACAGTTCCTTAGGTCTAAGTTTGACATGGGGCACACTAAGCTAAAATGAAGATAACTCCAGGGCTGTGGTCCCTTCTGAAGGCTCTGGGAAGCATCCATTTCATTGCCTTTTCAAGCTATCAGAGACCATCCACATTCTAGATTTGTGGCCTCCTATCATCTTCAAAGCCAGCAGTACTGGGCTGAGTCTTTCTCCGGTTCTATAGCCAAGGAAGGTCCTCCTTTTAAGGATTTATATGATTTGATTGCACTCTTCTAGATAATCCGGAATAATCTCCCCATCTCCTCATCTCATCACATCTGAAAGTTTCCTTCAGTATGTAAAGTAACATATGCACCAGTTAGAGTTTGGACAACTTTGGGGACTCTCATTCTGCCTGCCACAATGTTTCATGCATGCACACAGATACACAGTTGCATTTTTAATGTGAAACAGCATGCTGTAACGCTTTCTGCACTTTGCTTTTGTTATACAGCATCGGATACTGCGGATATTTTTCCATATTTCTACATAAAAATGTCTCATTCTTTTTCACAGCTGCATAGGTTTTTTATTAAGTGAATATACCATAACTAATTTCACCAGCAATATACTGAAATTTTAGTGTATTTTAAAGTTCTTATTTCTTTAAATAGGCCTTCCTGGCCAGACAGTCATACCTGTGCCATAATGAGACCGCTTACTAGCACTTCACTTACTAGAAATATCATCCTGGTAAATACCTAAATGTTTTTATTAGTTACCAATATTCCTTTTTTAAATGTGTAATGTTCTGTGATGTAACCCCTTGAAAGGACATCACCTGCCTTTTTCTATTTCTTTCAGGTCTTCATTGTTTTTCGCTGAGGATTCTTTTTACCCCAGAACCAATCTTACTGGGCTTGGGGAAGTGTGGTGGGCGTACAATCATCTTTGTTTTCCCTTTCTGTTCTCATTCTGGTTCCATGGGTCCCATCACACTCTTAAGGTCACTTACTTTATGATCTTCGTCTTTCCTTACAGGCCACAGTAGAAGCCATCATTTTTTCGACATTACTTCCTTCCTGAAATAGCAGGCATTGCTTAGTGACCTAAATTTAACTCCGTCTAGTGCTTTGGGATCAAGGCTTCTAGTCATTCCCCACCAGTAATATGATTGATTTCCTATCAGTTTACTTTATGTAGTTTTCCTTGGTCAAAATGTGAAACTATATAGGAGCACAAAACAAATTCTTTCTATCATCGTGTAAAGAAGTTTGGGCATTAGTCACCAAATTTAATCGCCCAATGAAATGTTATCATCTCGAATCCGTAGACATTTTCCAAGATATTATTTTTTCAAGGCTTCCTGATCTTTGCTAGATTTGACCTTTGATTATTATTTATGAGATTTATCTTTTCTACTGTTGCAGGTTTTTTTTTCCTTCTCTGTCATTTGTTCTCTGCATGCGACTATTTAAAAAGCGGTTATAGGGTTTTCCAAGTTCTTTTTTTAATAATGCAATAAAATAACACCTTCTTTGAATAAAAACTATAACAGGAACGAGAGAGAGAGACTTAAGGTTTAGGAGTAAAGAGGATACCAATTATTTCAAAAGTCCTTCTTAAACCATTATTTGATATGGGTAAAGGCTAAAGGGGTACCATAAAAAGTTAGACATTTTCATACATGATTATATACCTATGTCCAAATCATATCCAAAGTCTATATTCTTTTGTTCGAAATTGCATTTAAGCAACATTGTATATTGAGCAAATACTATAAATCGAAAAAGACAGACTTGTGCTCTGAAAAAGAAAAGTGGAATCCAACCAGAGCATTAACTGCTCCATAGGACACTAAGGTAAAACCGGAGTAAAGGAATTTGTTTAAAAGCCAACAGCTGATACACAGCTACAGGATCTCTTCGCCGTAGATGTAGGGCTCATATTGTTTTCCCTTAACGCTGTTTGTTTTCAAACTGCATGAAGTCTGACTAGACCCAATCTTCAAATCGAAAACACATATTTCTATACATATTGGTTCAGGTTGATCATATTTCGTTACCAGTGGGGAAAAAGCCTTCCATTTCCATGTGCAGTGAAATTGTGCCACAGGGGATGGCAGAATACAATTAAGGAAGCTAATGTCGGTTGATACCAAAAGCTAAGGTGTCTCAGCCACCAGAGAGCTGGCAGGGGATTTACATCATATGCGGAAAGGGGCAGGATCTGTGCTTCCATTAGATCCTTCTTCACACATCAGTGTCCACGTCACCCGACACTTCATGAATGCACCACGGCAGCGCGTGCAGGAGGGCATGTGGGGATGAGGAGATGACAACTTTCTGTCTTTAAAACAATGAGCCCCACTTGGAAATATTCTCAGAATTTGGTTCAACCAAGTATGAAAAAGTCCACATTGACGAGATTGTGTCATGCGCACTCGCTGTCTTCAGCACCAGAAAGCCGTTTGCTACTAAAAGTCTGACTACTTAGAATTCAAGCCCTATGCAACTAAGAAACTCCAAAAGAGGTAATGAACCATAAATTATTGCCGTTAGATATTTAATACTCAATCAGTATGTGCTCTCTCAAGCATATCCCACTGGCATTGCATTCATTCTGACAGTGTGGTACTGGTTCAATTACTTTGCTCATTTACAATAAAAGATTAATGAAAAGAGGTATATTTTAGTTCACAGAGATTAATTGCATCCCGTACTTTCCCTACACTAGAAATATTCAACCCATAATCCTGATAGCTTTTGCATCAACAAGTGCATGGAAAATTAATAGACTTTCTGCCACTGGAAATCTCAAAGGGTTTTCAGATAGAAATATCCAGGGAAAACAAGATTGAAAGTTGGCTTTGGGCTGCAAATGAATTAATTTACCTGCTTCTTTAAATTTACTTTTATGACATTTTGAATTAACCACGATAAAGATACATGTACTGTAAGTATTTTGTATCTGCACGTTTTTTTTTTTGTCAAGTATTTGCAAAGCAAATTCCCCTTTGAGATCTAATTCTACCAGAGAAAGCCAGGTATGTTGATACTTGGTAGATGTCCCAGCATTTGGGGAGATGTTGACTATTAACATTTCACAATTTTTTTTTTTCTTCAGAGAAAACAGATGCCAGGTATACCAGTACACTTATTTTGAATATTCTTTTAATATAAAGTTATTTGCCACTGGGAAATCCAGGTTTAAAATTTCAAAGTGTCTCTCTGGTAAATAATTCTTGTGTTTTTACACAAGCTTTGTAAGTGTGGCACTGTCTCTTCCAGTGTCTTCAAAATAACAAACAAACAGCTCTGCCTGGTGGAAACCTGGAATAGAAAGGGAATTTAAATTTATTGATTCTTATCTACTCTATACTAAGATTTTTTTTTTCAGATTTTATTTGCCTTGATCCTTGCAACAATTTGGTTGTATTGATGTTTCCATTTCTCAGAGAATAAACCGAGGCTTAAAGAAGTGAAGTTACCTGCTGTGATCGCACAATGACCTTGTAGCTAAACCTGGAGTGGGCCCCTTGTCTTTCTGTCTCCCAAGTCTGTATTATGTTGTATAAGTCAGATGAAAAAAAAGAAAATTTCTATGGCCCGCTCATCTCTTCTCTAAGCCTACTTTTTAAAAAATGTTTATTTTTTACATTTCTTTTCAGTGTGCCAGAATTCATTGTTTATGCACCACACCCAGTGCTCCATGCAATACATGCCCTCCTCAATACCCACCACCAGGCTCACCCAACCTCCCACCCCCTGCCCCTCCAAAAGCCTCAGATTGTTTCTCAGTGTTCACAGTCTGTCATGGTTCGTCTCCCCCTCCAATTTCCCCCAACTCCCCTCTCCTCTCCATCTCCCCATGTCCTCTGTGTTATTCCTTATGCTCCACAAATAAGTGAAACCATATGATACTAAGCCTACTTTTGTTTGTTTTTCAAATGGTGATTGTAACATCTACTTGATACCAATATTTTGATGATGCGATAAGGCAATGGTTACAAATGAATGCTGGGAAAGCGAAACTACTCTACGGACAGATGAAAATAAAATATGGATGGATTGGGGTTTGACCCTTCAGTCCTGGAGAAACTAGGGTCATGGGCATTCATAGGTCTGTGTGAGATGCTTCCTCTAGTCCAAAGGGACAGATGAGGGGCTCCTCTCTTCCTGTTTATAATGCAGTTTATTAATCTATTTCTCAATCAGGGCTATTGGAAAACTTACAGTTGCCGAAATATATAGTCTGTACTTTCAGCAGATTGTTCTCCTCTTGCTCCAGGGGAGGTGTGTTCCCCTCTGCATACCTTTAAGTTTCTTTCTAGAGAAGGAGTCAGCCAAATTTCTGTTCCCCATCTCTTATGTACTTTCCAGGAGCCCTACCCCAAAGTTTAGTGATACCATCCCTGAAAACTGAGCTGCTCAGCAGAACTTCCAAGTTTTTCAGTGGCTTGTAAGGAGGAAACTGGTGGACCAGAGATAAATCCACTACGTCTGAAAACATGCATAAACATCATAAAAATTAAAAATGAACAAGACTGAATTAACTCAGCAACAATTTATCCTCTTTGTTTTAAAGAAAATACTGCTTTTGTAGCACCAACCAACCTATTTCTCTGATTTATTTCACTGAATTTATTTTGTTTCTTGGTAGTGGAAGTATTGTGTCAAAAAGAACTGAGCCCTTCCTTGTGTTTCCATGATGTAGGATATTTTGTAGCAGTTTTAACCCGAATTTGTTTCCTGATCTCCTAGAGGGAAAAAAAAAAAATGCATTTCATTTTAAGAAGGCAGCCTAGAAGCAGTGACCACAGAACAGGTGTTTTTATGTTTGTTTTCATACTTATGGGAGTTTTGGATGAGAAAGAACTGGTTGCTTCCCCGTGATTTTGTTGTGTGCTTTACAAATGATGATTATGTTTCTATTCCACATAGAAGCCGCTGCAATTTCAAATTCCTTTCACGTTTTGCACCTGTACAAATAATTTATCTTAATACAGACTTTGTGTATTGTCTTTTAGAACTTCGTATTTAACAGCCATTAGGTATAATACCCACCTGTGTAACCCTGGGCAAGTCTTTTTACCCTCTTGGGCCTTAATTTCTTCATTTATGGAATAATGGCATTTGGACAGACCACGAGCCAACAAACACTATGCATCTATTAGGTTGTGTCCCAAAGGGCCTGGAGCTTAATACTTAATAAATAATAATAATAATAATACTTAATAAAATACAGACTGTGCCTTCAATAACCTGACCACATAGTGAGAGATGGAGGCAAGCAAGAAGGACAAACAGAACAGTCATCATCACCACACTAGAGAGATGCACAAGATCCTCGTAGAATACGATGGACAATGCTCAGGTATGATAGGTGCAAAAAGTCAGGAAGAGTGTCACCAAAAAAAAGGTCATTCTTGACCTGCATCTTGAAGAATGACTAGTAGTTTGTGGGTCAGTGTGGGAAAATGGATAATCTAGAAAAGGAAAGCAACAAAAACAGTGATGAAATGGGTCATTTGGGCACCTGGGTGTCTCAGGGGGTTGAGCTTCTGCTTCTGGCTCAGGTCATGATATCGGGGTCTTGGGATAGAGGCTTGCGTCACGCTCTCTGCTCAGCAGGGAGTCTGCTTCCCCCCCCCCTCTCTGCCTGCCTCTCTGCCTACTTGTGACCTCTCTCTCTCTCTCTCTGTCAAATAAATAAAAATCTTTAAAAAATAAAAAAATAAATAAAAATAAATGGTGAAGGATCGCATAATGCTATTAGGGGCTGACAGTAAGCAGGAGGATGTGTTGGAGCAGTTAGAGATTCCAGAATAGGCCAAATCCTGTACTGGCCCTGGGCCTAGTTGGATTTCTGAGCTTTATATCAAAATGAAAAGGAAATCACTGGTGAATATGAAGCTATTAGATATTATCACAATTTAGTGAACACGTGTTAGTTCTAAAGATTTCTATGATATATTTGTTGACTACTGAATAAAAGTGAAAGCCAATTAAAAGCAAGAAGGAAGTATGGTAACCACCCTTCAAAATGAGGGTTGTGCTCCAAATGTCCTCGATTTCACATTGATGTAAAATGACCTTACATCTTTTGAAATTTGCATTAGGTAACCATATTTGATTTGTAGCAAGTCCCTCGGTTGATGCATGATGAAAACCTGAAAAATCACTTGTATTTGGCCTGAAATCTTTTAAATCCTTGTGGTAGTATACAAAGAGTATTTACATAAATTGTGTTTTCTTGCTATAATCTCTAGCCATTGGGTTTGGCTAAAGGTAAATTCATTGAATTTTGACGGGTTATCTCTTATCTTCAGATTCCTGGGGCGAGTTATTTATTTTGTCTTCTAAGGAAGGTGACTTGCCTTCTTCGATTCTCAAAACTTGAGTCAGCTTCAGCCTTCCATTGCTTCCTCGTTCAGCAGAGAGCTGAAGGATTTCCCCACCTCAGTAACAACATCTCAGGTTATAGGCATTCTCTTGGTGCCTTGACTTTGCCGTCGTAATCATCATCTTGGGGTTTCAAGCTACTTTTCTCTGCTCAAGATCTTCTCATCTTGGTATTTAACTTGGTTTCCTCTTTATACGTATCTTTGTCTTTTCTCTCTGGTCTTGAGGAGCCTATCTATGGTTTTTATTTATCTAATATGATACATAATAGGGACTGATAAATATAAACCCACACGTTTTAGATATATCCTTCTTTTCCCTTTTGCTTCCAATTAGTATTTGCTCTTCAGGTTTGACTCAAGACAATCATTGTCATTTACAGTGACTTTCAGTTAAAAAAAAAAAAGAAAAAAAAGACATTCTCTGGGCACCTGGGTGGTACAGTTGATAAAGTATCTGACTCTTGCTTTCTGCTCCTGTCATGATCTCAGAGTCATGAGATCAAGCCCTGCACATAGGGCTGGAGTCTGCTTAAGACTCTTTCTCTCCCTCAAAATAAATAAATAATCTTAAAAAAAAAAAATCCTCTCTGTTTGTTGGAAATACATTGGTCAAATTGGTTTTTAAATGTATACAATTCCCATGATAAACTGAAGGGGGCAAGACAGGAGATTAAGTATGGACAGCAAAAACTGCCCGTTTTCTTAGGAGAAAGTTATAAGATTATAGAAAAAGCTTGGGAGCCCAACCCCAGTTCTTCTATTTCTAATGAGTCTGTGACCTTGGGAAATTCAAATAATCTTTTAATGGAAATACCATTATAAATTTATTTTGTAAACAAGTCAATGAAGATTTCTTTTTGAGAGAATATGTTTAAAGGGATGAAAAAATATTCACAGAGCACCTTGAGCCCTGTGCTTGACACATATCAGGGAATTGATAATTGGAAGTTATAATTAGTTATGTCTTCACTCCTCAGTTAAGTATCAGTAGACATTCTTAATCTATAAGAGGAACAATGATATGTTTACCTGATCAAACTCTCAAACTGGAAAGTGAAAACCTGGTAGAAGGTTGAGGATTAAAATCAGAGAAATACTGTTTTAAAAATTGTTAATGGTTCTCTGGGTTCTTAAAAGGAAAAGAATAGTTCAAAGAGACTTCAATTTGCTAAGCCCTATTGAAAACTCTCCAGAATATTGCTCTAAATGAAGAAAAAAGAGAACTCAGAAGTTTGATAACTTGAAAAGATTAATGTCTGCGCACCCCAGTGTTGTTCCCATGACAAGCTCAAATGTCCTCCTCAGTGCTTATTGAGCTCAGCATTGATACATGTCCTTCAACCCTCCCCTGATTGCTCACATGTAATAGTGAATCCAAGTCTGAGTTGTGGTTAATAACAATATTTTAATGCCACCCAGCATGTTAGTATGCTATGGTCTCTAGAAGAAAATGAACCTTCATTATAATATAAATGTCTTTTATACACAGCCTCAACCAGATTCTTGACTACTATTTCAATACATTTATTTCAAGCATAATCAAATTCTGAGAAAATTGGTTGGTAGAGTGAGCAATGACTGAGTTATCCATCCTGTTGAATTTTAATTCATTGTCCTAAGTAAACCTGAAATTGGCGATATGATTAGAGCACAAAGTCAACCACTGAAATGAACATGTATAATTTGGAATTATTTCTATCACAGTGTCTTCCTAAGAACATTATGGACAAAGCAGTTACCAAAGGATTTCACTTTTAGAAGTATCTGAGTGTTAAGAGGGCTATTGCATGAAGTTGATGTGTGTATCCATGTCAGGACGTTGATTCAATTATTCTTTTTAATCATTTAATGAAATAAAAAAATAAGTAATTGCTATTGTGTTATTCATCTTGGTATGGCAATAATTTCTCATGCTTAATTATTCACAGTATGCTTGCGGATACATTATACCATTATAAAAATCCATGAGTAGAACAAATATGCTTATCTCTTTACAGATAAGAAAATAGATACAGGGACACCTGGGTGGCTCAGTGGGTTAAGCCTCTGCCTTCGGCTCAGGTCATGATCCCAGAGTCCTGGGATCGAGCCCCACATCGGGCTCTCTGCTCAGGAGGGAGCCTGCTTCCCCCTCTCTCTCTGCCTGCCTCTCTGCCTATTTGTGCGCACTCTCTTTCTCTGTGTCAAATAAATAAATAAAATCTTAAAAAAAGAAAAAGAAAATAGATACAGAGTAGTGACGACTTCTCTACCTTCTCAAAAGGGATTATTAGATTGGGTGATGCATTTCCCCAGAAATGGACAAATACTGATTTTTTTTTCCTTCTAATTGATGTATAGTTGACACACAATGTTACATTAGTTTCAGGTAGACAACATGTCGCAGGGATGAAGGGTTCTTGTCCCATGGAGTGGAAGAATGAATCTCGCCCACATAAAAGGGTGAAATGAAGTGAAAGTTTATTAAATGAAGGTGTGAGCAGAAAGAAAAGAGAGCTCTCTAGAGGGAGAGGGGTCCAGAATGGGTTGCTACTGAGGGATTTTTATGGTCAGTTTTGACCAGGGATCTTGGTAAATATCTCATCTATAACATTTAAGACAAACAAGGTGGGTTTGTAACTATCATGTAACTATCTCAGCTATGTTTAGGATAAAAAAGTTGGATTCGTAAACATTATGTAAATATATTATCTATATTTAGGACAAACAAGTTGGATTTTATGTTCCCTTCTCCCTGCGTACTATCTCCTCTATAACATTTTCCACATCTGGGATTTCTGTGAGCCTGATCCTGTAGCCCCCTACCTGTCTCTCCGTACCTAGCCCTGTCTGTCCTTTACTCAAACACAGTGATCCAACAAGTCTAAATGTTATTCTATGCTCACCACAAGTATAGCTAACATCTGTCACCATACAACAAACACTGTTACACTATCACGGACTGTATTCTGTATGCTGAACCTTTCATCCTGTGACTCATTCATTCCATAATTGGAAACCTGTGTCTCCCATTCCCTTCACCCATTCTCCCCATCCCTCTCTCCTTCCCTCTGGCAACCATGAACTTGTCTCTGAAATATTAGCATATGCTTATAGGAAGTACTTGGATCAAATCACTCTTCTTTGACCAAGACACTGCTTGCAAATAATCACACCTGACTTGGAATTATCACCGTAAATAAAACAAAGCCAACATATCACTGAATGAAATGACTGTTAGATTGCATAGTACTCCATCTCCAGAAAGTTAAAATCAGGGCAATAAAAATGAAGTGGTAATATTACTAGAAAGAGAAAGAAAAAAGGACGTGTAATAACAAATTGTTCCCACAACAGGCACAAGAATAATGTGAATTAGAATACACAAAGTGACCTCAACAGGTCACCACACCACGGAAGTCCTGCATTATTGACGTTAGCATGCACCATGTCTGAGAAAGAGGAGACATGTACATAGAACATTCATCTTAACTCTTTGTGTGCATCTGGCCTATAACAGTATCATTATCTATCAGTTTTGATGTTAGGTAGTTAGGTTAAATGATTCAGTTCAGTATAGTGAGAATTAGAACTTTGTTTCTTTCCATGCTGGTGACGGAAGGGAAAAGACAGAGCCACCCTATAAATTGCATGGTCATGGTGGGGGGGGTGGGCAGGCGACACTGTGATACAATCAGAAGATTGAATCAAATGGCCGAAAATGTTTTCTCATGAGACATTTTATAAGAAATAAGAGATTTTAACAGGTTGTAGTTTCTCAGAGTCTTTATTGTGTCATTTATTTTAGAACAAAAATAAAGAAATAAAAAAACTATGAAGAATTCTGCAACTAGAGAAAATTATAAAAAAGAAAAAAATAAATCCTGTGTTAACGGCTCTAATGCCCTGCTTCCCTGGCTATCTGTAGGTGGAAACTGAAAAGTATAGTAGATCTTGGAGTCAGGATGCTTAGGTCGGCATGGAAGCTCAGGCATTTACTTGCAAAGTTACTAACCTTGGGAAGTTTTACTAAACCTCATTGGGTCAAAATGTTCTTGTCTAGAAACCAGGGGTAATACCAGTGTGTACCTCATAGGACTGTTATGAAGGCTAAGTAAGCTAATATGTTTGAAACTTGGAACAGTGACAAGCATATTGTAAGAACGATAAAAATATTTGCTGAATGTAATGCAAATAATAGTAGATACAGCAGATTAGAGTATCACTTCCAACTATTCTAAATATTCACTCCTGATTTTTTTTTTTGAGATTTTATTTATTTATTTGACAGAAAGAGAGAGAGAGAGAGATCGCAAGCAGGCAGACAGGCAAGCAGAGAGAGAGGGGGAAGCAGGCTCCCCACCGAGCAGAGACCCCGTTGTGGGGCTCGATCCCAGGACCCTGAGATCATGACCTGAGCCGAAGGCAGAGGCTTAACCCACTGAACCATCCAGGCGCCCCTTCACTCCTGATTTTGATACGAGTATTATTCATCCCCTCTCCTTACAATGGCCTTTCATATCCCCCGAGGGAAGGCAATGTTGCCCCACCCATCAGAACTTGTTTTGGCCAAAGAAGCGTGAGCAGGATCTTGCAAGTCATTTACTCCAACTCTTAGGTACTTTTTTCTTTGCTGTGATAGTGGCATGTCTAAGATAGGGATGGCTACTTTGGCCTAAGTCCATTTCAGACAAAAGAAGAATATGAAACAAATATTTGTTTTTATACATCACTAAGATTTTTTAAAGACCTCCATTACTCCAGCAACGTTGACTAATACAGTAATTAAACAGATAAATAAATGAATCAACAAATAATAAGCTCTATTAGCATTTATATAATTTTTAAATGTCACCCTTGATTATTTACATATTCAATTTCTATAATAATCTTTGATTACTTATATGTATAATTGTTAACTTGCTTTTTTTTTTTACTTAGCTTATAATTATATTTTTCCCATATCGTAAATAGCCCTGCAAACCTTAGAACTGATAGATTAATTGAAATAGCCACCAGGAGTCGTAAGTGAAAAGAATAATAATAATTATAGTAATAAGGTTGTTCTCCAATAATGAAGCTACGAAATATGCATATGATATATTTAAACAAAGTCATGTCAAGCCATATTGTGTTGTGTTATGAGGGAGTGGTGGCTCTCAGGTTAATAAGATTTGATTATAATAATATCAAAAGTATTAACATATCTAAATAAAGTAGGACAAGGGATGACATGGAGGCTGAAAATGATCAGTGCACAGACAAGAAGTGTTCAGTGTTTATCCACTAGATCTCAGTATGATACTTTGTTTAGCAATTTATCCAAAGGATAAATTGTGTGCATCTAAGACCAGTTACTGAATATACAAACTAGCACATATCTATGATATCAGTTAACATGGTATAGAAAAAAATGACTTGATAATTTTACAGAGATAATAATCCATTATGGAATATATACAAATTCCTGGTACTTTTTAATTCCTATTTTACCTATGTGAAAGTAGAGCATCTTATGATCATTCAGTGTGTTCATCTCCCAAATGTCATAATACTGACTGAAAGCATGGCATTAAGTACACCTGTTGCTATTAAATCAATATTTTTGAAGCATAGTCCATGAAACACTTATGCATAACCATGTGTGTGTATATATATGTATATGAAGCTATATATATAACTATATTCACATATATAACTCTCTGAAACTGTGTGTATATATAACCACATATATGAAACTGTGTGTATAACTATATACAACTGTATATATAGAGAGAGGGGGAAAGCACCAAAAAATGAAAAAAATAATAACAATGTATTGGGTTCCTACTGTATGATAGGCACTGGACATAATTATTTAGTCTCCTGCCACCATCTTTGGAGTCAGCATTATCTCCACTAGCAAACATACTAACTGATAGGGAGGTTAAACACCTTGACCACAATGCATCAAGTAACTGGTTCCATCAAAATTTGGACCTATTGTGTCAAAATACCCATAACTTTTCCACTACACCTATAAATATGAGATTTATACATAATGGCAACCTGAGAGACATGTCTTTTCAAATCATCAAACCTGGTACATTAGTGTGGAACTACTTCCTAATAGGAAAGAGTGTGAGGTGCTGAGATCAGAAAGTGTACACATCCATTACAATCTGACTGTCACCTGCTTCTCCCAGTCAAACCATTTCATTAAAGTGAGTCATGATTCTAAGTATGTCTATTCCCATCGTTGAAGCAAGCAAAGAAATAACAAGCTGTGATGACCCAGGAACGCATTAGACCGAAAAAAAAAAAAAAAAAAAGGAAAGAAAAAAAAAAAGCTGATACAAAGATGGGGAATATGTATCCATTCTTCTATTTTAAAAAGATCCATTTGGCTTAAAAAAAATTGTTCCAACAAATAATTATCATCAAAAGGCATGCTGAAAATATATTTGTGTTCATGCACAAAACACTTTAATTTAGAGGAAGAATATTCCCAACTTCTTTTCTGAGGTGTAATGTAAGTACCATGAAATTAATTTGTTGGAAGTGTATAATTCAGTGAATTTTAGTACATTTATACAACTGTACCACCCTAACGAAACTCCGGTTTTAAATATTTCTATCATCCCACAAGTTTTCCATGCCTCCTTGCAGTCTATATTCACTCATTCCCCCAGCCTCAGATAAGCATTGATGGACATTCTGGACATTTCTTATGAGCTGAAGCTTATAGTATAGTGTTCCTTTACTGTCTGGCTTTTTCAGTTAGCTTGTTTTTGAAGTTCATCCATTTGTAGAATGTATTAGTAGCTTATTCCTTTGTATTCCAAATCGTATTCCATTGTATGAATATACCACATTATGTCTATCTAGTCTTTAGTTGGTGGACGTTTGGGTTGTTTCCATTTTTTGACTCTTAGGAATGATACTGCTATGAATCCTTGAAAACATGTCTTTGTGTGGACGTAAGTTTTTATTTCTCTTAGTTATAGCCTAAGCATGGAATTCTTGAGTCATAAGGTAAAAATTATGTTTAACTTAAGAAGAAATACCAAACTCTTGTTCAAAGCAGCTACACCATTTTACATTCTCAAAAGTCATGCGTGAGGTTTCCTGTTTCTCCACATCCTTACCAACACTTACTACTTGTACATATCTAATAAAGATTTTTGCATCTATGTCATTAGAAATATCAGTTTGTAGTTTAGTTGTAATGGCTTTGTCTGAATTTGATATCAGAATAACACTGGCCTCATAGAGTGAGTACGAAAATGTTATTTCCTAAAATACTTAGTGAAGGGCTATTACTTATTTTTTCAGATGTTTGGAAGAACCTGCCGGTAAAGCCATCCAGCCTGGACTTTCTTCTGTGAGTAGATAATGAATTCTTGATTCAGTTTCTTTACTTGTTACAGGTCTATTCAAAAGTAAAAGGGTAGATGGAGGCATGAGAAGTTGAAGAGAGGCTTTCAAAATAGGGTAAAAATCATGTGCACCTGTATAGAGGCAAGAAAGTACTTTACCAGGTGGGGAGTAGGGAGAGGGTGGTGGGGTTATGGACATTGGGGAGGGTATGTGCTATGGTGAGTGCTGTGAAGTGTGTAAACCTGGCGATTCACAGACCTGTACCCCTGGGGATAAAAATACATTATATGTTAATTAAAAAAGAAAAAAGAAAGTGTTTTACCTGGATTTAGTATTCCAGATAGTTGGGTAGCCCATAAATGGGATAGAAGAGTCAGAATAAAGTAAGCCTGTTTTGTTCATCATCTAGATTAAAGGCATTAAAAAAATGTATTCAATTATCTTCAGTCAGTCAACTATGTCACTTACTGGTAAGAAATTTATAAGCAGACCATGACATCTGAAAAATCCAAACAAGAAATAAGATTATAAATTAATAAGTAATCATGTTATTGATGTTTTTGACAATGAGAATATTTAAAAGTGAAAATATGAATGGTAATCCAAAATGTGAAGTCTTATTTCAGAAGCTGTGATAGGCAGAATAATGGTCCACAAAAGACACCTATGACCTAATCTCCAGAACCTCTAAATATGCTGTCTTATGTGGCATGAGGGACTTTACAGATGTGATTAAAGTTAAAGGCCTGAAGTGAGAAGATTATAATGGATTATCCAAATGAGCACAATGTAGTCAAATGAATCCTTAAAATCAGGAAAAACTTTCCCGGCTTTGGTCAGAGGAGGATATGACTATAGAAGGGTAAGAATGATCCAATTTTTAAGGTTTTCAAGATGAACAACGAGGGGAGGGGACCAAAGAATGTGGAAAGCCTCTAAAAGCTGAAAAGCAAAGAAATAGATTCTCCCCTAGAACCTCCAGAAAGGGGGCACCTGGGTAGCTCAGTTGCTTAAGTGTCTGACTTCTGCTTGGATCATGATCTCAGGGTCCTGGGATAGAGCCCTGCGCTGTCTACCTGTCTAGCCCCCTTTCCAGCCTTGCATTCATCAGGGAGTCTCTTTGTCCCTTTCCCCCTGCTTGTGCTCTCTCTCTCTCTCAAGTAAATAAATACAAATCAGAAGGAAAGAAAGAAAGAAAGAACCTCCAGAAAGGAATACAGCTCTGTAGGCACCTTGACTTTAGCCCACCAAGACCTGCGCAAAATGTCTGACCTTCCAAACTATAAGATCATAAATTTGCATTGTTTTAAGCCACTGATTTTGTAATAATTTGTTACAGTGGCAATAGAAAACTAAGACAGTGCTATTTTAAAACATATAAAAATCAGTCAAGATGCTTCTAGATTTGTTGTTCAGCATGGTATAACATACATATAAAACCTGTGGTTACTCAAAATATCCAACACCATCAGTAGAACTTGTAGGATCCAGTCACATAAAGTCTTTGCCATCCACTCCCAAGAATACCCAGCAATAAAATTGTGAGTATATCCATGTCTATGTAGATCTTTCCTCTCTTCTATTAGAGCAACGTTTTGCTTCACTCCTTTCACAGACTCTCCTCCCTTGTTTTTCAAAAAAGACCCATTTTCTTTTCTCTGTATCTGTAGCATGGATTTGAGAGTGGACTGTGTATCTGTGACCTGACCTGACTCTGAAATATCTTTTAAAGTCAGTTATAAGGTACACATCTTCTCATTTCAGTATTTCTTAATTTCTATTTTAAGATACAGCTTCTTTGGCCAAATGGTGAGATACTGCCAAAACTATCAGTGATTTCCCTAACACGAATCCCTGTACTGGTTTCTCGGGTCCCCTTCTATTCTTTTTTCTTTCTTTCTTTAATGTAAAAATCCTCCTCTGGTATCCCTTCCTTATTTTTCTCTTGCTTCATCTTGACCCTACTACAGTCAACTTAGCCTGTGGTCATTTACCTCTATACCCTGTCTAATGAGATCACCCAAGATACTTTTTTTCTTTTTAATTTTGCAATATATATATATATATATATATAGCAATATATATATATGTGTGTGTGTGTATATATATATATGTGTATATATATATACACCACTCAAGCAGCTCAACCAATTTATTGCCTGTAATTCACATGTCAAATGAGAATCTCATACCTGCTAAATGCCTTTTCAACCCGTACCCCACCAAAACAACAACAACAACAACAAAACTTGGGATAGTTTTTACCACCTCTCCCCTACCCAATATGTACATGTCCAGTATTGTTACCAGTTCCATAATCTCTTGTTTTAGTTTCCTCGGGCTGCCCTAACAAGTGGCCACAAGTTGGGTAGCTGAAAACCACAGAAATTGATTCTATCACAGTACTGGAGGCTAGAAGTCTGAAAGCAAGGTGTTGTCATGACATGGTTCCTCTGAAGGCTTTAGGCTTTAGCTGCTGGTGTTTGCCCACAACTCTTGGTATTCGATGACTTGAAATTCCAACACTTAAATCTCTGAGGCAGTCATCATAGGGCCTTCTCCCCCCTGTCTCTTCTGCGTCTTCAAGTCACTCTTTTTACAAGGAAACCAGTCCCTGGATTTAGGGTCCACCCTTCTCTGGTACACCCTCATCTTAATACTGCAAAAACTCTATTTCCAAATAAAATCACATTCATAGATCTTAGGAATTAGGATTTTTAATG
This sequence comes from Martes martes, assembly GCF_963455335.1. Lineage (NCBI taxonomy): Eukaryota > Metazoa > Chordata > Mammalia > Carnivora > Mustelidae > Martes > Martes martes. The sequence goes on from NC_137905.1 coordinate 23,118,274, forward strand.
ATCTATCTTTGGGGTAGAAACAATTCAACCCAAAACACCCCTATGAGAGAGCTTGGGATTACTCAATGAACTGTTACAAACAACAGCCTGTAGTCAATAGGGGATGGGCTATAGAATAGCATGTGTTTGGAAAGGCAGTATTGAGGAGTGTTCAAAGCATGGATTCTGGAATGAGACTGCCTTGATTAGAAGGCTGGTGGGACTTCAAAAGATGTGTGACTTTGCAAAAGTTGCTTAGCCTTTCAGTTCTTAGAGGTCAGATATGCAAAGTGAGGACCATTGTAGGATCTTTCTCATAGTGTTGTGGAAATTAAATGAAATAATACATGTAAACGCACAAAGTCTGACATACTAAATAATAAATACATGATGAGTATTATCAATTTTCCTGAAAATATTTTAGTTGGTTTATTATTATAAATAGTATTTGAGCTCTGACATATGATTAGCGTTGAGAAAAATATCAGAGTAATGAAAACAGCTTTGACTTTATCTCCTAAATATATATCTAGTCCATATTAGATACAAATTTAAAATCTATAAAAATTGAAATGTAGTGGCTTTTATTATTAAAGTAATAATTTCTCCAAAATATCCAGCACAAATTTTTTTTTGGTGATTTCTTTTCATCTGCTTTTCTCTCTCTTGGTCACCATCACTCTCTGTTGGTCGCTCTTACTTTCTCCCTCCCTCCCTTTCTCTCTTAATATGTAATTACATGTTGCATATATATTTTATAGATGCATATAATTACATAGTTTTATTAGATTGAGATCTGTACTATGCATGGTATTATATATAAGCATTTTTTCCAAGTCTTTACAAACCGGTAAAAACATAATTGTTAGAATTTCGTAATATTCTAGTAAGTGCACTTATTAAAATTCATTTAATTTTATAGTATATTCTGCACTATATTCTCTCCCATTTGAACACGATTTTAAAGTTAAAATATCTAACGTCTTAAGAAAAAGAAAACTGCTATGTTTTTAAGATTAAGTTAAAAAATACGACATAAAACCAAGTGAATAGTAAAAGGAAAAGTACTACTTAAGCCCAGTCAAGTAACAGAAGTAATGGCTGCTAATTCTAGAGGCTTTGCACAGCAGATAAAGATCACATTTCACATGTAATAAGCAGTTGGGCTAAAGTTAAGCTCTTATAAAAATTTCTTTATATAGGTTTTAAAATGTGTGAATCCATACATTTTTTTTCTATGTAGCATGGGCTATTATATATTAAGTAAAAGAATAATGTTGACTTTATTTGCTGTTACATTAAATCAACTTGTATTTGCACTTCCAGATTATTTTACTAGGGTCTGGATTTATGGAAACATAGTATTTCTTTGGATAGCAGTAGAATAAGTAAGAGATACATCTACAAATTCCTTGGTTTTTTTTTTCCAAATTTTAAATTACTTAGGCACTTTTATTCAAAAATGAGAGGGAAAGGCACTGATATTTATTTATTATTACTAAATTAAATGTGATGATGCACAAAAGGAACTTTAAGGAGAGAAGGATCCTTCCTCTCTCTTTTACTGTCTTGTTTTGGTTTATGTCCCCGCCCTCCACACACACACACACACACACCCCTCTCCGTGCCATGGAACCAGCTCTGGACATCAACATGAGGAAGGACCTCAACCTAAGAAAAAGACATGTTATATTTAGATACAAATTATTAATCATGCAAGGGAAAAGAAAACTGTTCTATTATGGCAGACGGATACCATGAATTTTATGACTGACTTCATAATTCTGCTGTCAATGCCATCTGACATGCAAACTTTACACTTGTCTCTCCTGCACCAAAATTATTGTTCAAGAGTATTTTCCCGAAAAGAATGTTACGTGAACTCTTGTATATACTTAAAAATACTTCACCTGTAATTTTTCTAAGTATCATGAGAATGAGTAAGAAGGAAATGCATTGATTTATTGACTTCCAACTTTACAGATGAACCTGTGTTTTAAAGAGTCAATGACACTTTTGCCCCTGGGGTGGGGACGGGAAGTTATTTTTATGCTTCTCCTTAACAGAAGCAGAATATGTGAAAGCAGCTGAGCATCTCTTGTCACCTGTTCCAGGTATTTAAATTTATGTTGCTCTTTTTTCCCCCATGCATAATATATATTTATCCACCTCGGGTGAAAACAACATCAGAAGAAGGCGGGGGGAAAGAACCAGCAAACCAAATTAAACCAGCAGGATTAAGCCAAAATTTAGTCGCAGCCAGCTTGATCAGTGATGTTTTATTCATCAGTCACCTGCACTTACATTGAATTGTTTACGCACAGATCTCAAGCATAAATAGCAAATGCACCACTTCATTTTACGTGTGTAATCTCATGGATGAGTGTGGTGCCAGTGATTCTGTTAGATCCCCCTTCAGTGTTCAGGTGCTGCATAAAATGACTTCCTATTAGTTGTATTAAACTTTCTTTCTTTCTTTTTTTTTCTGAACAAAGTGAAAAGAATTTTCAGGTGTTTTACATAATGAGGCAGATTATTTAAGTACTTAGGCTACATTAGGAAAGCAAGTTGAGCATGACTGGAAGGAGCATTAATGCATTTGTGTCACCAAAATATTACGGATGCAATTTATGGGCTGTTGTTTTGTTTTTTGTTTTTTGTTTTTTTTTTTTTCCCAAAACTTTTGTGTCTTGTAACCTAAGTATTTCCCAGTATTTCTCCAATTTTATTATGGAGCAATTGGAAGTTACAGGGTAAACTAAAAGTATGTGAGCAGCCCCCTTAAGACAGGCTGAGTTGATAAGACGTCCATAAAGAGGGAATGTTTAAGCAGGAATCTGCAAAGGAGTCAAGACTGCAGAGATTGTAAGGGAAGAACACACCAGATACCAATAGAGGCAATTATCAAGGGCATAGACCCTGAATAGGGGACAAGTGTGGCATGTTCCCAGAACAGGACGAATACTGGACTATCATTTAACATACTCAGTCCTGCCACATTCCAGAACCGTGCTCTTTACACTACACCAAGCTGCCTGGGGCCAGACAGGTGGGGGAACAAAAACATGGAGAAGCTATGAGTGCTCTTCCTTTTCCCAAGCAATTGCTTACTATTTTCTGAAGGTCACTAAGTCTCCACTGATCATGTTTTTCTTTTCTTTCCAAAGCCTTCACCTACAAATGATGCTCAGTTTTCCAGTCTAACATACACGTTGCTAAATATTTAAAGGTAGAGAATATCCAGTTGATATGTTTTATGGGAAATTTCATTTCTAGAAAGGATGGGTAGATAGATGGTAGATCATCCTTGTTTTAAAACCCCTTCTAAGAAATGCACGTCCAAGAATTTTATTCCTGACCACTACTAAGAAACTTAAGTTCACCAAGACTCTACATTGTGCATTATTATGCATTATTCATTTCTTTAGTCATGACTAATAACCTCCATCACTGGTTTGATACATTGAGCCTATGAAACTGTTTCTCCTTATTATTACTATTATTAGCATATTCAGTTGCTTGATTCAAGAATGGTACTATTCTTACCATTATTTGTGTTTTTTATTTAAAAAAACTACAATATACAGATAATAACATGAATCAATTTTGCTGTAAAAAGTAAGAGATCAGAAAACACATAATTGGCAAATTTGTTGGTTATGAGATAGCTTGAAATATGCATTAAACAGCTTATTTTTAAAAATCTAAATGCATTTTAAAAGACTTTGAGGGGTGCAAAGTACAACATTCAGAAGAGTGATATTATAAAAGATTTTTTATTTTCCTTTTGTTCTGTGTTTCTTATCACTCTAAGTAATTTAAGCTATACTTGTAAGACATATTGATGTGTCTTTAGAAGCTGTCAAATTGCTTATTTGTTTACTTAAATAAAAATAAATAAAATCTCTTAGAGTAGCACCGCACTTTGAACCTATAATAATAACACTGTAGGTAAATTCTAGTACAAAGAGAAGCCACAAATGGAACAAATGCTTTTATATTGAAAGTACTGAGGGAAAAGGAACTTTGGATTAGAAGATCCATACCTTATTCATGAATAAGTAGAATGTATTGTGGCTCATCAGTTTTGCTCACTGTACATAATAACTTGATTTTTCCCCTAATTTAAAAGACACAATACTATTCAAGTAATTTGTGATGGAAAAAGAACATCGGTGTGGCATTGTTCCTCTGTATTCTAGACGTCATTTTCAAATTAAGGAAAGTGAATGATATAAGCAGGTGATCTCTGAGATCCTTCCAATTTTGACATTCCCAGATTCTGTATCAAGACACCCTCTCAAAGATACTGTCCCAAAGAATAAAGACATTGTTTTATTTTTGAGCTACTAATTGTTCCTTAGCCATACAATATGACATGTAGAAGTGGGTAGAGCAAAATGCCTTGGAAATGTATTGGGGCATTAGGGTCCTTAGCTTTGCCACTGTCAACCAACCCTCCTTATATTACGTATCTCACAAAATTCTGCCAGTCCTCATTGAAAAACTGAGATGACTTCAAATTGTCATTCTCCTAATAAATTATAAATTGCATAAACAATAAATATTGGAACACTGAAAAAAATAAAAATAAGATGTTAAAATAAAAAAATAATAAATTATAAATTTCAATGAGAGATAAGTAAGTTGCTCTTACAATGAATCTTAACAATAATTATAGCCAACACAAAACGAAAACATTCTCAGCAAACAAAAGGCTCTGTAAAGTCTTCAAATCTTGATTTGTTTTTTCCTTTTTGAAATGTGGAGTGAGTGATGATGGCCACTTGGCATACTTGAAGCCCTTCAAATTGTCAATTCTTTGCTCTTTCTAAAGCTCTGGAGGCCTGTTTTCTCAGAAATGTTTGTTTCTCTCAATTTGTAGCTCTCTGTAGGGTCCCACACTCAGAGCATAAACTAAAAAAATACAAAGAAAAGTGAATAATCTTACCCTAAATTTATTACAAATAGCAATTTAGAAGACTCATTATCACAGTATGAAACATTAAAAAAAGAAGAATCATAATCAAAGAATGTGAAAAAATGTAGAAAATGTGTGGGTACATATCTATCTAGCTATCTCAACAACATCTGAATGCATGATGTTGTGCCGTTATGCGTGAATCGATAAATACATTTCTGTACTCATTTAACAGTGTGTTATTGAAATTAGGCTATAGTTATAAATACTAATTAGAATTAAATCATTAGAAATGAAATGTGCTCAGCATCTCCTGACAGGCTGCTGTAAATGAAAACACTTAAACTTGTTGAAATTCATCAATTTTTGTTTCATACTTTTATCAGGGTTTTGTAAGACAAAAGTGTGGGGTGGGGGAAGGTCCCCAGGCTTCAAAAGACTATAAAATCACATTGAAGTAGATTTTCCTGCAAGTCAAATAAAAAGGAAAAAAAAAAAAGCCCCTTGGTACTCATGCACTGCTGAGTTGGTCGAATTGAGCCAATTCTAATTTTTCAGGGTTGTTGAACTCACCAGGGAGGACATGAGCAGACAGACAAAGCAGAGTATATTCTATGCTCCAGCTTCAGCAGAATCGAAGTAATTTCTCAGCGTATAGTTTTAACCTCCACATCGCGGGTCTGAGTGTTCTTTAAGGCTCTTCACGGGAGGACCTGTGGGCCTCACCGAGGCAGCCCCGTCTCCTCGGTAGTAAGAGAGAGACATCAGCTCTGTCCAGCTCTGAGCTACTGAATCCTCAGGCCAGAGAAAGACTGACCTTTGATTGCAGCTTCTTCCAGGACGACAGGAAGCTTTGGAGTTCAGAAACTCCGTGGAAGGTTTCAGTGTCTTCCAGGATGGAAGTAGCCGCACAGGGGAAACCAGAGAGAGCTGGGAGAAGCGGGGACAGGAGTCCGAGAAGAGGTATACATTAAAGAGTGAGGAGGTAGAACGTTGCAGAGAGAAGTTCGCCAGGCTCTGCCAGGGTTCCTCAGCCTCGGCACTATTGACATGTTGGGGCAAGTCACTCTTCTCTGTAGCTACATAGTGTTGTTGCGTGTGTGTGTGCGTGCGTGTGTGTTACAGGGCATTTAGCAGCATCCCTGGCCTCTACCCACTAGATGCCAGTAGCACTCCTCCCCGGTTGCACAAATCAAAAATGTATCCAGACATAGCCGGACATTGCACGCGGTGGGTGTGGGGTGGAGAGAAAGGTGACAGACTCTCCAATGGTTTAGAAATCTCCCGTGGTGCCTTACCCACACCTGAGGTTTGGATTAACTACTTCATACTTCAGCTTTTAATAATGATACCCCTTCCTCCCGAAAGTTTTCCCTTACTCTCTGTGCAACTTCAGTGCTCGCACCCATGCACTTTTAATACCCTCTTGTTGGTTCATTCAACAAAAGTGCGTTAGACGCCTCCCAGGTACTATGCACGTCCTAGAGATATGGTAGTCAATAAAGTGGACTCGACTCCTCTCCTGAGAAAGCTTCCATGTTTGAAGAGGCAAAGAGACAATCAAATGCAGACCTCCAAACCGGTGAGATATTTGGGGTTGCTGGGAAGGAAATTAAGCGGTGACGGGATGAGATTATGACTTGGGAATTAAAGACATAATTTAACTTGAGTGGTCCTGAAAGCTGACAACTGAGCAGACACATGAGCTCGACCAAGCTAAGGAAGCAACAAGGGGAAAAGCCCCGACCCAGGAAGAATCTGGACTTATTTGAGGAAGGAGAGGAAGGCCAGTGGCTCCAGTGTGGCGGACAAGAGGAAAGGCAGACCCGAGATGAGTGAAAAGAGGACGTCGAGGCCAGGTGACAGAGAGTCTAGCAAACCGTGGCCAAGTGTTAGATTTACTTCAGTCGTCTATCTTAGCTCTTAATATGCTGTCTGTCCTCGGGCGCCCGGGTGGCTCAGTGGGTTAAGCGACTGCCTTCAGCTCAGGTCGTGATCCCGGAGTCCTGGGATCGAGTCCCCCTGCATCGGGCTCCCAGCTCCGTGGGGAGTCTTCTTCTCCCTCTGACCTTCTCCCCTCTCATGCTCTCTCTCTGTCTCTCTGTCAAATAAATAAATAAAATCTTTAAAAAATACACACACACATATATATATATACTGTCTGTCCTTGTCTAGAGACATTGGTCTCTCTCCCTTTTTGTTCATGTGGCCCTACACCATTCATTTTCTTAAAGCTATAAAATGGGTAGCACTCTTTGCTTCAAATAATGTAGGATTAAATAAGATGTTGTGATACTAATAAGTGTTAATGAAACTGCAGTCACAGCATTACATGCACTGTATCTCTTAACCCTCACAATGTTACATTTTATTCCTACTCTGAGGATGGAGAAAAGACCTTTGAACTCAATGTCAAAGACAGAGTAGGAGATTGTGCTGCAAAAAACATGTTGGAGGAAACAGAGCACTGTAGAAAATGGGAGCCTTATGTGCAAGGCATGGTTATCAAAAATCCTGGAGTAGAGAGTGACGATGAGCGACTAGATATGGCTGGAGTGTCAGGGACATGGAGCAGGAGAAAATCCTAAAGAAATACAGTCTTATCTTTTTTTTTTTTTTTTGTATTATGTGGTCTTGCTGAAAGTAACTTTTTTCCTTTGATCCTCAATTTCCTTGTGTATAAAAGGGGGCAACAGTGCTTCCTCCATAGCATTATTGTGAGGAAGTGTAAAATAATATTCTGTCACAAAGCCCATCACAAAGCAAGTTTTAAAAATATTAGGTGTGTAGCCAAGCCATATGTCTAAAGGATGCTTATTAGTGCACCAATGCCTTTCCAAGCTCATTTCCAGTGATAAGCTATTACTCTGCTCTCAGATCCTTTCCATTCTACATTTTGATGAAAGATTTGATTGAGAACACAGATCAGATTTTTTAGATTACCAAAGTTGGAATGGATAGTTAATATACCAAGTGACAAAAATCACATTTTGACAGGCTGAAGTGATTAAATTTAACACAGATAAATGTATAGTCCTAAACTCATATTCAGGGGGAAAAAATTACATCTATTGAGATGAGACAGATGTGGGTGAACAGCCATTCATATGAAATATCAAAGGGCATATTTGGGTGAATGCACACTCATATAAGGTAAGAATGTGGTATATTTGCTCAAAAATGCAGATGCAATAGTATTTTAGTAGCATTCATAGAGGTACGTGTCCAGTATAAGGAGGTAATTATCTCACTTCAATAAAACCAAAGAAACTCATCGTAACGACAGAGAATGGTTGGCATGTATACATTGTTTGAGTGATTGCGTCTTTGAAACTGATGACTAAAGTGGTTAGTATATTAATGCTATAAATCTATCTCTAGTTAGTGTCCATTTAGAATGGTAAGTGTGAAAGATTCCCCAGAAGATGTGAAAAGCGGTGCCCTGAAAGGAAATGGAGCCCATGATACTGACCTTCATCCTTTCTTTTGATTCCTGTAATTCCACTCCTGTTAAGGAGGCCAGTAGACCAGTTGGCAGATCTTTTCAAGGAAGCTGACCCTGAATAGCTTGCTTTTGACATATGGCCAATGGAAAGTCAGACTGTAATTCATCTGGGGAGTCTGGTTGAAATGTGTAATGATGGGCATGACATGTACTCAGCAAGAATGGCATGAACCATACAAGGGAACTGGAATGCTTACAAAGAGGATGCTCCAAAAAAGAGGGTGCGGAGAAAAGCACAGCCCTCATTTGAAATATACTCTTAGTGAATTTCAAGAGACTGGAACATGTTTTAAGGAAATCTGGGCTTGCTTTCAAAAACAGGATCCATTTATAGTCTGAGGGGAAAGCCACAGGAGGCTCAGGGATGCTGGCTGAGATTTACTTTGAATTCCTTGATTTTCCAAATCTGAAGCTCAAAGTCAAGTTCAGGCCCTGCCAACTACTTGAACCATGACAGGAGTTAAAAGGTTTTATAAGTCCTTGAAAAACGTAACTATAGCTTGATGACTTCAATTCTACAACATCAATAATGGTACCTGGGTTGGGTAATCCTTGTGATACTACTCAGTTTCACTCCCTGGTACAAACTGCATTTATTTCTTGTTTTGGAAAGGTATTACTCATATAGGAATGACTGTGAAGTGATTTATGTAAGGCAGTTCTCTTGAAGTCCTGACAGTCATGACTTGCTTGCATTCTTGGGTTGGATTTGACCTTCTGCAGCCATGAAATTTTGCAGGAACACATTAAAACTCTTGTTAGAAGCAGGTACAGGAAATTCTACAGGAAAATGCTGAACACAGAATAAGGACAGGTGCACCATTGACAGTGTCTTATCTGGATTCAAGAGATGATAGATGACAGACAGATTAGGCAGATAGATATAGTTTTTAAACTGGGTAGTGATTTTATTTACCAGCCCCCCACCTTTTTTTGGTAGAATTACCCCTTACATCACTCATCACTCATTTCCAGCTAATTCACACTTGCTCTCAATTTCAGAAAAGAAAGTTTCTGACTAAACTGGTCTTATCAAAATACTTTTCAGTTCTTTTCCACATGTCAATGCTCCTTGTTCATGTTCACTTTTACCCTTTTTATAACACTCCCTGTAATAAACCATATGGCCTGGATTATGGTCCTAACGGTCCCCAAATCTTATTTGCATAACACTGTAAAATATATTTCAGAGGTATACCATGTTATAGTTGCACCATCTGTGACATGAGTCACGGTGGCAGGGGAAGAGAAGGGATAAAGATTTGTGCAAAGGTGATTAAAACCTCCTTCTAGTAAGTGCCATAAATCAATTGCTTTCATACCTCATGACTTGGAACCCACCCACCACCCGGCTATAGAGGAGTCATTGTTCAAACTTAACATCTAATGGACTGAGATGTGATACCAGCAGACGGGACATACTAGCAAGAACAATTACCCAGGCAATTGAAGAAGTTGCAAGAAAGTAGTGAAGATAAGGACGACAGACTGAATGGCTGTTTTTAGGAAAAAACGATATACTGAATAAGATAACAATAGGCTAAGGATGAGTAATCGACAATTAAAGGCTAAGTGTGAAGGCCAAAGCATTGGGGAAAAAAACAGTTTTCCTTCCTGTGTGTCTCCTTTGCTCTCGTGTTACTATCACACTCGCAACACTCTGATACCAGATGTGTGTTGTTGTTAGCTCTTCCTTCCACCCCTACACCAGTTAATCCTCTGCAACATCAGCTGGGTAGCCTACAATAAAACTCAATTCTGACACTATCTGCCTGGAGATATCACCAGGTCCCACAGATTAAGGGATCAGTCCCATAAGACTGACCCCCATTACAGATTCAATAGCAAGTAGTAGATTCTCAAGTTACCCACAATTTCTGTCCGATTTGGCTACTAATAGGGGAGGTTTCCATGACCTTCTCCCCTTTATATTCAATTATTTCCTAGAACAGAACTTAGGGAACCACTTACTTATGTTTTCCAGTTTATTATTAAAAGATGTAATAAAGGATACTAATGAACAGCCCAATGAAAAGATGGATAGGGTGAGGTCTTGGAGGGATCTGAGCACAAGACCTTCTATCTCTGTGGAGCTGGGGTGTATCACCTCTTTGCACGTGGATAGATTCACCAACCTGGAAGCTCTCCAAATCCTGTATTATCGGGATCTTACAGAGGCTTCATCACCTAGTGTTTCTTCCTCTTCACTTAAAGGGGACTTAAAAGACTTGCCACACAAGAAAAAATGCATACCCTTAAGAATCCTCACCCACTTCCCATGTGACACCACCCATTAATCAGTCACAGTTGGCTTGGCTCAGAGTGTGTGTGTGTGTGTGTGTGTGTGTGTGTGTGTGTTCCACTAGGACATTAATGGACATATTGAAAGGGCAGTCAAAATTCACCATCCCAATGGGTTAGCCTTCATGTAGGGCAATGTTTGGGGCGTGGGAAAACAATGATGGGAAAATCAAAGAGAGATCCAGGATATAGGCATATAGATGTATTTATGAAAAGTACAAATGAGAATATCTTTAGCTCACATGTTAGTGCCCGATAGAACGTATCTACTTCTGTCGTAGGCAGAATAATGCTCCTCCCCATTCCAAGATGTCTACTTCCTAATCCCTGGAATGTGTAAATATGTTACCTTATATGGCAAGAGGGACTGTGCACATGCAATTCAGTTAAGGATCTTGAGGAGGGGAGATTATTTTTGTTTATCTGGGTTGACCCAATGTAATCACAAGGCTCCTTATAATTGAAAGAGTAAGGCAGGAAAGTGACCACCAGAGGGCTTGAATGAATGAAGCAGTAATTGGAGTAATGTGATTATTAGCAGGTGGTCTTGAGTCAAAAAATTCTAGAAGCTGGAAAGGACTAGGAAATAGATTCTCTCCTAAATCTTCCAGGAAAAAAACATGCTGAGACTTTGATTTTAACCCCATGATACCCATTTCAGACTTCTGACTTCCAAAACTGTAAGATACTAAAGTTGCATTATTTTAAGACAATTAGTTGTGGCAATTTCTTACAGCAGCAATAAGAAACTGATACAACCATGGAAGAGGCACTAAACAACAAAGTAGACAGCATGACTCACACAGTTGAACTTGGCCAGTTTCTATCATGAACTATCCCAGTAGTAGAATATAGATACAGCAGCAGAGACGGAAGTAACATATGGGCTCACTGACTCCCACTCATCAAAGTTAATCTGACTATCACCACAAAATATCTCTTGTGCCATTAACTGAGACCAGCACTAAGCCCTTAGTGTGGCATTTGTCAGTCAGAACACCAACCAGCCACTTGGCCACAGGTGTTTATATTAGATCCTTCTCAACATGGAAGAGGTGGCAGTTCATCTTTCCTGAAGTTGGCAAATACTCTGAGTATGGGTTTCCCTTTCCTACTTGCAGAGCCTCAGCCAGCCCCATTGTCTAGAACATATAGAGGCTTCGTACCATCAACATGGGATTTGCATAACATTGCATCCAACCAAGGAGCCCCTTTAAGAGGAAACGTTATGGCAGTAGGCAAATACCTTAGGATCCGCTGGTCCTGTTATACAGACACAATACAAATTATCAGATAATACAAAATGAGAACAATTACCAAAATACAGCTTGGAGATGATCCCTGAGTATATAGGATAGCATCCATCAGTACGCAGTAAATACCCTAAATCAATGACTATTGTATTTTCCAGTGTACCAGAAAGATATAATATATAGGCCTGAGAAATATGAGTTGAAAGTAGGGGTGACCACACATATGACTCCCAGTGATCCACTTGGGAGATTTGTGCTTCCTATACTATATCTCTTGTATAGTATAGGATATACTATAGTATATAGTATAGTATCAACTATACTGTATGTCTTGACTCTATCGGTCTGGAAGTACTGATCATTTGCCAGAGGACACAGGCATCATTGCATTCAACTTTTAGCTATAGCTGCCATCTGGTTACTTCAGGATATGTGTGCCAAGAAATCAACAATCAAAAAATGGAATTACTGACCTGGCTATGGTGATTGACTCTGATTATCAGGAGAAGATAGGGCTGCTTTGACACCATGAGGTAGCACAGTATATGTTTGGCATCCAAGAGATCCATGGTCACATCTGTCAGTACTTCCTTGCCCAAATTTCATAGGAAATCGACAAGTAAAGCACCTGTGGCCTGAGGGAGTATAGTGACTAGGATATTAGACCCCCCCCCCCTCAGGATGACAGTCTGGGTCACTTGATACCCAAAAGAAAAGGTGTTAGCCAAGGCTGAGTGGGATCTACAATGTGTAGTAAAGGAAGGAGATGGTGAATATCAGTTGTGGGCTCAATATCAGCCACAGTGGTGGGCACCATAGTGCATTCACTTGTATTACTCTTGTAAATTTCCCTAGGAAATTGGACCAACAAGAATCTTGGAGGAGCTGTTTGCAGAACTCACTGTATGACAAAAGTAGATCTACTGGTGCAAGGTGGGCCACCCAGCTGTGTCCCCATCCTTGCACCCTCCAGTTCCCACTTTCAGGTGTGAATCACACACCCTTGAAGCTGCTGGAATTGTTGGTGGCTGAAGGCTCTCAGGGGAATCATTCTCTAGGAGTTTCCCTCAAAAGAAGAGAGCTGTCTGACACAAACTCATACCTATCCCTGAGATATGCCACATATAATAAATGTTCGAGAAGGTGGTATAAATGTCTCAAAATAGAACAGTTATATATAAAACACCCCATCTCCAGTGATTCCCTTGGATTGTGATTACATGCATAGGTTAATGTCTCTTGCTACTCAGGGTTACCTCTTTACTGACCCTTAGATTTTGATCCGAAGCATAGTCCCCAATAAATTTCTTATACACGGACCTCCATCTCAGAGTCTGTTTGGGTTAAAATCTGACCTAAGACTATCTTTGTTCCAAAATCAATGAGGCAGCTACTGGTTTTTTTTTGTTTTGTTTTGATTTGATTTGTTAATGTAGTTGTGTGAGTTGGAGCAAGAAGTGTGATATGATCAGACTTTAGGACCAGATCAGATGTCATTGTGAATAGACCTTTCTGCCTTCAGTATAGAAGGAAGAGAAGGTGCATACTGAAAATGGGAGGAACGAATACATAACTGTGCGGATACAGGTAGAAATCAGTGAGGACACGAGGAGGGACATCTAACCCCAAACATGATGGTCATAGGCACCAGGTAGAGCTTCTCAGTAGAAAACACGACTAAACAGAGTGGGGAAAGCTGTAAGATTGGAGATTTTCAGGCAGAGGAGAGAAAATGGAGTTCTCTAACAGACAGAAGATGTGTGAAAGCCTCTGATCAAGAGAGGGCAAGTTTGATCACTAGCACTATAACTTGATAGTTGTGTATCATTGGGAACAGAAACACAGGAGCTGCAGAGCTAAGAAGCCATTTCCTAAATGAATGTCTAGGGCAGAGTTTAGACACTCCAGGAAAGGTCAAGTGGAACCATTGTACAGTATTAAGCAGCAGAGGGGTATGATCATAAGTCCCCTTTAAAAAGATCTCACTAAAAGCAACTTAGAGAACAAAGAAGAACTGAAAACCATAGCAAGATTCTCACATAGGTAGGAGGAGTCTGTCATCTGATTAGAGTTTCAAATCAGAAAGAATACTCTGTCAGCTGTATATAAGGGGAACTTAGAGTGGAAGAGGACATGGAGACTGATCACCAGAAGCAGAGAAACGATAACACAAAGATACTTTTATAGATTATCAAAAGATAAAGACTTCAGTGCACATGGTGGTAAGATGTACATGAAATCCTTGCCTCATCCGTCAATGCAATTTCCAAAGACTGTAACAAGTGTATCATTAGGGTACAGTGAGGTAGAGGAGGCTTCGGCTGGTCCTAAAAAAGAGCTTTGGAACTGAGCTGGCCCTTCCAGATTGTCTCAAATTGAGGCGTGGTGGCTGGGTATCCATACTCCTACACAGATCACTCTTTGGATTTCAAGTTGTCCCCAGAGAGGAAGCAGACACTTGGAAGTGGTCAGGATTAGTTTCTTGGTGAGGGACTCAGTCTGGAAGCCATCAGCAGTCAACCCTCAGAGTCTTAGCAGCTGGAGAAATTATTTCCTTGGCCCTTACTGGAGGACTTGGGTCATGCAGTACAGCATCCACTAGAGAAAGCAATTCTGCAAATAATCCCTGGGAATCTCCCTTCAGCTCCTCATGCTCCTCACTTGCTCTCCGTGAAGACTTGCAAAGCTTTCAGTGAGTCAGCTTCTTCTCATTTTCTTTCTGGTATGTTTTGGATGTTGTTACTCAGGTACTTAGGCACACTTGAACAAACACATTTCCAGCTTCTAGGAAGAAAAGGCTATATTAAGTATTGGATAGATGTGCTGTTCACTTCTTTACATAGACCTAGAAATTGAAGCTACCCCTTTATTTCCCTGCCCTTTTTCCTCTGCCTCTCCCTCTAAGGAAGAAACTTTTGTCAAAATAAAAGGCAATCTAACTGTAGAGTTAGCCATAAAGATTTCTCATTGCTATGATACACGTGACCTTTTCTTTTTGCTGTCCCTTACTTTTGCCCCCTCTACTTGCATCTAAGGTACAGAGAGAACCAACTCTTTGCACTTCAAGGAGAATGCCTTTCTTCCCAAATTATCACTTGAAGGGATAGAATGATCCTCTCAGGCTTCAGGCTACTCAGTGGGTTTCAAATATGAGAGAAGGCACAGGGTATGCCTTCCCACGATTTTGGCACACCTGTGCACAAGTGACTGGAGGAGAAATGCAAAAAATCATTGCTAATTAAAGGCATCTGGGAAGTATGTTGAGGTGAATTATCACTGATACTATTTTAAGTTCATAAGATTTTATCTTTAAGGCATTTTATTGAATATCGATTAAAAGGTTCAACTTTGGAGTCAGATAGTTGTGATCTCCAGTTGGACCTCCTTTAACGACTACCTGTATTATTTTGAGCAGATTAGTGAAAACACACTGAACCTCAAATACACCATTTGTAACCTCAAATACACCATTTTGTAAGAGGTAGCATGTTGTTGGTGTTCTGCTCAGCCTCCTCCTCTCTGACAGCAAACCCTCCTCCTGCTGCAGGTGTTGACTGCTCCTAGCACACACCTGCCCTTTTCTCTAGAGGATTCCCCTTGACTTAGGAGGTCTACCAGGTACCCAGAAAGGTTTCCACCCTCAACTCAAGTGAGTAGTTGCTCCTGAGATGGGTCTATCCAATTCTGGCCAAAGAATCATAAAAAGTAACCTACTGGGAAAATTTGTCCTCATTAGGAAGATACAGTGTTTTTTTTTATCATCTGTGTTGTTGTGCTTCCATATACTTCATAAAACATCTGCAGTTATTAGCACACTATACTGAATGTGAAACAAACATTGAAGCTGTCAGAGCAGACAGAGGGAGGAAAAAAAATCCTAAAGTTCTTGGTAACATTGTTGAATATTTGAAGCAAACACTCTGGAGACTTTTCTACCATTACACTACCTACTATGTTAGCTAATGCATGTCATCACTATTTAGGAAGTTGTTTCAAGAGTTGTTTTGATTGCAAGTAAGAGTTGTTAACAAATATACTCTTTGTGTATGTGTGTGTATGAGAGAGAGACAGACAGAGGGAGTGGGAGAAAGAGGAGAAGGGGAAAAAGAGAGAGAGAGAGTAGAGGGGAGGGATGGTGAGAGAGGAGAAAGAAGAGAGGAGATGTGTGTCCTGGCATCCACCTTTTTTCCTTAGGCTTGGTCCCTGAGGAAGCCTTGCATTCTTCCCCCGTACACTAACCAGCTTTCTCTTTTACTTGAACTCCATTGAATTAGGTTTCACTAAAGGGGACCTGAAAGACTAATATTGATTCATTCATATTTCAGAGTGCTTTGAACAGTTACAGTACAATATAGACTCAATGACCATTAGCTATTTATAGCATCTTTAATTACCAAGATAATCATTATATTCTTTCATCTTATTACTCCTTGTGAAACCAAAGTGGTAGTTCTTGAAGCTAGTTTCACATTAGTATCACCTATAAGGCTTTTAAAAATTAACAACGTTCAAATTTTCCACTTCTGCAGTAGAGTAACTTATTCAGGTCTTCAATGTAAATAATTAGGAAACTAGACAAAATATATAAAGCAACTTATGTCAGTACAATAAATGTATCTTTAGTCTTCACCCTTGGTTCCTGGCACACAGCTCCCGGAACACTTGAGATCTCCAGAGTGATAGGAACATGTTTTGTTCTACTGAGGCTGCTCTTAACAGGACCCTAGGTAGCTTCAGATTGGAATCTGGTTTCCAGAAAGACCAAGGCATGGTCAGAGAGTTGGAGCTTTCAGCCCTACCCTCTCACATCCAAGGAGGGAAGAATGGGAGGTTGAGTTAAATCACCAGCGGGCAATGATTTAATCAACAATGGCCAATCATTTAATCAATCATACACACTTAATGAAAGCTCCCCCCAAGCCCCTAGATCACAGATTCCAGAGTGGTTATGGGTTGCTGAGTACATGGACATTCCCAAAGGACGGTGTACCCGCGGAGAGTATGGATTCTCTGTGTACCTTCCTCCATTCCTTGCCCTATGTGTCTTTCCCGTTTAGCTATTCCTGGGTTGTATATTTTATAATAAACCTATAAATAAGATGCTTTCTGAAGTTCTAGGAACCTTCAAGGAATTATCACACTTGAGGTGGGGATGTCGGTTAGTTGGTCAGAAGTACAGATGGCCACCTGGGATTTGCAACTGGCATCTGAGCCGTTGTAGGGACCCTGAGAACTCCCAGCCATGAGTGTCAGCATTGAACGGAATCACATGACATCTAGTTGGTATCCAGAGAGTTGGAGAGTTGGTTGGCGTGGAGAGAAAGAAAAGCAGCGCACATCTTTGGTGTCAGAAATGTGAGTAAGATCGCTTCAGTCAGACATTGCACAGCAGGCAACATTGGCTGATACCTGAGAGAAAGGAAATAAACAGCTGCCCCAGTATTTAGTCTCGAGGAAATCTCTAGACCTCATATGGAGAGAAGGAACCCCAGAAATGAAAGGAGTATTTCTGAGATTAGGAAGCAAATATCAGAGTTGACATAGTCTAAGGTAGCCGCTATATTCAGATTACTTGGATAGGGTATAGCTATGCAGAAAAAGAGCTGCAGACATCTGCAAGAGGTCCCATGGGTCTGTGATTGAATCCAAAATTGCACACGGGTAGGGAATGATTTCATAAACCCAGAGGTATACTACCAGAAAAGCTATTAGGTAAACGATTATCAGAGTTCACATAAGTCTGACAGTGTATTGATTTCTGACCAGTCATATTGGAGATTGTTCATTGAACACCAAAAATATCTGCTAGTAGTAGATGTTCCATGCTTTAATAGTAGGGTAAACCTAGTTCCAGAACAAGAACTGCTATAGATCAACACTAACAAAGTTTAAAAAGAAGCAAGCCTGAGAAATCTCAGACTGACCCACAAGTAACTTCATGCCATACAGAGCAAAATTCTGCATTTGTTTAAGAGGGCAACAGAATCCAGATACTAATGTGGTATTCACAATGCCTAATGCCTACTAAAAGTTAGGCCTGATGGCTCAGTCAGTGAAGTGACTGACTCTTGATTTGGGCTCAGGTCATGATCTCAGGGTCCTGGGATTGAGCCCTGCGTGGGGCTGTGAACTCAATGCAGAGTCTGCTTGAGGATTCTCTCCTTTTTCTGCCCCTCCCCCTGCTCGTGCTCTCTCTGTCTCTAAATAAAGAAATAAATCTCTTAAAAAATAATAATAATAATTAGGCAGATAATTATGGGTAGTCAAGACAATGTCAGGTATGTAAATTTGATAGGCGCCTCCCCCCCCCCACCATGTTCTCCAACAAATAAACAATAAGGGACAAGAACAAATAAAATGATAGAAACTCAAGCTGTTAGCTTTACATGAAGATAGGGAACAACTAAAATTAAAATGCCTGTAACTAGAAAAATAAACACCAAATTCTGGCCAACTTTCTGTGTGTATCCTCCCACAAAAATTTGGAAATGCAAATACAGTTTGGAGAAAACTCTATTAAAGAGAAAGTAGAGAAGCTATGTTTGGGTCCTTTTTTGTTTTTCTAAAGTCACATCGGAAAGAGAAAGTCCACCCTCTTTTGAACATGCTTTGAGCAAAGAAAGAGAAAAGGGAAAAAAAGAAAAAGAAAAAAAGAAAAGGCTTAGAGCATACAGGTAGATCAAAGCAGGAAAAGGGATAAAAATGTTTGTGTGGGCATGGGGCGGGGGAAGGGAGTGAAAACAAAAAGAGACATTCTTTGAAAGCACATGGGAAAGGAAGAAAAAGCAAAAGGAGGAGACTGAGGATTCTGCAACATAGATCACGCAACACCTCCCTACTTTCTCAGAAATAAACAGAAGAAAAAAACACATACCTTTCTACTCTGACAGAAGAGGGCACTCTTGAACTAGCAATCTTATACACCACTACACACTGGCAGATCTGACCATAGAATTGCCAGGAAATGAACAACCTTCATCTACTTTGTGTGTGTGTGTATGTGTGTGAGCTTATCTCAAAAAAAAAAAAAAAAAAACCTATGTCACACAACATTCAGAATCCAATTAATTATACTCAAACAAGCCTTTAAGGATATGAAAAAATAATCTGAGTCAGAAATTTTAAAAGTACAAATAGATAAAAAGGAGAAGAATGAAATAGGAATGAATGGTCTTTGGAAAGAAATAGAAAAAAAGACAGTCATCTTAGAAATTATGACCCAACTACAAAGCACTCAAGGAAAAAGAAAGTATTAAAAAGGCAAAAACCTGCAATGAATGAGTTGAATAACCAAAATTGTGTGAGAAAAGAAAATGGTTGAATTGAAGAAAATCAAAGAAAAAGTAACATCTGTATAATTGGAGTATCCAAGGAAACTAAGGTAATGGAACAAAATTCATATTAAAACTGTGATACAGGGGCACTTGGGTATCTCAGTCAGTTAAGCATCTGCCTTTGGCTCAGGTCATGATCGCAGGGTCCTAGAATCAAGTCCCACATCAGACTCCTTGCTCAGCGGTGATCCTGCTTCTTCCTCTCCTACCCATTCATTCTATCTCTGTCTCTCTCAGATAAATAAATAAATCTTTATAAGTAAATAAACAAACAAATAAAATAAACTGTAGTACAAGAACACTTCCAAAAATAAAATAAAACCCGTATCAACATAATTAAAGGGCCCATTATGTACCTGGAAAAAATGGCCAGTGATGATCAACTCTATGATATATTCTAGTAAAAGTTATAGTCTATAAAAATTTTAAAATGATCCTTAGGGCTTTCAGCAAAAGGATACAGTATCTCACAAGGAAAAAAGGATGAGAGTGACTTTAGACTAATCCAAAATAATATATTTTTTAGAAAAAAGCAAAATGGAGAACGATTTTCAACAAATGGAAGGGGGAAAAGCAGGAAACAAAACTTGCTCTCTTTTCCTTTTTTCGTTAGTTATTACCAAGAAAGAAATAATAAGACAGACCAAGCCTGTCAGTCTTACCAGTAAATGTGAATGGGCTCACTTATATATATTTTTTCATTTGATTTACTTATTCGACAGAGAGAGAGGGAGAGAGAGATCACAAGTAGATGAAGTAGCAGGCAGAGGGAGAGGGACAGGCAGGGTCTCTGCTGTGCAGGGAGCCCGATGTGGGGCTTAATCTCAGGACCCCGGGATCATGACCTAAGCCAAAGGCAGACACTTAACTGACTGAGCCACGCAGGTGCCCACCTACTTTTTTTTCTTTTAGATTTATTTATTTATTTATTTATTTGAGAGAGAGAGAGAGAACATGTGCTAGTGAGGGGAGGGGCAAAGGGAGAGAGAGAGGGGGAATCTCAGCAGACTGCACTGAGCTCCAAGCCTGATTCGGGGCTTGATCTCAAGACGGTGAGATCATGACTTGAGCCAAAACCAAGAGTCGGACATTGAACCAACTTAGGCCCCAGGCACCCCCTAACTCACCTATTAAAAAAAAAAGAAGAAGAAAGAAAACAGTACCCTGGGGCTAATAATACATTATATGTTAATAAAAAAAATTTAAAAATTTTAAAAAAAAATCTCAATCTGATTCACAGAGACCCAACTACATGCTGTTCACAAGGGCATGCTTAAAATTACAAAGTGAACACTAGGACTGAAAAATCCTACGAAGAAACGGTTGAGTTGAGACATACCAGGCAGAACAGCCAAACAAACAAAACAGTAACAGCAGAACAGTAAGAATGCAGCTGCAGTAACAGTGACGTTTGTTAAGGAAGAATACAAACCTAAACCCAGTACACATGACAACATATTTTGATGTGAACCGTCACAATTCACAATGATTAATTACAAATATCTATGTACCACATAACACAGAAACCACCTTTATATAGCAAAAATGAAGAGTTGTGGGGATTCATAGATATAAACACCTAGTAATGAATCCTAAATAAACTTTTTTCAGTATAAGACATATCATGTCAACTACAAAAAGAAGCAAAAGCAGGAATGACCTGTATCAGCATAATCAATATGGATATTTCAATCGTTATACCCTAACAATAAAGAATATCACTTCTCGGGGCACCTGGGTGGTGCTCAGTGGGTTAAAGCCTCTGCCTTCAGCTCGGGTCATGATCTCAGGGTCCTGGGATCGAGCCCCGCATCGGGCTCTCTGCTCAGCGGGGAGCCTGCTTCCCCCTCTTCTCTCTGCCTGCCTCTCTGCCTACTTGTGATCTCTCTGTCAAATAAATAAAATCTTAAAAAAAAAAAAAAAAGAATATCACTTCTCAAGGATACATGGGACATTCATGAAAAGTTAACATAATTAAAAATACAAAGCAACCAATAATTCCGTAAGTATTACAGATATTACTCTCTGATCATAATTTAATAGTGAAAAATTATTGGAAAAACAAAAACAAAAACATGAGAAACAAGTAAGTTTTTGGTTTTCCAGAAAGTTCTATCAACTATTTGACATAGTACTTGCAACTCTTCGTAATCTCTACTTTGAATCAGATGTGCCCTGGCTCAAATTCAGCCTGAAATTGTTGGTCAGATGCTGCGTTAAGTGAAAGCCACAGCTCCTCTAGTTTTCCTTCACAACTCCGTTAGTCCAAATTTAGATGATTCAGCCTCTTTTAGTTGGTTTTGTTATATTCCTTACATTATATAACACACAACAGCCCAGTCATCAGTTTCCCAGCCCGACACTGAGATTCAAACTCGTTATGCTAAAAACGTGTAAATGAAATCTCTGAATATGTACTTTTTGAACTACCAGTTCATTGGAAGTCATCAAGAAGGAAGTCCTTTCTGCTCACTTCATTATGTTTGGGGGGGGGGGGGGCGCAAAGAAATTTCTCCTGAAATTAACTGAAAGGATACTCTAAATCATGCTTCCATTGATGAGAAACTGACATCACGACCTATTGTTGATTAGGTTAGATGGTCTCACCTTCCTTCTCAGGAGGAGTCTTTCCAGAGCAGTGTATAGCACACTGAATACCCAGATGGAAAAATCTC
Organism: Martes martes; assembly: GCF_963455335.1. Lineage (NCBI taxonomy): Eukaryota > Metazoa > Chordata > Mammalia > Carnivora > Mustelidae > Martes > Martes martes. The sequence goes on from NC_137905.1 coordinate 23,140,242, forward strand.
ATCAAATAACAGAAAATATATTGATCTGTCTAGTCATTCCATCATTCAGAAAAGCATCTTTAACACCAGCTACACGGGAGGCAGTCTGATTGGTAATGACCTCCCCAATTTTATAAGACACAATCCTTGCCTTTCAGTAAGTTATATCCACTGAGAGAAACAAATTCAGAGAGGAGGTGTTTCAGGAAAATGTAATGGATATTATGGTGGACATAGGGCAAACTGAGAAAAATAGTGTTGAGATGGACTGCTTCACAAAATAGGGGAAATTGAATTTTGCAAGTTAAAAAACAGTTTATTCAAATATAAAAAATTGGGAAGGGTATCTGTTAGCTATTTCTGCAACACTGCTGCTTAATATGCGACCCCAAGTTCTCAGTGGCACACAACCACAAGCATCAATTACTTCCTGTGGACTTGGTTAGGCTGGGTCAACTCTGATGACCTCAGCTGGACTCACTGATACACCTTCAGGTTGGCTGTGGGTTCTCAGGTCCTGGCTGGAACTGGATAAGTGGCTTGGCTTCAAACACCAGAGCTGGCCATATGTGACTCTTCACTGGGTGCTGTGTTTAAACCTCAGCCGAGTATTCACTCTGGGACTTATGCTAATGGACCCCTGAAGGGGAGCCCTTGCTTAACATGAACAAAAGGGCAAAAGATAGAGCAGAATACATGGTGCCTCTTGGGCTAAAAGGGGAGCCCAGAAATGCCACAGAGTCATGTCACATCCTCCTAAAATGCATCCCTCCCCATTGGAAGTTTCTGGAAAGTGAACAGAGAAAGAAAATATATAATTCTTCTGTAGGGAGGAAACGAATAACTGAGAATAAATGATTCAATCTACAAGTGTACCCATAGCTGGCATCATAGCATGAGCCAGAATTATTTTTAAAAACATATAATATGTAAAAATATATGCTGAGTGAAATAAGTCAAGCAGAGAGAGTCAATTATCATATGGTTTCACTTATTTGTGGAGCATAACAAATAACATGAAGGACATGGGGAGATGGAGAGGACATGGGAGTTGAGGGAAATTGGAAGGGGAGGTGAACCATGAGAGACTCTGAAAAACAATCTGAGGGTTTTGAAGGGGCGGGGGGTGGGAGGTTGGGGGAGCCAGGTGGTGGGTATTATGGAGGGCACCTACTGCATGGAGCACTGGGTGTGGTGCATAAACAATGAATTCTGTTACGCTGAAAAGAAATTTAAAAATAAATAAACAAGCAAACAAATAAATAAAATATTAAATATGCAAATTATAAAAATATATTAAAAAGATTACATATACCTGTTATTTTAGGGAACCGTTAGCAGTTCCATTAGGTTAAATGGCCTCGGGGGACATTGGCAAATGATAAAGAGAGAATCTGAGCTCTTTTTGCCCAAAACAACATTTAACTTCCTTTTGAATTAATGTTTGTTTAATGGTCAAATATGTTTTCCTTTTTATTTATTATCTTTTATCTCTTACCCACAATTACAAATAGGTCTTATTGTCTTATTCATCAGTTTGACATGCAGGAAACACACACTGTATTATAAGTTTTCAGTAGATGGTGAATCCTTGCCACATCCTAGTTAGCATTGAAATTATTCTTAATAAAAAAATGGCGCATATCGATTTGTACCTTATGAGATGCCATGGGGAAGACATGGTTATAAATTGGAAATGGAATGAAGCACAATATTTAGGATTTAGACAACAAACCATTTCGAGTATAGCAAACACCGCACACTGTTTTGTGAAATGAAAAATTCTGACATCTCTACCTTTCATCGGTTGGTTAAAAAAAATGACACATGAGGAATGCTGAAATATTTAAAACCAGGATAAATATTCTGTTTCTTTCCAGTTCTAATTTGCACCAATATCTCTCCCTCTGTATTCTCAAAATGAAATTCTGAGTTTACCAACCTATGGAGAAAATTTTATTAACAGTACTGTTAACAGGAAGGAAAGAAAATATTAACTATTTGAGTCTGTGGTTTAGGAAGTAAACAGGACCCTGCAAGAGTTTTCTGTTTATTGTTTTTACATCAAAATATTTGTGTCCAGGGGCGCCTGGGTTGCTCAGTGGATTGGAGCCTCTGCCTTCGGCTCAGGTCATAATCCCAGGGTGCTGGGATCGAGCCGCACATCGGGCTCTCTGCTCAGCAGGGAGCCTGCTTCCCAACTCTCTCTCTCTCTCTCTCTGCCTACTTGTGATCTCTGTCTGTCAAATAAATAAGTATAATCTTAAAATATATATATATATATATATATATATATATATATATATATTTGTGCCCAAATGGAACTACTGTTCAAAATAGAATCTTACATTGTTGTTGTGGGAAAATCTCTTCATCTGTAATAATAACTTAGAGCTTTCCTATTTGAAGAACTTGAACTGTATATTTGGAAGCTGCTAACACATTTTTTTTAATCATACGATTTACATAAGAAGTCCTCAAAAAAGTTAGCAAGGGGGCCTTCTGGCCTCCTTCATCTTCAAAGTCAGTGACAGCTGGTCAATCCCTTCCCATACGCTGAATCTCTCTTATCTGCCCTCAGTTTCATCTCTTCTGCCCTCCTCTGCTTTTAAGGATCTCGGTGATTACATTGGGTCCACCCAGATAAGCCAGGATAATCTCTCTATTTTGAAGTCAGCTGACTAGTGATCTTAATTCCGTCTCCAATTAGGAATCTTAATTCTATTTACAAAGCCCCTCCATAACAGTAGCAAGATTAGTGTCTAAGACTGTGTTTTTTTAGAGCAAAGAAGGTATCCTTAGAGTCTGTCTACCGTACTGCTTCACTGGGTTCTTTGTGGATGAAATGAAAGAATACATATGAAGAGCTTTGTACAGTGGCTGACACATCATAACATTCCATAACTAATAGCTGCTGTCATTGCTGATTAATCAGTAGAAAATCTGATGTGTGGGTACATTTGACATCAGTCATCTTATGAAGACTGAAGAAGGGGGAGTTCAAATTTTGAGGGAATGGGTGTAGATTAAAATCGTTGGGATGATCAGAGTTGTTAATTCATACCAAATTTGGAGTAAAGCTCGTATTTTAGACTTTGAAGTTAAAATGTGTCATTTTAAGAAAAGTGTTTCCATAAATAAAGAAGGCTGCAGACCTCGTCTCCACCCTTTTTTGCCATGTGCCGCTTCCTCATCTCAGTGGTCAGGGATTTCAGCTATAAAATGGGCATGATAAATACCTACCAACGTTAAAAAAAAAAAAAAGATAAGATAAGTACTATGATAGCTTCCAAACAATAAGTGCTCAATAAATATGAGTTTCCTGTACCCTTCTCCCCATTTAAAAGAAAGGTTTTGGAATTAAGACAAAGAAACTGTTATTTCTGGTTCATTGATGAGCTTTCATTTTCTTAGCCTATAAAACGGTCATAATTGTTGTGACTTGATAGGGGCATTGGTAAATTAAATTAGAAAGCTCCATGATTTAGTGCTTACTGAAGTTTCCCTTTAAAAGACTGAAGAATTTTAAAGCATTTCAAAACCTTTTAATTGACACATGTCCATCTGCCAGGTCACCCGTTAAATAATATTAGTGCTCCAATTACTATAATAAGACTGGTTGTGAGACAATTCTGCTCGGGAAATGTGCAGTTGTTACCACAGGGGATTTACCTCCTGTGCTTTTGTTAGAACACAGTCACCTGTAAGCCTTTAGTTGGCAAATCTGAAAAGGCAGTGGCTTGACCCTACTATTTATTAACATGTGTTATCTTTATTCTAAAAGGAATCTTCTATATCTGTGTACTTTGTGATCACTAACAATGTTGTAGGCAAGGTCATGGAAGATTAGCTGGGATTTAATGTAATTTGATGTTTGACAATGATAATGAAATGTGTACTGTATTGAAACTTTGCTTGTTAAACAGGGATAGTGTTTAATCTGAAAAGTTTATTCAAAAAATAATTACAATGCCAAACCCTAAAACCAGAACATTGAAAGAGAAAAATAAAATAAAATAAAATAAAAACCTTTTACTTGATCTGTTGAAATATTTTACAGCTTTAGAGAGTATATGTATTATCTTAATCGACTTAACTAACAGTGCTTGCTTCGGCTGCACATATACTAAAATTGGACTTAACTAACACTGTGTGTGTGTAATCATATAAATTATGTACCTATAAAGAGTGCTATATATACATGTAGCATAGGATTAGTAATGATACATATAAATGATATAGTATATATCAGGAGGTAACATAAAACAAATACATATAACTAGTTACAATATGTATGTCAGTTATATATGTAATTATATATGTAAGATATATATATACACACAACAAATATGTGTGGGTGTGCATGACAAATGGTTGCTATAAGATAATGCCTTGTTAACATGCTATTTCTAAGACTGCAAGTTCTTTGAGGGAGGGGAACTGTAGGAAAGCTTAATGTATATTATATATGTTGTATATTATTGTATATAAATATATAAATTATAAAATGTATTTCTATATAAATATATGTGGTCATTTCATATATATTTGTATCATTCATATGTGTGTGTATATATATATTCATATATATATATTTGGTCCTTTCAATTCCGGGGAAATTTTTTGAGCATCTATAAATGGCCAATAAACTGTGCTCAGGTCGACAATAAGTTTCTCCCTAGTGAGGGAAGACAAAAGAAAACATGGAAATTCCTAAAGATCCCTGCCATGTGCTTAATAGTTCAGTAGGTCCTTTCAGATGAAATTAACATATCTTCTTATTTACTATTCCTGCCAAAACACTGAGGTAAATACCGTCCTGATCTGTGTGATTATACTAATAATTTCCATACTGAACTTACTGGGTCAAAGTGTGTGAACATTTATTTGGGTTTTATGTGCAATAATTTTTTTCAAGATTTATTTATTTATTTGAGAGAGAGAGAGCGTGAGTGGGGAGAGGGAAAGAGGGAGAGGGAGAGAGAGAATCTCAAACACACTCCCACTGAGTGGGAAGCCTGAGTCTCACATCCCTGAGATCATGACCTGAGCTGAAATCAGGAATCAGACGCTTAACCTACTGAGCCACCTAGGCACCCCCTTATTTTTAGTAACTCCTGTAAAGAAAACAACAAAGATATATTTCTAATGTGAATTAGGTTACCTAGTGCTCTTCATTTCAGTTTTATTTCCTTTAAAACTCTGTTGGGTAATATCGATTCGCTTCTAGATAGCAAAGGGTCTTTTCCATTTGATTAAAAAAAAAAGTTAGTTACTAGTCATTCTCCTTTTACTAGTAGATGTTGTCAAGGTAATAGGGTTTTATTGTATTTGGAGACACCTGTGGGTAATGGTTAGAATAGTATGCCATACAGAGATCACAGGCAATAAACTGGCTTCTGCCTGGGCTTTCGATCCAAGGACATCCCCATTTAATCTAACAACCTGCTGTGTAGAAACTGTTTCCTGAGGTATTCTCACTTAAATGTGGCATCCAAGAAATGTCTTTTTGAAGTACAGCACAGTTGTGTTTTCCGAAAATACTTCTCACAAGGGATGTGAATGTCAATAAATGAGAATATCGTAAGAAAAAAGAAAGGTCTTATTTTAGAAAAAAAAAAAAAGTATTCATGCATTCAAAAAGCATTGTGTTCTAGACCTGGGCTGAGACCAGGGGTCCAGGATTGAAGAAATGAGGAAAATGTGGCCCCTTCCCTCAAGGAACTTAAAATCTCATAAAAAAGAAATAGCACGTAAACAAGTCATTCGCATATGGTGGTCATCAGCATTTATGGCAGTGATCCATGTTGTTTGGTAATCCTAATAGAGCAGTCATTTACTAAGCACGTGACCTGTGCCACACCTTGAATTAAATACAAAATTACTCTCATTGGATGTTCACAGCAGCATGGTACGATAGGTCTACTTTGATCATCCGTATTTTCCTGAGGGTGAACTGGAGTTAGAGAGATTGACTTGTGCACCTGAAATAATGTGGAGAGGTGGTCGCTCAGTCAGGAACGGAGCCTTTCTGATGAGAGTCAGCGTACCTCATCACTATGGTGTATGGCCTGAAGGAGGGTAGGATTCTGACTTTATTTAGTGGGGGTTGGGGTGGGGGGAGGTTGTTAGTGGTGGTGACAACTGATGACATTTAAGGATTCACAAAAGAGTAAGATATCAAGCAAACATTAAAAAAAAATGTATATGTTGGGCTGCCTGGCTGGCTCATTAGGAAATACATGCAATTCTTGACCTCGGGGTCGTGAGTTCAAACCCCACATTGGGTGTGGAGATCACTAAAAATAAATAAATATGCTTTAAAAAGATATATATATTTTCCAAGCCAACTTACACATGGGGAATTCCAGGTGGAGGAGACAACATGTGCACAGAGGGAGAAGCCTGAGAAATCATGGCCGGAAGAAGACAGACAGACAGTTCTTCACGGCTGGGGAAAGGCTGCAAAAAGAGTAGGTGACCTTATACGATTCTGGAAAGGTAGTCACGTGACATAGCTTAGGCTTTTACATTGGGAATTGCCTTTGGGTGCCATAGGAGAGGCTCAAGCAAAAAAATTCCAGGGTGATTAAGGTTTCAGAAAAGAGCTCTTCATTCTGATGGAGGTATCAAGGGGACAGAACCTGAAAATGGCCATCCCAAGAAAAAGGCCATTGAAAACATCTAGGACCGAATTTACACATGGAGGCAGTGGCATTGGGATGGAAAGGTTAGGCGAGATCAAGGAATGCCTGATAGGATGTGGGTGGTCATGGGGAGCAATGGATGATGAAACACCACATTTCTAACCCTGGTGTCTGGTTGAGAGAGGCTTGGCTATTGATGCAGGGCATGTGGAAGGCAGGAAGAAGAATAATGATGACATTTTATTTCTGTCTGACCTTAGTAAGGGCAAACTATGAGGTTACTTCACCAGAATGAAAGATGAGAGCTGTCAATCCATTTTATTCCCAAATAAATGGTAATAAACACCACAGCATAGTAATTTAGCAACCCTCCAAACTGTTGAACTATAACTGACAAGGCACATTTTATCTAAGCCCTGTCTCCTATTCCGTAGGTTGAGGAGCTGTACCTAAACCTGTAAGCTTGTTTACATATTAGATGCTCAGGGGGAACAACAAAACAAACAAAAAACAGCAACAACAAATACTCCAAAAGCACATTTGTATCTCTTCTTCACACCTAGATCTTACTGATGAATGACCTTCCTTCCTCAACAGGACCTCCATTTTTGAGAAAACTCCCGATCCACTCATAGTATCCTCCATTAGCTACTGGAATTCTGCTCCTGGCTCCCATTCATCTTAATTCCCTCGACAGTGTTCTACCTGCCACCAAAAACTTCTTATACAAAAATTTTCTGAAGTCTGTTAGGCATCTGTCTGCACATTGGCAGATACTATATTTACTGGTTGACACATTAGCTATGTAAAATATCCATTGGGTCTTGTTTTTGTTTTTTTTTTTTGTTTTTGTTTTTTTGTTTTTGTTTTTCCACCTGAAGACATTTTGTTGAGAAGTATTCGAAGTAGAAACCACAAGCTTCATTAGGAATTAAAGATCCAGATAAAGGGTAGGAGTTATTGAGAATCCACTCCGTGCCAGGTGCTGTGCTTCTATAACCTTCTATTCTCCTAACTCACACTACGAGATTGGTGTTTTATCCACATGTTTAAGGAGAGGGGCATAATGTTTAATGAGACTGAATGCCTGTTAAACATGCTGCATCTTGCTGGGATTCAACTCAGTCTTGTGAGAACATGAAACACCGCTGCCTTCATTTGCTTTCCTCTGGGGAGATGCTTAAAAATTATAGGGTTTCATACACCCTGCCTTCAGTTCCACCACAACCTGTTCTAGGTGCTAGAGATGACAGGGTAGAGACCTGTCCAAGATGCAATGATGACACTAAGATAAACATTTCTTGTCCCAAATCATTTTACTACTATTGTAAAATGATCATTTCTCTTGTGGTCTAAAAACGAGGCAAGTATTCATGTTGTCCTTTTTCATGGCTCCTGAGTCATAGTCCAGATATTTGTGCAAGAATTTTAAAAATAAGTTTCAAGGGGCGCCTGGGTGGCTCAGTCGTTAATCGTCTGCCTTCAGCTCAGGTCATGATCCCAGAATCCTGGGATCGAGCCCTGCATTAGGCTCCCTGCTTGGCAGGAAGCCTGCTTCTCCCTCTCCCACTCCCGCTGCTTGTGTTCCCTCTCTCGCTATCTCTCTCTATCAAGTAAATAAATAGATAAGTTACAAATTTTTGAAGTTTCTCCCTCACTCATTGTCAGAGGAAGAATGATCCTTTCATCATATATCACATATCAACTACCTGGACCTTTCTGATTGTATGGAATTCAGATATTGATGTATGTGTGGAGACAAGAACATAGAAATACATATAGCAACTCGGGTAATCCATATAATAAAATGTTGAGCCAGAAAGTGAAGGGAGAGAGACAAGAACACTGTGAGTTTGATTTAATGATATTTTAGATATTTGGGGTAAAGGAAAGAAAAGTATTCAGTGTGCAGAAAATACTGTGGGGAAATAGGGAAAGCAAATTCTCTGTGTTTAGAATCAGAGCTAACTGTCTATCATTTAGTTGTCTTTTAAGTATTTTTCATACAAGATTAACATTTCTTTGGTTAGCATCTTATGAAAAGGTGCTCGTTTCTTTAGTAGGTGTTATTAATTACATTCTTACAAGAGAGAATGAGGAAAAATGAGGGGGAAAATGATAATAAAACCCATAGAGCCTAAATTTTAATTCAGATTTGATTATATTTTCTTTCTGTGATTAAAAAAGAAAATATCTTATTCTCAGAGCTTCAGTTTTCCCAAAAGAGAGAAACAGAGAGAGAGAAGAAGGAGGAGGAGGGAGAGAAGAAGAAGAAGAGGTAGGGGGGGAGGGAAGGGGAGGAGGAAGTGGAAAAGGAGGAGGAGGAGGAGGAGAGGAAACCCTGGCAAGGAAGAGCTATCATGATGTTCATCAGTTCAGTGAAGTCATGTAATAAGCTGTCCACCTTATGAATAAGACTTTTATTAAAATGCAGCCAAAATAGGAGAATGCAAATTGTAAATATTAGAATTACATTTTACTATGGCAATTCTTTTTTTTCCCCATTTTTATATTTTATTTTATTTTTATTTATTTTATTATTATTATTATTATTATTATATATTTTTAAAAACATATAATGTATTTTTATCCCCAGGGGTACAGGTCTGTGAATCGCTAGGTTTACACACTTCACAGCACTCACCATAGCACATACCCTCCCCAACCACCCTCTCCCGACCCCCCTCCCCCCAGCAACCCTCAGTTTGTTTAGTGAGATTAAGAGTCACTTACGGTTTGTCTCCCTCCCGATCCCATCTTGTCTCATTTATTCTTCTCCTACCCCCCTAACCCCCCATGTTGCATCTCCACTTCCTCATATCAGGGAGATCATATGATAGTCTGTTTTGAGAACTAAAACATGATATTATATCACTGATTTTACCTTTCATTTTAGATAGTTTTCAATAATGTAACACCAGCTTTTCTTATAATTTCCTTAATTTTGTTCCTTTGTTTCAAAATCAAACATTGATAACTGACTTAAACTTAATGAGTGCCCAACTAACCCTGGGCATGTACTGTTTTTGATAGCCATTTTAATAGTTTCCACTACGCTTTAATGACTCTCCACGTATCACTGCTATAGGTACTTTCTTCGGTTTTCCACTGTTTTGTGTATCAGGCAAATCCAATAATATTCAAGTAGTTGCACAAACTGGCATGCTACAGATATGGCTGATGATAGCAGGTGGAAATACTGTGTTAGACATTGAAATGTCAGTTACTCCACTGATGAGCAAAAGCCAAAATCTAGCATAAGAAGGGGAATTCAGAGTGCCAGCATATAATATGCAAATGGCAAGGGTTTGAAAGTGGAATCTATAAAAATTAAAGATTAGATGATACTTCTGTATGCAGAGAAAATGAAGGCTAGGAGAAGAGATGAGAACTCTTCATGACAAGCTTTCCCAGAGAAGAAGCACGTACAGTCAGGAAAGCTTTCCAGAACAAAGAGAATATACAGAAGAATTGCAGAGTTTTAGAAGTTAAGAGGGAGCAATTTCATCATGAAGGAAATTATCAAAAAAGAGATGCAGAGGAAAGTTCTGATACACATTTCAAGAAAGTACCTACAAGCATCTGGATAAAGCATCATTTGAGAAAAAATGAGGATATCTACAAAAATAGTCAAAACTGAGGTGTGGTGTGTAGAAGATGAGGACAGAAAGATATTTTAGGGCCAGACAAGAAACATTTCTGTGCCCCCTAGGATAGTCTTCCTTTCCATTTCATTCAATTCTGTATGATCTGTAAGTTTCTTATTAGTGGAAACTTTGAATTACTTTTCAATACATGAATATTCTAGTATCTCCTGGAATCAAAAAGCAATATGAAATGATTCTAAGATAAAACAAACAAAAGAAAAGCACTCTTTATTCAAGCCTACTTTGGATGGTATATCTCATAAAAACCATAGACTCTTACCTTCAAACTTCAAACTCTCTCCCTCCCCCAACTCCATCAGTGAATTGTTGCTAAAGTTTTGCTGCTTGGCTTAGCCACTTCAGAGTCTCATTTTGCCTTTTCCCAAACTAAAATATCGAGTCTCAAGTTTCCTGTTCAAATTAAAAAAAAAAAAAAAAAAAAAAAAAAAAAAAGGCATACCCCTTTCCAACATTTAAAAAAAAAAAAAATACATGTGAAAATATCAGTATCTTATTGTTACAGGGGAATTGAAAAAAAAGAGGCACAAAAATGAGAATTCTTTTTTCTGTGTTCACTTTTGAGATAATTGAACATGGACACAATGGGAAATGTAGTAAAAATTACATATACTGTTTCAGATTTTGAAATATTAAATTTTTCAGTAGACCATCAATTGAACATGTTTAGATAATTGTCCATGAACTCCCCCTATCGTATTTTTTTTCCAAATTAGAAGTTTGTCATTTCTTTGTTTACATTTTCTTTTTAACTTTTAGGTGATGCACATAAAGGGAAAAGCACTGGGAAGAAAATCAATAAAACTCCGTCACAGTTTTAAATGATCAAACTAATCTTGAGATTTTAAATAAACCGCCCAATTCTCTGGCCGTCAGTTTTCTAATCTATAATAAAAAAGAATTGGTTAATACAGTAATATATAATTTTAAGGGATGGTAACCTTATCTACCTCTATGGGGTCAAATATTGGAATTTTCAAAATATATATATTTCTCTGCTAGCTATGTCCACAAGTGGTAAATCTCTCTCCAATATACCTCTCCAGTGTACTGAGGAATCTCAGTCTCCCCAGCTAATATCTTAGATTATTCTTCACTTCCTGTGGAGTGTTCCATATCAGCACGCTGAAGGTCATATATCCGAGCAAGCTGTGTCCAAGACTTAGACACAAGGTGCTGATAGCTGTAGCAAGTCCAGTGTATCTTCACTTGACTTGCAGGAGCCTCCTGTCCTGGCCTTTGCCCCTGGTGCACAGTATATGTGGTTTTTTTCTCCTTTCCTCAACCCGGGAGCTTAGGGTCTCTGTTCAGTTATCTGAGTCAGCAGTGCTGATGTGCATATGTTAACTGTATTCATTCTATCAGTACATTCCTTTGGCTGTTTCCAACTCTCTGCTCTCGGGAATGGGCCTCTTGAGCAAGCCCACAAGTCACCACCAACAGGAAGAGTTACCAAATTGAGTGAAACTTTAGTTACCAAGTGAACACTTGGTAGAAGAGATAGGCATTCATCAGAGATGGTTAGCAGTGGACGCTGGAGAACAGAAGGGGTTCTGCTGTCTCCAGAAGGCTGGAGACCTGAGCAGTTCTTTTGTCTGTTTAACCAAGCATTGATGAGTAGCACACAAAGAAGCAAATCATCTAGCTGTTTGAGGTCTGAAACAGTGTGGCAGCAGCTACATTTTCCATTGTTTATGCCTTGCTATAAACTTGCTTTCACTGAGAAGCCGACTAATACATGGTCTGAATAGCTCCGTCTTTCTCATTTAGAATGGTTATTAAAGCTACTTTTGTAGAATATTTTGAAATGGCAAGATTGATTCAATGAGCACAGGTTCCTAGGAAATCTATACAATTTTATGGCTCCACAAAATGTCATAGTCTGTGATCAGAAGAGAAAGCCAAGCTCTCCAAAACGTACAAAGTATCATCAGAGATAATGATCTCACTTACTGTTCTGAAAAATTAATACATGTGAGATTCTGGGATCTAGCTTCTCTCCTCCCCCCCCCCAATTTATTGGAATTTAATGAACTGAGACAGCCTGTAAACAATTTTGTGGGGGGAAGTAGAGGGCTGACACCACTCACTCTGCTTTGAAGTCAGCAATATAGAACATGTACTGTAGGAATATAGTAATTAAGACATATTAGTATATTAGATATATTAGTGTATCTAAGATACACTGAAGACTGCCCTATCCTCTTTGAACTCTGTCTACCTTAATTACAGCTGATGGAACTAAAAAGACTAATATACAGATAGAGCTAAGTTAAAACATTTCTTTTATTATTTTTTTTATCTGACAAAGTGAGGTTTGGTCCTTGGGAAACATGATAGTATATTAATATATTTCACCATTTGGGGGGGGGGGCTGGAAACTACACAATGTTAATGAAAGAAATCAAAGAATATATAAAATAAGGTACAAGGGACATAGAGTGTTCATCAATGGAATACCCACTTCGTAAAGATGTCACTTCTCCCTGAGTTGGTATATAGATTTAACACAATTCATATCAAAATTCCAGCAATTTTTTTGTGGATGTACACAAGATTGTTCTAAAATTTATATATAAAGGCACAGGATCTATAATAGCAAAAGCAGTTTTGACAAGAATACAGTACAAGGAAATCAGTCTACCCAATTTCAAGAATTATTGTATAACTATGTTAGTCAAGACTAGGGGAATGGTGGAGTGATGGATAGATAGTTCAGGGAGTAGAGAACCAAGACATAGATACATACTATCTTAATAATCTGAATGAAAAGAAAACTGTTCCTGAATCACTCTGATGATGGTGGTCAATCAAGGAAGGAAAATTGCACAAGGAGCAGCACTGGAAACCAGGATCAGAGAAAGCAGGAAGATCAGAGACTGGGGAAGGTTAAGGGAGAGAAAGAGAATATGATTGATTTTTAGTTTCCGTAGGTTCCCCCATGCTTCTAGAGACTCCTCATTCCTTCCAGTTCAATCCTCAAGCTAATTAAAAAGGTATCTCACCGTTATTACTGTTGCCACTATCCCAGACTACCGGCAACCACTTAGAAAGACAGATGTACAACTTGAAAACAGTTCAAGAAGCTGAAGAATGAAGGGTATGATATGAACTGAGGTTTGCTGAGAATTTCAGGTGTCCGGGCCAGGCTTTCACGTTTCCATGCAGAGAATGATAGAACATTGTCATTGACATTGTCCCAGCCAATGTCAGGAGGCAAAGGTACATGACTTTCAGATTTAGAATGAAATTTAGAATTCTGAGATGGCTTATATAAGGCAAGAAAACCAGGGCTTTATGGATAGGAGCAAGAGCGAGAGTCATATGTGCATGAGAGTCTCCCTGACCAGGGCTGGACACCAGCTCTAAGACTTAGTCACCCTGCGCAAGTCACTTAACCTCTCCAACACTTAGTTAAAAATAACTATAACAATAACTCTTCTGCAGGACAACTGTTAACAATTAACACAGCATAGCACTCCAAATGACATACTGAATATTCAAAAACACTTTAGTGATATTAACATAGTTGTGTCTTAATTTTTGTTATTTGTCATTTGGATAGGTTTTAGAGAACGTCTATAGATAAAGACTTGGAATATCATTTGTAAAAGTGGCACAAATGCGTGTCCAAATATACAAGATTTTCTTTGATACTTGAGTCACTTGAAGTCCATGAACTGGAGGGTGGGAGGGCGCACTGGGGAGCCCAAGTTTAAAATATCTCAAGCTCATGTTTGAACTGTTTCAGTGATTTGCTCGATGCCAACTTTTCTGAATATGAAGTTATTAATACAAACATAGAAAGTAATGATTCAGCCCTCAGAGATGGATCATTGGGATGAATAAATAAAGTATGTATTTGGTGATTTCCAAAGTTTTAAATACTATATAAATATGTATGATTATTAGTCATATTTTTGGCTCCCTAAGGTGGTAGAAATGAGTTTGAAAGAAATTTGATTCTGGCAAACTAATAACTTTCTTCCACAATTGTTTGCAAAATGTAACTTCTTGGCAATCATTTGGTTTATAACATAAAATTTGCATTAGTAGAACTAAGAACACAAGTTATTTCTATTTATTAAGTAGCTGTTTGCTAGCCGGCTAAAGGAAACCTATGGAACTTCAGAGTTTGAGGTAAGGAATCAAAATGCAGTGGCTCTCTTTAGAGGATATAATTGTTTTAAAAATATAACTGTTGATAGATACGCTGTTAAGTGTTGTTAGACAACAAGATACATGCAATTGTTTGTGAAATAGTTAATTAAATTAAGCATAGCCATTTAACTCGCCTACCATGAGTCCCAAGGATGTGATGCAATTGAAATCAAGGTTTCCATTTGTTACAGTTCACTGCTGTGAGCTTCCTTGCAATTTCTGCCAAACAAAATGAAACGAATAGAGGTTACATATTCAAGGCCCCTATCTTTTATTCCTTAAAGCTCATCAATATGTAAACCCCTGGGGAGTTAGCTTTCTCAGTTTGTACACCAGGCCTTCACTCATGTGGGGATCACAGTTCAGTGAGTTATGTAAAAGATCCCTGCCATCACTCCCCACCCTACCCTTGCCACCAAAAAAAGATAAGCTGATAAAATGCTTAGGATATAAATGAGGGAATGGTGGGGGTAAAGCAAAAAGCAGGACAGAAAGCTTAAGATGTGGCCGAAAGTGTTAAGTGGGTAGGTGAGAAAGGTAGATAATTAGGATGTTGGGAATATTTTATATTAGAGATAAAATTCTGTACCTTGGAAAATAAATTACATCACTATGGACTAAAACTGTTGTGGGGAGGGGAGAGAACTTCAGAAAGATTTTACCTAAAATTTGAAATTTCACTAACTTTCTAGTCTCTTCTCAGGGATTCAAGCTATCTCCCCACCACTTGCTAAATTTAGTCATCCAGGTCCACACCTTGGATCTGATGTCAACTCATCTCGTACCCTACATCCTAATTTTTATCCCATCTGTAGGTATGGGTGGGTAGGTGGGTGGGTGGAAGGATGGATGGATAAGCAGACGGCTGTTTGAGTTTTGGTCAGACAGAACAATCTGGTTGTCATAAAAATCAAAACATAAAGCATTAAAAAGTAAATACCCAGTACTCTAATTTTATTAAAGTCTTCTTCATCATCTACTTTGTTGTTCTTCAAATTCGGGATACTAGGATAAAACTTCTTTCTCCTTAAAATTATCAAAGAAAGAATTTGGGGGAAAACACTTTTTTTCTAATTCAAGAAATATTGAACATCCTACAAAGCCCCTATACTAAGAAAGAAGAAATCAATCGATGCTATCATCAGTGCATTTAAACATAGCTTTTAAAAATGAGACACTGATGAAAAGGAGTTTAAAAGCTGTTCTCTTTACACTATTCTGAAATAGTTGATGTTATTTCATTTTTTTCTCCTCTGAGCTTTCAAAATACTCATGCTGAGATACTGAGATTGTATTCAGTTTGTGAAATTAGTGACATAAAGCTTCTCCAGCCACCCCTATTATCTAGCACAAAGATGCTAAAGCAGAATTGAAATCCTATTATATATATTGCATTAAATTGGTTCCCAGCGGGGCATCTTAATTAAGATGTGCTTATTACCTGGGTCCAGATTAAGTGGCATGGACTGTATCACAGTCTTTATAATCAGACAGAAAGCAGGGTTAGCCCAGGCCCTGATTTGCTAATGAAGGCTAATGGCCCAGAGCCTTCAATGGTACAATTGTGGTGGGGGCTTTTCAATACCACATCAGACACTGTTTTAATTTAACGCTAAGAATGCACATAACCCTATTGCCCTTTCTTAAGTAAATACTTGTAGGTCTTTCAGCATTACTCTCCTAAAGAGAGATTTGCATCAGATCCTCACTTTATGCTTTAGGGGGATAATATGGTTCTCATACGGAACCTGCAGAAACTGGCAATTCTTTCTAGTTTGATTCCTCTTCTCTCCTTTCTGTTATACATCCACTCAAACACCCATGGCATCATACTCCTCCCACCCCATCTGACAGGTCTTTACCTTCCTTTTTAGTCTATGCAGAATCCACACAGCAACATATCTAGGATAGACCAAGAAGCTATTTATGATGTTATAGTCAGGGTATAATTTCCAAGGTCCTAGTTGGCTAAGAGATTGAATTCCAAAGTTCCAAGTGGATTTCGTGTGTTGTCTGTGATATAGAGAGTTATTTCCATCCAGCCTAGCCATACAACTATGTGGTTTTGCACGTTTTCCCTTTCCTTGTACTAGAAACTCATACCTTTTTATTCTGATATGCATCTGGATACAGATCGGGGGAGGCGCTCTCCCACCTGATTATAGAAAGCAGGAAAAGTAGCTGATGAAAGTAGCAAGGAGGCTTTCTCATCGAGGTGAACACCCTCTGGGTTATCCTCATCCACCTGTGAGTAAAATCTTACTGACTGCTCTAGTGTTCTTCACTCTTGAGTGCCTAGGAAACCCACATATGAATTAAATATTCAGCTGGGTAGCAGAGATCCTAGGAAACAGTCCACCAAACACCTTTAAAATCAGCATTGCTGGAAGAATCAGCATAGTTACATAAATATTTGATGAAGGGGACTCAGTTATCGGGGCTGCAATAATTATACAGATTGTAATGGTAATCCTCACTATTAATAATACCTTTGGAGGTAATGGCATTATATACTTCACTCACAGAGAATAATAACAATATTAACACAGTCCTGACACTTGGCAAGCCAATATCTCCCAAGCTGGGCTCACTTGGCAATCAGGACAGCAAGGAGCCTTAGCAAACGCATATTTTTTTGGCTGTCATTCAGTTACTGGAGTGTCAGAGAATATTTGGCATTTAATGCTATGCAAAGTGTTGTTCCCGTTTGATTGTTGTATACTATATAAGCCTTGGAGCATGACATGAAGTAATTTAACAACTGGAATAACAGGCATTTGGGACAAAACTAATTTCATAGAAAGGCTGATCACAGACACTTAACTTGTTCATAAAAATGTTACCTTGTCATATAATACAGAGTTGGAGATCAAGCTATGGGGGGAAAAGAGCCAGTTGTGAGAAAATGTCCCTTAATTCTTGTGACAGGAACTCTGTTTTTCACTATAATGTTATCTTCGCTCTAAGGACCAAGATACACTTTGGTCTTTCTTGCTGTATCTCTGTTCGGTTTCCAAGAAATGGGCAACTAAGTAAGTCTGTGTTTTAATGAGCTCTGCTCCACACTTTCATATGGGACGGCTCTTTTTTTTTAATTAATTAATTGATTTGACAGACAGAGATCACAAGTAGGCAGAGAGGCAGGCAGAGAGAGAGGGGGAGGCAGGCTCCCCGCTGAGCAGAGAGCCCGATGCGGGGCTCGAGCCCAGGACCCTGCGATTATGACCTGAGCCGAAGGCAGAGGATTGACCCACTGAGCCACCCAGGCACCCCAGGACAGCTCTTTACTTCACTTGTCCTCCTATAAAAGGTACTGAAAATATTCTCCTCAGTGTATCAGACACTGAGCAAAGACAGAGGAGAACACAAGTAAACAGGTAAGAGTATGAGCCACTTCTGAGGATGGGAGTCTACTTTCTTTTCCTGGACAATTTATACAGGTATGGTCTGGGAAGCCAATCTCCTTATCATACTCATATTTCCAAAGTCACCTCATTTCAGTGTCTGTTGGGGGAGGCGAGGGTTCATCCGGAGACCGCCCAGATTTGCCCACTCTTCAGCACCATGCCGTCTCTCTATCAGCTGGGATGCTTGTCACTGCCAGGGACTTTTCAGCATGGATAGAACAGTGACATTGATAGAATCCTGTATTTTCTGCCCAGAGTAGAGCAGAGGATTGCAAGTGAGGAAAAGCTACACTTCCCTTTATTGCTATCTTTTTTTTTTTCTTCAAAGACCTGCCTAGTGTTTTAAAATTCAGTGACTCCTTAGAGCATAAAGCCTGCAAGTTCCAACTCCCAGTAATATTCTCTATATACCCACTGCTTACCACACTCACTCACAACAACCCAACTCATGCCACCCTCATCTCTCTGATGGATTATTGTGATAGAACTTCTCTTGGTCTTCTACTTCTCCTTATCCCTACTGTCAGTGATCCATCCCACGGCCGACATGATCTGTAAAACAAACAAACCACCCAAACATGTTTTAAAAATTATGTGTAGAATAAAATAAGTGCACATTTAAAATAAAAAAAAAACCAATGATACATAATGTATGGATAGATACAGAACATATCTATCTCTCCCAATACAGTGTACACATGAAGAAACAGAGACCAGGGTCTTGGTCTAACTTACTCATTTTTATAATCCCCAGTAACTGGATCAGTCCTAGCATATTGTCGAACTGAAGATACACATGCTGAATGAATTCATTATAAAGTATTCAGTATCCCTACCTGTGTTCTCTGATTTCATAGGACGTTCTGTGTATTATCCCCAGTATTTGGTTCCTGCCCTGTGTCCTGCTTCCTAGTCATGCTTCTCCCCATTGTGAATTTCGGTTAGTCCCCAAAACAAAAGAAGACAAAGCCAAAAACTCAGAGAGATCCCTCTTCTGTACAGTTCATCCTGGGTTTTAGCAAAGCATGCTCCTTCAGAAACTGTACCATCAGTGTGAATGCTCTAGGTCTCCCGCTTTCCATGGGTGGTTGAATTATACACAGACACACTCACGTGTCAATAATGACAGGAAGCTCACCTAAGCTCTGCTGATAATCAGAAACACCTATAAAATGGAAACACGCGGTACTCTTTTATTGTGTTTCCCATAGAGAGAAGGGCCAGGTAAAACTCTGAAATTAGGGCTTGGAGGAGCCTTGTATTTTTAACCAAGGGCCATCTTCTTCCCAAATTCAGTTAGAGAAAGAGGATGTTCCTTTCAATACCAAGGAGAATGTCAGTGTGCTATTGTCTGATGGTATCATATTTTAAGGGAGGTTCTGTGATTAAAATCAGGGAAAAGAAAGGGTTCTTTAAGGGATATTAATTATATTTGGTTCAATTTTCTATATGTCTTATATGTTTTTTTAGTATATGTGCTGCCGAAGCGAGCACATGTCTTATATGTTTTGACATCTCGCCTTGGACCACACAGATCTGGGGAGAGATCACCCCTCCCAGGGCTAGCTATTTGCTGGGAGAAGTGGACAGCTTGCCTGGGAGATGCCTTTCATATGCAGACTGGCCAATCAAGGCCAGGCCCCCATCTACCTTCTCATCTAACTGGCACACACCAAGCCAGTATTTCCCCTGTGCTGAACACACCAGGGGCTGGTACCAGACTACTAGGGACAGCCTCCGAACCCTAGAGCCCACAGAATTACTCAAACTAGCCAATCCTAAATTGTTTACACTGCTATGCCTAACCTTTCCTGCAGAAACTCCAGAAAAGCCCCTGGCCTCATTTCCCCCTTGCTCCTGCTCCTGCCTGGACAAAATGGTCAGAAATACTTTTCTTTTTTTTTCTCTTTTCCATGACACTTATCTGTCTGTGTTGGCATTCAGTCACCTCCATAAAAATGAATCACCTCCGTTAAAATCCCACTGGTGTAATTTCAGTACAGGGTTCAATCTGGACTAGAGTACCCTCTTCAGACCACATTTTCAGGAGTTCTTTAATGAATTAAGTCATATACATATAAGACCTGTGCATGACTTGACCCGGAAACTAAAATAGAGCCGCTCTGTTTGGAGTAGAATACATGTTCCCTCTACTGTGACTCAAGGAAAACTACTTTTCCAGAGGGGAAATGGGCATGTGATATTCATGTGTAATTCATAATACTGGTTTTCAGAAGTCTCTTTTCTCACCTGCATTTGGGTCACTTTAGGCAATATACCCTTCACCAGGTACATCAAGAGTCAATTCCTGGTTTCTGGATCTTGAACTTCATTTCCTGTGTCTACTTTTTTTTCCTTGTAATCGCGCCTTGCCTTGGCCCATTAATTCCACTTTTGACACCTTAAAATAAGAGAAGAAAAAAAGCAAGAACTTAGTTCTCCTGCCTAGTCATCAAGTGTTTGAAATGACTGATGGAAGGACAGAACTATTCATATGTGCCCGGCAGGAATCAGGTTTGTGCTCCAAGAATCAGGAGATTGAAAGTCAGAAAGGGCCTTGTGATTCATGACAGAGGGTGGTAGGTGTTTGGATGAGTGCTTTAAAAAGTGGCAAAACGTGGAAACAGGGGAGGCGGGGGACTGGCACGGTCGTAATGTTAAGGATTAACCACTTACAAGAATATTAAATGCATTTGTTTAAAGTCATTGCAAATAAAACACACTGCTAATATCATGGGACTTCTGTCAACCGGGATATTATTCATTGTTCGTTTGTAAAAGAAATAGAATTTAATTACACAAGGAGAGCCACGTCTGGACAGCACTAAGCCTTTTCTTGTATTGCTGATGCTTCCTCCTAGTTTAAAAAAAAAAACTGCATGGTAATCTAGCTTGACAGATGCGCTAACAGAGACGGATGTGACATTACATTCTGGGTTTTGTTGGAGTCGCTATTTTGAATGGATACAAAGGCAGTTCTCTGCAACTGATATCCTCAACTTTTGGTGTTCCGTGATTTAGTAGATTTCATAGTAAGATAGACCCAATTTTATTTAAGATTTTCGGGCAGTTTGTCTTACTTTTTTCACCATGACTACATAGTACAGAGATGCAAGTTGGAGTGTGGCCTTGACAACGGGCCAAGACCTGCAAAGTTAGGATTCAGCCAGGCAGGCCTGAGAAAAGGGAGGACCTGAGGCTTGACCCCACGCCAACTTAGAATCAGTTCTCTGGGAAGAGACTCATGATGGAGAGTTGCATGCAGAAGGTTTACTAGGAAACACCTCGAGAGAACACCTGTAGGAACGTGATTGGAGGCAGAAGTGAGTAAAGAAAGAGGCTGACTGATAATTAACTTGCAACGGAGGTGTCAGAAGAACCCACATGGGGCCCTGAGGCTGGACTGGTCCTTTGGAACTGTCCCACAGTGATTCATGGTGTCTGGGCCCAGTGGGAAAGAGCTGTGAGCTGTTGGCAGCCCATACTGCGGGGACATAGGGACTGAATGCTTCTACCCAGAAGAGGGGTCTGGGCAGAGCACCATAGTATCTACAACACTCAGCCTGGAAGTTTAAAGCCAAAGGAGTAGGGGAAATCGGAAAGCATGCAGAACAATGAATTTCAAATGTGGGGATGTAAACTTCTGAATGAATGATGAATCCCAGATCGTCCTCCCGCAGGGATGATAAAATGCCAAGGTTTGGGAAGAAGAGAGATAGTACTCATGAAATCTTGACCAGGATGAAGGGAGGTGATTTATAAGGGGTGATAACCTGACTGCAAGACTTTAAAATATCAATTTCCTACAGGTATTTTATAGGGCTAATAGGGGATGTTGGAACAAAGCTGGGGTGAAAAAACAGATGTTTCCTTCCTAAAGCAATGAAGGCTGATTTCATTTGTGGTGATGCCAAAAAGCAAGATTTTTTTTTCTTCCTGAGTAAGTATTCCCGACTTGAAACTGAAATGTTTAAAAGAGACAAACGGGGAGGAGATAAACTTTGATCAAGGAAGCCCAAAACCTTCTAGGGCATCAAAGCATTTTAAGTAGTCAGACCAAGGGTTCTTAAAAGTGGCACTTATTGACGTTTTAGACCAGACGATTCTTTGCGCGAGGGCCTGTACCGTGCCTTGGAGGATGTTTTGCCCCTGCCTCACAGATGCCGGGAGCAACCACCCTTCCCCAAAAGTCTTGGTAACCAGAGACGTCTCTAGACGTTATCAAGTGCCCGCGGGCTGTGAGGGGTTTGGGAGAGGCAAAACTGCCCCAGTTGAGAATCACTATCTAAATGCACGGCTCTTCTTTATTTTTGGTGAGGGTTGCCGACGATCCCAGTGTGCCCAGAGCTGAGAGGTTTCTCCTGATGTGAGAATTTCAGGGCTGAAACTAGGCAGACGCCAGGAAATCTCTTCAAGTTGGTCCCACTAAGTCGGCTCTTTTTTGGAGTGCATGGTGCTGGAAGGAATACGCTGACACCGAAGAAGTACATACCTGAAGAAATATGTTGTAATACCAATTTAAGTAAAAATAATATGCAGCAAGGGTGCCCGGGTGGCTCAGTGGGTTAAAGCCTCTGACTTAGGCTCAGGTCATGATCTCAGGGTCCTGGGATCGAGCCCCACATCGGGCTCTCTGCTCAGCGGGGAGCCTGCTTCCCTTCTGCTCTCTGTGCCTGCTTCTCTGCCTACTTGTGATCTCTGTCTGTCAAATAAATAAATAAATAAAATCTTAAAAAAAAAAAAAAAAAGATTAACACAATGGAAACACCTTTCTCCCCCCCTCTTACGTAACATGGCTTTAAATCCGGGGGAATTGGGAGCAGGATATAGATGTTTAAAAGCCCAGTCTTGGGTCATACTATCTCAGTATTTTTCCATTGTTGTGAATGATAGTCCAACTTACCCGAGATTTGTATCTGAAGAGCCTGTCACAAAATAGGAGTTAGAAAAACTTCATTAAAATGCTTAGACAAATTTCATATCTTGATGCTTCTTCACCTTTGAATTGTAAATGGCCCTTCCAGACAAAATCATTCAAGGGGTGCTTGCAGCAGAATTGCCCACCAAGAATTATCTTTTGCACCACAAATGAGTTTCTGATTTCTCCAGGACCATATTAGGGGAACAGGACTGCATTTAACAAAGGTGAAGTCAATGTAATTTTACCTAATCTGGTATAAGATACTTCACTAAAATTTGATCATAGGTAAAAATGGATTTTTACTTGCAAAAAAAAATGAAGTCCATCTAAATAAAATATTTTGTTTATTTTTAATTTTTCTAGTATAGTTGACACACAATGTTATGTTATTTTCAGGTGTACAGTGTAGTGTAATTCAACATCTCTGTAGTTTAGGTTGTGCTCACCAGGGGTGTAGGCACCATCTATGATCATACCGTGCTAGTACAGTATCATTGACCGTATCCCCTGTGCTGTGGCTTTCATTCCTGCAACTTTTCCTCTCCATAACTTGAAGCCTGTATCTCCCACTCCCCTTCACCCATTGGGCCCAGCCCCACCCCCTTCCTTTTGGCAACCGTCAGTTTGTTCTCTATATTTGTAGGTCTGATTCTGCTTTTTGTTTATTTGTTTGTTTTGTTTTGTTTTTTTTTTAAGATTCCACATCTGAGTGAAATCCTATGGTATTTGGAAATGACATTATATTTAAGTTCTTAAGAGAAAATGGCTTCCACAAATAGGTTTTAATGTTCAAAATTCAAACATTGAGGTAAGCCTAGTGATTTGTGACTGACTTTTCAGCAGGGATTTCCCAAATAAATCACATATTTACCCACTGCATTCATTTACCTCAGTAAATGGAGGACACTGAAGAGAAAATGATTTACTCCTAGGCATACGACTACCATTATACTCTTAATATGTTGGCATTCTAAATATAGTAACGGAAACTAACTGAAAACTTACTAGTGAGAGTAAAACTAGGTTAAATATCACTTCTGCTGTTGAAAATTGTTTAATCATTAAACAAATACTTATTGGGATCCTATTGTTTGCTAAGAACACTGTTCACTGTTGAGAGGGAAAAATCCAATAATACTTGCCCCAGACGATAGAAATTTGATGAGCTCCAATAAATCGCTGATTGCTGCACACTGGGTTATGAGAAAAGATTAATAACAATAATAACCTGTATTGATCACTATGTATCAAGCATTGTGCTCAATACATTTGTGTTTTTATTAATAATCAAAATAGTCTTATAAAGTAGGTATGACTATTATTTAGATTTTAAATATTAATTGTTATATGTTTGTGTATGTGTGTGTGTGTGTGTGTATATATATATATATATATATACACACCCTAAGATTTGATATGTAACATGTCCAAGGTCACATGTTTTGCGAATGATAGATCCAGAATCTAACTCCAGAAACTATGCTTTTAACTTCCTTTCTGATTTTTGGCAAAATACGTTACCTCTATTATTTTATTTCTTTACTAGTTATAATCTATTGATATTTTAAATGGGCAACTGTATCATTGCTTTCACAACTATTATAGCAGTGTGAAGTATATGCACAATAACCTTTCTTGTATTTTCAAAATCAGCCTTGATTTCAAATATTCTATATTGTTCTCAGATATATTTCTTTATTTGTTATTCAAAAGGGGCGCCTGGGTTAAACCTCTGCCTTCAGCTCAGGTCATGATCTCAGGGTCCTGGAATCTAGCCCTGTATCGGGCTCTCTGCTCAGCAGGGAGCCTGCTTCCCCCTCACTCTCTCTGCCTGCCTCTCTGCCCACATGTGATCTCTCTCTCTCTGTCACATAAATAAATAAAATCTTTTAAAAAAATATGAGTAGTCTAAGAAGCATCAGTACTACTATTTGTAAGCTAATGAAAGAAGTTCAGAGCATGCACTTGCCCAAAGTCTTAGAGCTTTTGACTGGGAAATGTGGAATTAGAAGCAGGACATCTGAATCCAATGGGTAATTTATCAAGCCACTGCCTCATCAAGTTGTGAGGGGGAAGAGTAAATATACCTTAAGAAAAGAGAGATTTGAGCTCACATTTGCCTAAAATTTTTCTTTTATGGTTTTGTTAAAGATTCAAGATCTTTTTTATGCTATCAATGGGAATGGCGTTGGGCACCAAGCAAAGAAAACCTTCTATGGGCAGGAAAATCCCTCTCCCCTCTTGTTCCTTACTAATCAGGGAAAGACATGCCCAAGGTATAGAAGCATGACAACCTTTCCGATGGCTTCCCTTCCTTCCCTGTTCTCTCACTATTAAAGTTCTCTCTATATAGTTAGAAAATGTATTTGTTGCTTTAGTTTTATTTTATGTTCAAATAAAGATACTGTCTTAAATATCTTTTAAAATGACCTGGAATCAATTTTGCTTTCCACAAGTCCCAGCCAGGTCTTCATACGGGAGGGAGGGAAACAGATCCTCCTTCATGTTCTATGAGTTCATGGTTCATGGACCACGTCTTCAGAAAAGATGATTGGATGCAGAAGTGAACAAGACACTGTTTTTCTTGTTTGACCACCCCATGACCCAGAAGTTCACTACTATACAGAGAGCAGAAATCCTCTTGTCAAACATCTGCTGGGATTTTTTTTTATTTTATTTTGGTTATAGTACATTTTTAAAGCTAAATGAAGGGACTCGTCAAGGTTTTAGAGGACATAACTATAAGACCAGCATGTGTATTATTGAGAAAATGCACTCTGCAGAGGTCAGGGGTTTGACCCAAAATCTAGCAAAGTAATTGCCCCATGGTGAGTGTTCAACAAACTTCAGCTCTATTAGATTGAAATGGGTTTCATGTATCACAGTCAAATCCATGGAATTATATACAGTTAAAAATACTATAGTTATAGTTATTATGTAACTACTATACTTAGAGTGCTTTAAACCATATGTAACTGTATATATTACTATCTATCTACATATTACTACGGTATTACTATATCTAGTACCATAACATAGTTCAGACAGTGATCAGAAGAACTTTGCATCTCTATTGGAAGGCATATTCCCTTTAATGAGTGACAGTGATGTAGAGCGGAACAGACAGGGACTTCAGTTTCAGTGTCCAAGTTCTGACATTTACTAGCTAAGTGAAGATGGCAACCCTTTTTGCCCAACTGCACTCCTGGTTCCATGCTTGTAAAATTTACCAGCAGACGTTTCTTTCCAGATCTAAGGTCTTATAGTAGCTAACCTATGCTCATTTAGTTTTATGATGTGAAACCAGTCAGTCACTTTCCTGACTTTAGAGCTTTCAAGAAAATTCTCTAAGCTCTTTATTTTGAGCATGTTGTAGATGGAAAAAAAAAAATGCAATCACCTCCATATTTTCCCCGAATTCTCGGCACTATTCTGCAGATGGCACCATATGTTCTATTTTATAAACTCTGTTTTATTTAGTTAAGGTGTTTTTGTTTAAATGCAAAGTAGTAATTGCTATCAGAGATCTTAAAAGATAAAGCCTCCTTTTTAATCGGGCCTTTGTATTTTCAAAATTAGGGAAGGGGATATATTGA
Source organism: Martes martes (assembly GCF_963455335.1). NCBI lineage: Eukaryota > Metazoa > Chordata > Mammalia > Carnivora > Mustelidae > Martes > Martes martes. Next base: position 23,166,618 of record NC_137905.1, read on the forward strand.
CAGGTATATCTAAAAATATAGAAAGAAAAAGAATGGGAAGAGAACAATCCCTCATTACCCATATCTGCCACTGGATGTTTTCCCCCTCTTCTTAAGGCATTCCAGTCCTTCTGTCAACCTCTGTTAAAGTGGCTGTCCCTGTCAATTGTCTGTCACTGCTTCGTGTCATTCTTAAAAAGACTAGCAAACTTTCTGAGTGACATTGTAACTTCAATCAATTTGCATTTCTGCCACAGTGGAAATTATTTTTGAACACTTATGCATCCTTCCTAGGCTCTTTGAGGCCTTAATTGCCTAGAATGTCACTTGATCTATAAACTTTCGGCAAGTGGTTCTGTCTGGAAGGAAGTCTGCGTGAGCATGAGGAGCTGCTTCTTTCAAAAGACATTTTTAAACAAGTTCTAAAATCTTGCCTGCCTCACCCTGTTATGAGACACTGACAACGACCTCTTGCCATGGTCTGTTGAATTATTTTCCGATACTCCAGACTTGGCAGACGCCTCACAGAACCCCATGGTAGGGGCCCCTGGGTTGTTCAGTTGGTTAAGCCTCTGCCTTGGGCTTGGGTCGTGATCCTGGGGTCCTGGATGAAGCCCCGCCTGGGGCTCCCTGCTCGGCGGGTGGTCTGCTTCTCCCTCTCCCTCTGCTACTCCCCCTGCTTGTACTCTCTCTCTCTGTCAAATAAATAAGTAAAATCTTAAAAAAAAAAAAAAAGAACCCCAGGGTAGGCACTACACAGACTTGGAAGGCAGATGGGTTTACGATCATAGATTCCCTTTTCACCAGTCTTGTGACCCCAGGTGCCACACGTCAGCCCTGTTGTTGTTGTTGTTGTTGTTTTAAGATTTTATTTATTTATTTGACAGACAGAGACCACAGGTAGGCAGAGAGTCAGGCAGAGAGAGAGGGGGAAGCAGGCTCCCCTTGAGCAGAGAGCCCGGATGCGGGGCTTGATCCCAAGACCCTGAGATCGTGACCTGAGCTGAAGGCAGAGGCTTTAACCCACTGAGCCACCCAGGCACCCCACATCAGCCCTGTTAACCCTGGGTTCCACTCTGCAGAACTGAAGAGTGGAAGTGCCTGACTGATAAGGTGACTGTGTTGAGTGCAATTGTACTTCATACTTGGAACATGGCGCTCAGTCCCTGGCCGCTTAACTCCCTTTGATGCCTGTCTCTGGGAGAACTTGAAGGGATACCTCCCAGGAAGCCCAAAACATGAAACTCTGAGTACAAGTCATAGGTGTAGTGGTGGAAAAACAACAAGAAGAACAACAACAACAAACCCTGGCTATTGCTACCAAGTCTTGATTTAAAAGATTCCGTTTGCTGTCTTTACCTTATAGGCATCCTTGTCAAACTATATATGCTTCCCTCTTGGTCTCTCTGTCTTCCTATCTCTTCCCACCCCCTTCCTTCTTCCATTCCTTCCTTCCTGGCTTTCATGGGTGTGCTTCAGAAAATAGGTACAGGGAACTGATGTAAAGCAATAAACATATATCTTGGTATTTACATTTTACAGATGAAAAAACTGAGATACAGAGACATTCAGCTAGAAGGTGCCAGGATGTGGGCATGCCGATAGGCCATTTCTGGCTGGTCTCTGTCACCACCGGGCATCGGTGTCTCAGCATTTCATGGCCATCCTATTAGTTTCGCTGATCGAATGATACTAAACCTGCACTTTTGTTTCCCTCTTAGGGAAGGGCTGATTCCAAGCCTAATAGCAGCTATTAACATTCTCATACAAGGTCCTTTTAAAATGTGGGAATAGCTCTGAGATTAATTTCTTTTAAAGCAAACTTGAACTAGCTTTTCTATTGATGCTATGAAGAGGAAAATAGTCCTGCCCAAGGTCGATAAAGAATTGAAAAGTGAGGTTAATAATAAAAGCAGAATTAGAAGCAGTTTCAGTGGTGATATGTCATGTGTAAGCCTATAAAATAAATAACAATTATCACATTAGAAAAATGAGTCTCTTGGAATGGGAGCTGTTTCTGACAACTCTATCTATGTACCACTCTCCTCTGCCTCGCTCACTTTGTGACTTTTATTGACTAAACCAAGGCATGATACTCCCCAGACTTGTACTTAAGAAGAAGACTATTTTGGGCGCCTGGGTGACTCAGTGGGTTAAAGCCTCTGCCTTCGGCTCAGGTCATGATCCCAGGGTCGTGGGATCGAGCCCCGCATCGGGCTCTCTGCTCGGCGGGGAGCCTACTTCCTGCTCTCTCTCTCTGCCTGCCTCTGCCTACTTGTGATCTCTGTCAAATAAATAAATAAAATCTTTAAAAATAAATAAAAAATAAAATTAAAAAAAAGAAGAAGGCTATTTTGTCCCGTAAAAACTCAATAACTAGAGAAAAAACCATGCCATTCCAAATGCACCCCCTTACATATTAGCTTAATGTATTAACAAATAATGTGTGTACTATGCTTTATTTGTATATGAAAAAACAGTACTTGCTTAAATATATATATGTATTTATAACATGTAACAATAAATTCTTACTAAATAGTAGCAGATAGTACATACAAGACAATACATAAGTGTTTGTTCTATGTTATATCTCTGAGTCCTTACAACAGGCCAGCTATTAATTATCATTATTGCATTTTACAGAGCAGAAATAGGAGATTGGCAAGGTGTAATAACATGTTTGGCCTTATGGTGCTGTAGAGAGGTGGACATAAAATTAAAACTTAGTTGTGCACAGATACCTAGACTTAATACTAAGTATATATCACCTCCCTGAATTTAGCATGTAAAATATCCACATACAAATTACGTTATTCACTACCAATGGCAGAAAGTCACAATTGGTTTTTTCAAAGCTTGGAGGTGTTATTTATGAATTTTTAATTAAATAAGATAAATGTATATCTCAGTATAACTCAGTGATCTCCATTTCTAAGTCATTCCCGCCAAGCACAAAAATCCTGACTGCTTCCTGAGCCCCTTATGATGGACCTGCTTCTTTGTTCCAGAGGTCACATGCAGTGGTAAACTTCATATCTGTAGTAAAACTGTAGTCCTCCAGTAGGGCAAGCCTCCTATTTTTTTAAATTAATTAATTAATTAATTAGACAGAGAGAGAGAGCATGCACAAGCAGGGGGAACAAGGGGCAGAAGGAGAAGCAGACTCCCCATTGAGTAGACAGCCCAATATGGGGCTCGATCCCAGGACCCTGGGACCATGACCTGAGCTGAGCAGACGTTTAACTGGCTGAGCCACCCAGGTACCCCTGGCATGCTCCCTATTAAAGAAAGTCATCTACCCAAGCTCCTTTTCCACTGGATGTCCTGGTGTAAGAATGGGCACCTTTAGACTCATGTGAGTGTTATCCATAATACAAATGTAAGCCTTCTTATGCGTAATGTGACCCCACCAATGTCTCAAGGACATATCATCAGCAAAGATAAAATGGTTTTTCAGTGCCCCAAATGTATTTGCTTAATTGAATATTTTCTATAGCTCAATTGGTTTGGCGGATGGTTCGATGAGAACAGTGGAAGGGAAGTTTGGCAGTTGAACCTGTGAAAATTGCAATTGTCATTATAGGCTTTATGTCCAGCTGGGTGTATCTGGAAGCCGTTGGAGCAGTCATACCTGTGACTTGATTATATGGTGGACCAAGAAGAATTTCTGGGAAAGCTCATTCAAGTGGAACAGTAGAGTCTAGAACAATGGTCTCAAAGTGCTGTTCCCAGACCAACAACATCAGCATGACCTGTGTAGTCATTCAGGCCAAGTTCTCAGGCTCCAGTCAGGACCTGTTGAATCAGAAATGTGGGGAACTAGGCTTGGAAATCTGTTTAAATAAGCTCTCCTTGTGATGTCGCTGTGCACTAAATTTTAAGAACTAAGCTACGTGCAATGCTTCTCAAATATGGTTGTATTCTTAAATCACTTGGGGAGGTTTTAAAGTAATTATAATTAAGTGAAAATATATGGAGACAGAGCACAGGGAGTTACTTGGTTTTGTTGGTTTGCCCGAGACATTAATCCTGAACTGTCAGCCACCACCCTCTTTGCAGAATACCTAATATTTTTTGACCCATGTTATGAGTCAGACATGGAATGATTGTTTTGCAAGCCTGTCGCACCTTTATGACATAGATACTACCCTGTTTTGCAGATGAGGAAACTGAGGCACACACAGATGAAGTAGCTTTCTCAAAATCCCTGTGTGAGTTAAGTGGCGGGGCCAGGATTGGAACTTGACTTCACAAGCTCAGAGCCTGCGCTCTGATCCACTCTTGGGCGCACAGCAGGTGACCAACACGAACTGGTTCTTTTTCTCCCTGCCAACACATCAAGGTACATTTCTCTTCCTACTTTCTTGTTCTTTAGTGGAAAAACACTGAGCTGATGGATTTCCTTTGTAACTCTGCTTGGTAGGAACTAATCACTTCTCCTTCCCCCCACCCAGAAAAGAAAGAGATTATTTTTAGAAGGGAAGGTGGGAGGAGAAGGGACAGTGTGATTTCATGAAAGACCTTAGGGTTTCTGGATTTCAAATGTAAATGAAATTTAAAAAAAAAACAAAACTTTGTTAGTATTCTATTCATTATATATACTGCCCTATAATCTTTACTAAGTTTTTTTTTCCCCCATTCCTCACTAACCTTTCTTTAAAATTTTTATTATGGAATATAACCATCATAATTTGCTGCTGGCAAACAGCCTTAATGTGAACAGAAAAATAGTACTCTATTTGAAAATATCTCTTTGATAACACTTTTAAGGAAGTAATTGGCAGCAGTGACAGCACGATGAACAGGGTGGTGTTTCTATCCTGCTCTGGCTGCACATGCATTTTACCTTCAGGCTTCAGATGGCTACTGGGACTCTGCACCTGAAGGGTTAGGAACTGGGCTCAATAGAATTATTGAGGCTAATCTGAAAGAACAGAGTAAGGAAGAGGCAACCCTCTTTATGTTTATCCTAGAAAAACATAAAATTGATCGTGTGCTCACCATGTGTGAGCCTCTGCCGCAAAGCATCTAATTTGATCCCACTAAAGCACCATGAGGATAGTTATTATATTCCCATTCTAAAGAAAGTTAAATAATTTCCCCAGGGTCATTCAGTAAGTGACAGAGGTAGGAGGTACACCCAAAGAGTTTGCCTTCAGAAACTGGGCTTTCATCATCTTCTATACGGTATAGGCTTCTTGAATATTATTTCCTAGAAAACTCTGTTTTGTTTCTAATCTTCTTTTTTAAAAATTTTTATTTATTTTTTAATTTCTTTTCAGTGTTCCAGAATTCATTGTTCATGCACCACACCCAGTGCTCCATGCAATACGTGACCTCCATGATACCCACCACCAGGCTCACCCAACCTCCCACCCCCCGCCCCTCCAAAACATGCAGTTTGTTTCTCAGTGTTCACAGTCTGTCATGGTTCGTCTCCCCCTCCGGTTTCCCCCAACTCCCTTCTCCCGCCATCTCCCCATGTCCTCCGTGTTATTCCTTGTGCTCCACAAATAAGCAAAACCATATGATAATTGACTCTCTCGGCTTGACTTATTTCACTCAGAGTAATCTCTTCCAGTCCGGTCCATGTTGATACAGAAGTTGGGTATTCATCCTTTCTGATGGAGGAATAATACTCCATAGTGCATATGGACCACATCTTCCTTATCCATTCGTCCGTTGATGGGCATCTTGGTTCTTTTCCACAGTTTGGCGACCGTGGCCATTGCTGCTATGAACATTGGGGTACAGATGGCCCTTCTTTTCACTCCATCTGTATCTTTGGGGTAGATACCCAGTAGTGCAATTGCAGGGTCATAGTGTTTCCAATCTTCTTCACTTACTTAACAATAGTTTTTGGGTATGTATCCTGTGCTAGAGACTGCTGAAGATACTGGGAATTCAGGGGAAATTCATGGTTATACATATCTTGAAGGAATTCCTCACATTTCATTTAACCTACTGAAATTTGTCCTCTACCACACTGCAAATAACCTGCAAGTTATAGTCAGTGTTGAATACACATTTTTTTAATGACTGCATGTACAAATGAATACAGGAAGCCAGCTTGGAAGCAATGGACATATAAACATACAACTACTAACACATATGCTAACGGTCTCAGCACAGACTACTGTTTGTTCCCCCAAATCCATTCCTCTCCTCTTCCCTAGTAAAGGAACTCCTGATGTTTGCCTAAACTAGTGGTAACCAGGAATTCAATTAAATTTCCTACTCACCTGTATAGTGAGGTATAGCCATGTAACTCCTTTCAGTTAAATTAATATTAAATGTAGTTGTACGTACAATTTCCAAGAGTCGTCATTCTAGAGACATAGCCTAGTCTTCTTTATGTCTTCCTCCTCAAAGCAGACTTGATGGCTAGAGTTCGAGGGGGCATCTTGGACGGTGAGGTGACATCATAAGATTGCAGAGCAGCAACCTATAAGGATCCTGGTCGTCATGAAGCTCTCTAACCTCCTCTATGTGGGATTGTGTGAGAGAAATAAATGCCCATTTTGTTCAAGCCGTAGCTATCTGTGTTTTCCTGTCATAAGCAGTTAGCCTAACCCTAATGATTCAGAGTTAAGAAACAAATAGGCATAGTCTTTCAGGAAGACAGATCAGGGAGCATCTAACTTAAAGGATGGCTGAGAATTAGGAAGGATTTCCAAGAGGTGGGGCAGAAACTTGAGGAATAAGTAGGAGTTTACCAGCATCCCGGGCGAGGATATTCTTTGAGGAACCAAGATCATATTCCTAGGGTTCAGTAGTTATATCTGTCTCCAGGCTGCTTCCCAGTGGTGACTTTGGATGCACAGTATCCATTAAGGATTCACTCATTAAATATTTACTGGGCATCCAATGAAGCAGACACGGATTCCGTGTTCAGCAGAAGCTCACTGTCCTTCACACACTGGCACCGGTCTACCTCTCTAACCTTGCATCCTGCTACTGAGCTGACTTGCATTTTATATGTCTTTAACGTATTAGGAGAATGAATTTTCATACATCATGCTTGTTTTGCATCCATGCTGTTACAGTTATCCAGAATTCCTTCCGGTTGCAAGGTCTGTCTGCCTCTTTGCCTCCTCCTTCTCTTCCTCTTACCCTCTGCTTCTCTTCCCTTCCCAGATAATTCAGGTGTGAGGGAGGAAGGTGGGTGTGCATGCCAAGTCTAAGGTTGCTGTGTGGTCCAGAACTGTTTGTCACAGTCCACTTGGGTAGAGAAGGACATAAAAATGGGTCTGGAGCATCAAATTTCAGAAAGTAAAGAGTTACTAATGGATGTTGGGGCATTTCCAAAGAACACAGAAATCCCATTGTGGGGGCTTTGACCCATCTGGGAAAACTTGAAACTCAGAATAGCTAATGATAATAACAAATTGCAGGGGAGCCTGGGTGGCTCAGTGGGTTAAGGCTCTGCCTTCAGCTCAGGTCATGATCTCAGGGTCCTGGGATCGAGCCCTGCATCTGGCTCTCTGCTCAGCAGGGAGCCTGCTTCCCCCTCTCTCTGCCTGCCTCTCTGCCTACTTGTGACCTCTCTCTGTGTGTCAAATAAGTAAATAAAATCTTTAATAATAATAATAATAACAAATTGCAGTCCATTGGATAAAATATGAAATTACCAATCTATACTCTTATTTAAATGAGTGAATATACTGAAAGCTTTATCAGAATTGGATGATGTATATAGTTTCAAAGCAGCTCCCCATAAAATACTTGCCAGTTGTAAAGGAAAACTGAATACTTTACAATGGAAAATTCTGCTAGACACCGTTTATACCAAGCATTCCAAGTGTGAACATCAGCTCACCGTGGGATGGAGAGAATCTGGGCATCATGTGATGAGGTGCAGTGAGAACGGAGCTGCACCAATTTTGTAGGGGTCTTGCCACAGATGCCCAGGCTGAATCTGACCATAATAAATTATCGTATCTGCTCAGATTGAGGGACGTTCTCCAATGTAGTGATTGGAACCTTCAAAAGAAGTAAGGTCATCTAAGGGCCAGGGAAGATATAAGGATGCTTTTAGGTTAAAGGAAAATAAAGAGACACAAGAGGTGAAGTCTAGACCCGGGGGTAACTTTGAATCTATGAGCAGAACTTGAAAGGCACCTAAGGATTCAGTGATACTCACACATCAGTGTTAATTTTCTGGTGTACGCCATCGTTCGTGGTCACGGAGAAGAATGCTTTTCTTGGAGGAAATATGCAGTAAGGTGTGTGAGGCTGTTGGGGCATCATCTCAGCAACTTACTCACACACAGTTTTAGGAAACAGAAAAAATCCGCAAAGCGTACATCCAGTTACTCTGCAAGTTCAACACTGTTTTAAAATACGCTGAATAAATACACTGAAAAATGAAGTGATTGCAGGCTCCCTCTGATTCTTTTTCACATACCCCGACACCGAACCCCTTCCTGCCTCAGTTCTCTGAACTAGAGAAGAGCATGAGCTCTAAATTTGGGTTGATAAGGGTTTTAATCTAAGACCCACACTATCTGTTTTATTTTCTGTATGATTCCTGGCAACTTATTTACTTTCTTATCCTCAGTAACCACCTCTGCAAAAGAGAAAACATAGTAGTGTTTGCATTTTAGAGTTGCTCTGAGAATTAAATTAGCTATAGCATGGCAAGCGGCTCACACAGTGTCTGGCACAGAGCAAGCACCGAGTATCTGTTCACTTCTTTAACTGAGCTCGTAAGGTCCCCACATGTACACCTGGAACTCCAGCCACCTCACTGTTGTCTCACCACCCACGGTGGCCAGCAAGGTACCCCTCAGAAATGCAACATCACTCAGCCTCCTCTGATGTGGCTCCTTTCATCTACCTCAAGCTTTGAAATTTCAGAGTGGCTGGTAGAAGGAGTACAGACCAGTAGCCAGAGTGCGTTTTTCATCCCAGAACTCATTTGATCCTTACATCCCTCCCTGGGACATACCATTGTGTCCATTTTACAGCAGAGAGAGCCTCAGGGGCCACAAGTTGTTACCTGTACTTCTGACCAGTGGACTATAAGCCATCCCCCTGCCTGTTCCTCCCCACCCCCCATCCATCTTTTTTGCCCTGTGACCCTGCAGGAGCCAGAAAACTAAATCGAGTAGGACAGGGGCAGCAAGAGGGAAGATTCAGATCATCTCTGATTCTACCCACACCAAGCTGGCCTAAATAATTAGAGAGACCAAGCTGGGTAGGGTTAGCAAACTTATTTTCAACTGGTGAAAGATTGAAGTGTTTGTATTCTCCTGATTTGGACATTTACGTATCTGTGGATGAGTGAGAGGAAAAATAGTGGAATCTGCTTAATTCAGTATCTATGATTATGTGACGGGGACAGAAGAGCGTAGTGAAAAAACTGTGGCTAGAAAAAAAAAAAGAGAGAGAGAGAGAGAGAGAGAGAGAGAGAAAATATGTTTCTTCCTTGTAACCATCACCCACCATTCATTCCTTTCATGTAGTTATTCTATGTATTAGTTTGCTAGGGCTGCCGTAACAAGAACACCAGGTTGGTTGCTTAAACAACAGAAATCTCTTTGCCCACAGTTCTGGAGATGGGAAGTCCAAGATCAAAGAGTTTATAGGATTGGTCTCTTCTAAGAACTTCCCCCTTGGCTTGCAGGTGACTGCCTTCTCCCTGTGCCTTGCTATGACCTTTCCTCTGTCTTACACACATCCCCGATATCTCCTTCTCTGTCTAAATATCTTCTTCTAATAATAGGACTCCAGTCATACTGGATGCAGATCCACTCTAAGGGCTTCATTTTTAAAATGTAATCACCTCCTTAGAGGCCCTGTCTCCAAATCCAGTCACATTCCGAAGTGCCGGAAGTCAGCATACGAATTTTGTGGTGATACAGTTCAGCCCGTGACCCTGTATTATTGAGTACTGTTTCTATACCCAAGAGTTGGCAAAGTGCTTTCCTAATAATAGCAGGGTGGCTGGCATCTCTGATGTTTTTCATAAAATTTAGCAAAGCACTTTACATGCATTATGTCATTTAGGTCCCACAAAGCATGTCTAGGTAAATCAATCATTACCTCTGTGTAGAGAGTGGAAAACAGCCCCAGAGATGTTAGGTAAATTCTTCAGGGTCTCACAATGAAGAAGGAATTCTAGCACAGATATTCATGTCTAAGCCAGCTTTCCTATATTGATGATCTCATTCATCATTGCGTATGTCCAGAAGTGCGTGATAATCTGCCTCGATACCTGGGCTTTGCAAATATCTCATTGATGAGAGCTTTCCAGTTAATGTCATATGTTTGTAACTCTGCTCTTCTGGTAATTGATAAAAATATGTGTAAAATTACTGAAGAATAAATTACATATGGTCATATGTACATAAAGTTACAAATGCATATATCTTCAAACATATGGTGATATAATATGCATATATTTATACATAAGAATTAGCTATTTTGTAAAATGACTAAATTCTTGTCACAGCACAGTACTTGTTCTTTTGGTGAATCTTATTGTTGCTTTTATGCAAAGGAATGAAAGAGCGACTGCAGTTATCACAAGAGAAGCCTATTACTAACTTTTATTAAGGGTTTTCTAAGTGCCTGGGTCTTTGAACATTTATTTGGTTTCATCCTCCCTACAAGTCTTGGAGAATAACACCTTACAGATAAGAAAATGGATTCCTGGAGAAATTAAGTCTGTGGCAGAGAACTTGACTGATATTTTCAGAATCTCCCAAGAGATCCAAAGTAAAGAGAGGAAGGAAGTTAGTCCCTAACAGAAGTGAGCTGGACAAGGACTTGCAACACCCCTGAAAACCTGTCTTCTGACATTTTCCCTGAAGAGGGCAGAACAGACCCCAGAATTAAAAGGGAGCTCTCCACTAAGTAAACAACCCATCAGAGGTGTTAAGATATCAGTAGGCACAAGCCTGGTAGAGGTTGCAATTTCAGAACCTTTAGGTTACCAAACTATATGGTACATAGGCATCAATGAAGAGGCTTATTAAAAAATATTTGTCCCCTGAGCACACACTCTCAGAAATTCTGATTCAGTGAGTTTTGCTAGTGTCCAGGAATTAATATACTTTATGAATTCCCCCAGGTTGTTACTGGGGTAGTTAGCCCAATTCTGGTTCATATTGCCAGTATGGTACATTTTGAGAAACATATATTTGTATTAGTGGTTCTTTACTCTGGCTCCCTATTAGAATCAACTGAAGAGTCTGTCTTTCTTTCTTTCTTTCTTTCTTTCTTTCTTTCTTTCTTTCTTTTTTTTTAAACTATCATTGCTGTGGACCATACCCAGATTCTCAGTTAATTGGTCTAGGATGAGGCTCAGGAATTAGGCTATATTTAAAGCTCCCTAAATGTTTCTAATGGTTGCCCAAGACGCAGGAGCTGACAGCAGTTTCCCAGATACAATGCAGTGGAGTCAGAAAGATCTCACAGACCACACTGATTCTCCCAAAGCAGGCATCCCAATTAAAACACTGTCACTGAAGATTATTTTCTCCTGGTTAGGTGTTTTCTCCAACATCTAAAATATGATACTGTTAAACTTAAAAATATCAAGTTAAAATTCTTACAATGCAAAATGTTACAGAAATATAGGGAGGCTTGGTGGTAGGCGTTGTTTTTTGTAGTTCTTGTTGTTTTTTACTAAAAGGGAACTTGGTAAAAAGGGGCCTCAAACAAAGTGAAATTGTCCAGAGGAGATCATCACAGAAAATCACAGAGAAAGAGAAGAATGTGTGACATTTGGAGAAGTCGTACATTGAGCCAGATTCTATGCTAAACTGTTAATATACATCACATTATTTAATCTTTACAATAATACTATGATATATACACCATTATTGAATACATTTTTTAAAAGATTTATTTATTTTAGAGATAGAAGATGAGTGGAAGGAAGGGCAGAGGGAGAGGGAGAGAAGCAGGCTCCCTGCTGAGCACAGAGCCCAAAGCAGGGCTCAATGCCACATTCCTGAGATCAGGACCGATGCCTAAATCAGGAGTCAGACCCTCAACTGACTGAGCTCCCTAGGCACCCCAACTGAATACATTTTTATAGCTAAGAAAACTGACCAAATTTACAGAGAATACAAAATGACCCAATGGGACTAGAGCTCAAAACTCATGACATCAGATCAATGGTCTTTCTATTATAAGACACTACTATTACGGCACACTATTCCCAGATAAATGTGTAGGACGTTTCCACAGGAAAAGAGAGAGAGAGAGAATGAGTTGGGCTTTGAAATTCCAGGTATGATGAAGAAATTCACAGGAATCAAAGTGACAGAAAAGGACTGATCATAGAGATGCAAATGCCATGAACCAAGACCCTTATAGCCCAGATGGGAAACCCTTCTCCTCGACCCTAACCTCCTGGGAAGAACGAATCCCACTGGAGTCCAGATTCTGGCAGGACATGTCCAAAATGCGTGGGTTTCCCCACCTTTGCTTTGTGTTTGTTCTAGATTCATTTGTTCCTTGGTGCAGCTTAAGTGTGCCGAACACTATCCTCAGTACTGGGAACATACAGGTGCCATCGCTACCCTTACGGTCACCTCCATCACCAAGAAGAATTGACAAATATGTTAAAGCAATAGAGTGTTTCTATTAAGGGCTATGAGTAAAATAATCTTTGCTCTGGTGGGAGGGATGAAAAAAATTAGGGGGCGGAAGGAAAGAAGGAAGGAAAGAACGAAGGTAGCAAAGAGAGAAAGAGAGAGAGAGAGAAACTGGTGTCAGAAACATCAAAGAGCTCTATGGGCAAAAACCCTGCACACTGAAAGCAGGTGCTGAAATATTACATGTCCACAGAGAATCCCCCCACAATTTCCTCTTGACTTTTTGTCCTGAAAAGATAAAGAACCAATAGCTTTGTTAAGCCTTACTGATGACATATAGTGAACCTTCCCTTCTTCGTACATCCACTCAATCCTTCAGAAAATTCCCAGTGGGTAAGGAGTGCTTTTTAAACCGCCTATTTTCCTCTGAGTGCTATTATCACAGGCCAATTTCTTTGAAACTGTTTCCTAAAAAAACATGATCTACTGACTGATAGGGACCTGTTGGTCAATAACGGAAGTCGTGTGGCAGCTATGGATGAGGACTGCAGGTACACACTGCATTTGCACATGTTTTTCTCTAGTCTGAATTATTTTGGGAAAATAACAAAATGCATATAGACTCCCCCCGCCACCTCCCCACCGCCCACCCACCCCCCAGGTCACTTGAGTAGCTCTCTTCTTCCATTCCAGGAAAACATTTTACTGGTTATTTCTGTTAGGTTGGGGTATTTGAAAGAGATAGGAAAAGTAGAAATTCTATTCTCCTTTAATCCATCCCAAGACTTCTGCCATGGGACACAAAGCCCCATAGTGTTTGCTATTCAGCTGTGTATGGTTCAGCAAATCTACTCCAAAAACATACATCTCTTTATACATCTTCTATTTCACTATATTTTCATTTTGATTGATTTTTATATTTCTTTCTGAACTTTATAACTTGGAGATAAAACAAGCTTGGCACTGACCACTTGATATTAAAGAATGTACTGAACACTTGCTCTTAACAGAAAATTGGATCCGTGATGTGACTATTTCTATTTAATGTCAGGTAGTCACAACTTGTTAAGACCTGCTTTTCTTAAAGCTCTGAAATTGCACTTATAATGAAAATGCATTTTCAGTGTTTGGTGTATGCTTACAGCAGGATTTCATCCGTAAATTACCTATAATTTTCTTTTACAAGGCTGGTTCCTAATTTAAAGTCCTGATACTGCAATATAGTTTACTTGAATTTATATCGATATGAATTAATAAAAAAAATAACAGTGACTGAATGATGTCTGTCGTGTAGCCAACAGTATCATACCAATGTCAAATTCCTGACTTTGATACTGATAAGTTACATTAGAAGTTACCATCAGGGAAGCTGAGAGAAGGGTACAGGGAACTCTTTGCCCTAGTTGAGCAAATTTCTATTAATCTATAATTATTTCAAATTTGAATGTAAACCAACAGTAAAAGGAGGAGACAGGGAGTCCTACAGAGTAACAGATACAGATTTTGAAAAAATTAAATTTGTGTTCCTGGCTCCATCATTTAAAAACTGATATTGGGATAATTCTTTGATCTCTCAAAGCCTCATTTTATTCATCTCTAAAATGGTAGCCATAGTCTCAGTTGTAAAACTAAATAAAAGTTCTCCAATGAACTTTGTTTGGAGAAACTGCTGAAAATGGGATGAGCCATGAGTGATACAAGATAAAATAAAAAATAACAGCAAAATCTGTGCTAAATTTTTTATGTTTAAGTATGACGTTAAGTATGTTTCCTGTATGACGCACTCTGGGCCGTAGGCCACCAACGTGTTTTAAGTAACCCAACCCTTAAGCCCTTCTATATCTCTGAAGTCCCTACCCATTTGTGTCCCTTCCTATGGCTTCAAGGTGATTGGAAAATACATGACTAATGCCAGGAAGAGAAATGTAATCTGTCTTGGCTTCCTCTCTTCATCAGAATACCTCCCTGTTGACCACAGGGTCAAGACCCAGGCATGTTGGCTAGATAGATTACCACTCCAAGGCCCTCTGATACTGTAAAGGATGCTCCTTTGAATGCCCTCTTTTACAATTAAAGCAGATAATCCATTGTAATTAAGGTAAACAATCCATTGGATATCATCTTTTGCAATGAGAGTGATCACTGTAACTTCATGATCCTGAAGAGCTAAGAAGCCACAATTTTTTTTCCTTGTAATGGTAGCATATAGACAGCATCATCAAACAGCAGTTGGAGAAGGACACTGAAGCTTCCTGGGTTTTTTTGTTTGTTCATTTCTTTTACTTGTTTCTTATCTGGTATTGAATATGTCAGTGCATTTCTAACGAGTATCATAGACAGATTTCTCTGAGAAGTACTTCTGAAGCTGTATGTCATACTATCAAGGAAAACCAAAAAAAAAAAAAAAAAGGGAAAACCAGCAACAGTAAATGCCTTAACATCTCTTCTGTAAATTACATTTTTAAACATTTTATGTACAATGCAAACATGTATGGCATCTTTAATTTGCTTTTTAAAGAAGTTATCTGTCACGGAAGAATGGATCCCCGCACTTCATTGTCACAATGGACTTTTAGGTCTCCGTGTAGAATTTCCATGTCATTGTTTTCATCTTATCAAATCCTCGGTAAAGTATTCACCATCAGCTATGGACCAGTGGTTGAAAGTTGAAATTGATGTGACTCCAAAATGCATGTGTTCTTGTCAGTTACGTGGAGATCAATTCTAAATGCGTATTTTTATCCTCGATTTCCATAAGTTTTACACACATTGACAACTACCTTCTGAAGCTTTAACTGTGAGGAGTGTCGATGAATAAAATGATTGCTCCCACAAGAACAAAAGGATGCTGATGACATAATGTATGACCTGATGAACACTTGTGATCTTCTCAGTGGACTAGGAGAAGGCCGAGATTCCTGGAAAAAAGACTATCAGGCACAAGAGGCTGGTGCAAAAGTCTTATACAGTGATAAAGGAAAAAAAAACAAATTTTCTCTGATAACTAACAACTTTGACAGTACGAGAGAATCACATTTTCAAGATTGTGCATAACTTTGACTTCTTTTGAATGAAGCAGACTAAATCACTAAGACATGGAAACCTACACTTTTACACCTATTTCCTGACTGGTCTCTCAAATAAGTTATTTATCACCTAAGTCCCCAGTTTCATCTGTCAAATGAAGGAAATGAAAGCAGCTTTGCCAACTTTTGTGTAGGTGAAATGATACCATGTTTCAAAACTGTTCCATATTACGTATAGTATAAGTGAAGTTTTTCCCGAAAGTTATATTGAATTAGCTACCTGCTAAACTGATAAGAATATAGTGGCATTGTCTTCCCTCTGCCATCCCTTGTCTTTAGAGCCTGAAGATCATATAAGAACTTGAAGGGGCTTCAAGAGTTCAAACATCAGTCAGGTTCCTGTCTAAAGCTGTGTGGGTGGAAAGGAACGATTCTGGGGCTGTCAGCAAGTTTCTATTGATGTTTTTACTCCTCCATGCCACATGGTGTGCTGTTCTATATAGTCAGCTGCTGTGGCTTGTCTAAGCAATGATGGAGGCATTGTCTAAGCAATGATGCCCCAGATCCTGGGAAAATGTCTTAGAACCGGTGGGAATTGATTCTGCAGGTAACATCCTTTTGTTGTTGTTGTTGTTGTTGTTGTTAAGATTTTTTTATTTATTCATGAGAGACAGAAAGGGAGGGGGAGAGGGAGATGCAGGCTCTGGTGTGGGACTCAGTCCCAGGACCCTGGGATCACCACCTGAGCTGAAGGCAGACACTTAACCAACCCAGGCACCCCAGGGAACGTCCTTTTATCAATGTTTTCTTTGAATTAGCATGCCTCCCACCTTCACAGTTGGAGTGTCCTTCAAGCTGCCCTCTCCCAGGCCAGTGGTTTTATGCCAGGCTGGTATGGCTGTCTGTCCTGGGTGACTCCATAGTCATATTTGTGTCCGTAATTAACATCCATATTTCCAGACGCAGGGAGTCCTTCTCCAAATGTCAGTTTCTATTTTCCCGCTTCTTCCCCTTCTTCTCCTGCTCCTCCTCCTCCTCCTCCTTCTCTCTCTAGAAACACAAATGTTTTTTTGGGTTTTAGAGCTTTCAAGCTTTTTTGTGTTTTAGAGCTTCCAAGCTTCTTTTGGACCCTGGAACTCAGAAACACAATAGCACACGTGGATTGCAACAATCACAACTGTAACTTAATTTAAGAGGTTGAGCTTAAACATCTAACTGAAAAACAGGGTTTTTTTTGTTTTGTGTTTTGTTTTTTGTTTTTTTTCTTCAGAAATGTTTGTGTTCTACAACGTGTGTTTGCAAGACCAGGGGTATTGAGTGCTTTTTAAAGGTTGTCTTCTGTTACTGATAGGAAATAGGTTACCTTTTTTTTTTTTTTTAAGATTTTATTTATTTATTTGACAGACAGAGATCACAAGTAGGCAGAGAGGCAGGCAGAGAGAGAGAGGGGGAAGCAGGCTCCCTGCTGAGCAGACAGCCGGATGCGGGGCTCAATCCCAGGACCCTGGGACCATGACCTGAGCTGAAGGAAGAGGCTTTAACCCACTGAGCCACCCAGGTGCCCCTGAAAAACAGTTTTAAGGTCCCTATAGTGAGCTTTTCTAATTTAAAAGGAAAGACATATTTAAAATACCAAATATAAATAAATAAATAAATAAATAAATAAATAAAATACCTACGATACTACCTTGCGTTCCTTTCTTATGGTAACTGATTATAAGCTGATGGAAAAAGATTTAGGTGTGATGGTTGATTTTCGGTGTCAGCTTGGCTGGGCCACAGTGCCCAGATACTTGGTCAAACATGATTCTAGATGTTTCTGTGAGGTTTGTTGTTGTTGTTGTTGTTGTTGCTTTTCTGATGAGATTAACATTTAAATCAGTAGGGTTAGGCGGATCACCCTCATAACTTGGATGAGCCTCATCCAATAAATGGAAGCCTTAATAGAAGAAAGACCACAAGAAGGAATTCTGCCAACAGACTGGCTTTGGATGCAAACCCCAGCTCCTCCCTGAGTACGCAGCCTGCTTGCCTAGCAGCAAATTTTGATTCACTAAGTCTTCGAAATCATGTGAGCTCCTTAAAATCCATCTCCCTCTTTCTCGTTCTCATCCCCCTCCTCTCAGTAAGTAGATGGATAGATAGATCGATCGATCCTATCAGTTCTGTTTCTTTGGAGAACCCACACTCATAGAGAATGTTTCCAAGCTCTTTATCCACTAGATATTAAAGGAAGTCTGTACCTGGGCACATGGCTAAAGATGAAAACTGTATGTATTATAAAATTACCAGCAGCTATAAACTGTTGCTTCTTTTGTTTTTGATGTAGGGTCATATACATGTTATGACCCAAGCACCTGGCCTCATATACTTCTTGGTATTTCTTCTTACAGAGTACAGTTCAAGCTCCTTATAAACATATAGTCTCATCACAACCTAGTCTCACATTGTCTTTGGAAACTAATTTTCCACGGACCTCCATACTATAAGTGATGCTTCTACCCTGTCTTCTCATCTCTATATATTCTCCTAGGAGCCCTAGGATTTATTTTCAAACTCTGCAGGTATAGGGTATAGATGAATGGGTAGGGATCAACTTTAGAAAAGCCCTACTGTCATATGTCTTGGTTTTTTCCTGTAATTTGAAATCACATGTGAAGAAAGAATGCTGCCGTCTTTTACCTGGGTACTATGGAGAAGCTACCCAAACTGAACTGAAATTACAAAGTAAACTGTTCTTCATGACTTTCTTCATTTGTTTTCAAATTCATTTTCTGTTCCACCATCTCTCAGTTTAACCCAATCTTTGAGTCTAAAGTATTTATTGAGTAAATTGTGTCCTATAGCCCCTCAGAATTAAAGTGGATTAGTTTAGGGACACCTGGGTGGCTCAGCTGGTTAAGCATTTGCCTCTGACTCAAGTCATGATCCCAGAGTCCTAGGATCGAGTCCTGCATCAGGCTCTTGGTCAGTGGTGAGCCTGCTTCTCCCACTCCCTCTCCCTGCCACTATCCCTGTTTGCACTCTGTCTCTGTCAAATAAATAAGTAAATAAATAAAATATTTTAAAAAATGAAGTGGACTAGTCCATTCTAATTTGCATAGGTTTTCTGTTAACAAAAGAGGGATTTTCCTGACCAAACTGACTGCAGAGCTCTAGGAAAGATGACTCCATATAGTATCAAATTCTATATGAAAAACAAAAGAAGCAATGGTTTATAGCTGCTGATAGTTTTATAATAAATATACTTTTCATACATCAATTTCCCCTAGCCTTATTGAAGCAGATCATAAGATTAGGAAAGTGTCCCTTCAGATATTAATTATACTACAGGGGAATCTCAGGGATAATACTAAATTTATATGATGCTTGGATAGTTCAATATTTTCTTTCTCTATTTTTTTTTTAATTTTAACACTAGACTATTTAAACATACTATATTTAACCATAGCTTAGCCAAACTATAATATATATAATATTGATCACTGTCTTCATTGTTTAGCTAAAAAAAAAAAAAAAAAAGTTAAGAAAGCCCCAAATTTCTTGGGGCGCCTGGGTGGCTCAGTAGGTTAAAGCCTCTGCCTTCAGCTCAGGTCATGATCCCAGGGTGCTGGGATCGAGCCCCGCATCGGGCTCTCTGCTCAGCAGGGAGCCTGCTTCCTCCTCTCTCTCTCTGCCTGCCTCTCTGTGATCTCCATCTGTCAAATAAATAAATGAAATCTTTAAAAAAAAAAAAAGTTAAGAAAGCCAAATTTCTTGAAACATATATAACATTGTAATGTTTATTGAGTACTAATTGTGTATAAGGTGCCGTGTAGTGAATTCTCCAGTGATACTTGCTTATAATTTCTCTGCACAGTAACTCTGCAAGAAACAAATGTTCTTCAAAGAGACGATTTTCATAGAAGTATTACAAAGCAGACATTCATTGCTATAGTGAGCCTTCACTGAATAACTTCTCCTTCTCGAAAATGCTTGACTTCATTTGACTTATGGAAAACCCTAGCAGATATATCCCAATATACCATTTTACAAATCAATAATCAAGGCTCAGAGAAGTTAAAAAGAACATTGATCATTCACACCTTCATTTAAAAAATAACAGTGGGAAACTATTGTTTTTGCCTGATAGTACCAGGCTTTGTCTTAGAACAGAAAGACAAGTGTCCAGACTTATAACCTTTAGAATCACGTGAGGGAAACAGGTGTTGATCAAGTATTCCTTGAAACAAAATTTGAAGAGTTGACCAACTTGCCATAAAGAAAAGGAATGGCACTGTATGAGAGCAATGAAGATGATCTTAGTAAAACTTGGGGCAGCTGGACAGCTCAGGCAGTTCAGCAACAGGCTCTTGATTTCAACTCAGGGTATGATCTCAGGGTCATGAGACTGAGCCTGCCTGCTTGGGATTCTCTGTCTCCCACTCCCTCTGCCCCATGCTTTCTCTTGCGCACTCTCCCTCCCTCTCTCTTTCTCAAAAAAATAAAAAATAAAAAAATTAAAAAGTGATCTTAGTGGAATTTAACCAAACCTCCGTGGCCAGGGGAAGTTCCCCCCCCCCAAAATAATGTCACTAAAATCAGGCATTAAAAAATATGTAAATTTTAGGTTGAAAAATTTAGACTGGTTAGAGCCATGCCAAAGGTTTACTATAAGTCATTAGAGAATAATTGTATGGCTTTGGTAAACAAAACAAAGCAAGTGAACAAAAACCTTAGCTGACCTTCATGGTCCACTTAGTTCTAAAAGAGATTGCTCATACTTTTAGATAGAGCAACCAAAACTCTAAAAAATTCAAAGGTTGAAGACCAAAATTCTTTTCTAATCACATTTTAGAACACATAGGATCCCCATCCCACTTCCCACCAGTTAAGACCTCTGGGTAAAGTCAAATCCCACTAATTTCACCATAGCACATTTTTGTTTTGTTTTGTTTTGTTTTCACTCATGTAATTGCGTTTTATTTTATTTATTTATTTAGCCACTTAGAATCTTAAGGCCATCTCATTTTTCTAAGTGAGTATCTGGCGCTCCATTTTCAAGTCTAGAACAAAGGAGATGCATGTTGACATTTTGATGCTCATCAATAATGTTACCAAAAATAGTAAAGATATCTCTTCAAAACACCCTATGCCCTAAGCATCCCTTAAATGCCAGCTTAATTGTTTCGTTCTTTCTAAGCAAAACTATTCAAAAGGTGAGGGCATCAGAATGGACTACCCAGGCCAAGCTCTGAAAAGCCAGCAGGAAATATAGGAGGTCAGAAAGAATAAAAGCAAGTTATTCACCATTGCCGTAACCATCAACACGGCCCCCTGGGTTAACCTTTCTTGAGGTTCTGACCCCATTCTGCCTGGAGAAGATTCCTGTGCAAATGCATGCTACCTCTGATCCTGGTTGTAGCAATAGAGATATATCTTTGGGTAAGATCCAGGAGGTAATGAAATAAGGAATCATAAATTCCATGGGTGCTTATGCCTGCTAACAGAGAAAAATACTGGAGCCTCTGAGTGTTGCAACTGTTTCCATCTGTTCTCTTTATGTGTAACTGATGTAAGAAATTAGTGACTGCCAGAAGTCACTTGGTTTGCAATTACAGTGCTTCATGATATTAGTATAAACTAGGAAAATGAGCTACTCTATTCTAGAATGGAAAGCACAAATGAAGGTGAAAGCTACTTTTGAGATCCTATATCACTTACGGCATTCTTTGTTATTACCTAAAGAAAGGAATATCCTCACTTTATTTGCAGAGCAGATGGAAAATCCCAAAGACCGGCTGATGAAATATGAAGGAAACGTACAGAAAAACTCCTGACTTCTCACGAGGGGTCAAAGGAGTGGCTTTATTTGTCTCCTATGAGTCAAGTGGGTAGGTGAAGTAGAGCTTGAAAATTATAAAGCCAGTCCTGTTACAAATTAAACTTTGACCCCCTAGTGCTTGTTCTGCGTCAAAATGAGGTACAAGAATATTCATCCTTGTTTTTAGTCTGACTCTGGTAGGTCACACAATCTGAGATTCTGGCGTTCATTAAGCTTCCCAGCCAGCAGTATAACCTTCATGTTGATTCAGTTCAACCCTGGGTAGGCATTTCAGTAAAATGAGTCAGAAAAATGATCTGCAGAATGGGTTTATTAATCACTGTCCTGAATAATGCACAGCAATAATGCTATGGTGAGAAGACACAGAGGCTGAGAACAGTCTTGACAAACCAAACACTTGCAAATATAACTGGTCAGAAAACAAATACTGTGTCTCTTAGAGCACAAGTGCAATGCAGAGTTTTCAGTACAGAATATTCTTTAGTCAACAATGGAAGAAAAATAAAAATCCACAAGACAGGCAACTGTTTTAAATAAATATCTTATCTGTGGGTGGCAGTAGATTTTAGCAGAAAATGTATGCATTTTGGAGAAAGATGGATATGAGTTTGAATGCCCAATCTGTCACTTACTAGCTGTATAACTAAACAAATCCCACAACTTCTCAAAGTCTAAAATTCCCAATTATAAAATAGAAGTCATTCCAACTATCTCATTACACCACAGTGGAAATTATATGGATTAATGAATGTAAATGCTGGCATGCAATAGGTGATTAATAAATGGTAGTCTGTATCTTCAGACCATCCATACCTTATATTTTTGTAAGATTTATTGTTTGGAGGGTCCCTGAAATCTAATGAAAGTTGTAAAAATTGTAGGCAAATACCACTTGCCATTAATTTCTGAAGTTTCACTGATGTCATCCATAAGTTGTCCATGGACCCCTGGCTTAAAAACAATTAATAGATACAAAGAAGGTGAAGGGCAGGGAGCACATTTAGGGGGTTCTGAAAATTTTTGAGACAATTTAAGGAAAAACTAACAGAATGTATTACATCAAAATACTTCAACAAAGTGTATTTCTTGGGCATCTAGTTATAAGGCAACTATCCCCCCTTTCCTGAAATGAAAGACTAGGATGTAAGCTTGCAACAAAGAAACCAGATGCACACATTTGCAACAAAACATTTTGTTCTGCTGCACTAAGGTTAGTGTTATCAAGCTTATGATTATTGGATTGCATTCTCAAATGTGGCAACCACCCTGCTTCTAAATGCACAGAGCATCTGAAAATGGTGGAGAACTGTGGGACCCTAAACTCAGACACTTGGGAAATTCCTACTCTTGAACCCCTAAACTAAAATACGGTGTTTTGTTAGTGTCTATAGATATATTCACCTTTTTAAAAAAATATTTTAAATTAAATTTAATTTTTTGTGTGTTCCAAAATTCACTGTTTATGCACCACACCCAGTGCTCCACACAATACATGCCCTCCTTAATACCCACCACCAGGCTCACCCAACCTCCTACCTCCTTCCCCTCCAAAACCCTCAGTGTGTTTCTCAGAGTCCACAGTCTCTCATATTCACCTTTGAAGTCTCTAGGTATTAAAAAAAAAAATCTTACTGCATATGCTTCCTTATCAAGGGCAGGTAGGAATGTAATAATCCCTTCAATCATTGTTTTCTTTTGGCTTATTATGAAAACAAGTATGGGGGAAATAAGCACATCTTTATATACAACCTAGTTTCACATTTATTACAAGGAGTAATTATATTGTTAATAACTATAATTACCATAGTTTTGCAAAAAGTACTAACTTGGGAATTTACAGAGGATTATTTATAACTGTGCTTTTGAATAAAATGTTTCCAACTAAATATTTATCTTAAAATATTAAAATTATTCTTTCAGAGTTTCTAACACAGATTTGATACTCCGTAAAAATCTCATAAATTCACATATACATTGTAACATATGGTGGAACAAAAACAACCCCAAAAAAGTCCTTGGTAAAGAAAGACACGAATTCATTTCAGATGAGGTAAACTGGGTTCACACATAACAAATACAAGGACAGTATGTCATGTAAATCGATGACATAAAAAACACTCTTCGTCTTTACTCAGAAGCAGAATATAAAAGTTGAAATAATTTTGCTATCAAAGACCCAATTATTTGGTCGGGTTGGTTTTAAAAGATGCAGAGTGTGTGGCTGGCTCAGACAACAGAGCTTGCCGACTCTTGAACTAGGGTTGTTAGAGCCCCATGCTGCATGTACTTAAAAGAAATAAAAGTGAAAAGCTACTGTGTGCATGGTCCTGCTTCCTCTTTAAGAGTTGGTAGTAATGCTGGGTGGTGACAGACAGTAACTACACCCATCGCGGTGAGCACTGTGTAACATGTAGAATTGTCCAGTCACTATGTTGTACACCTATACCTATAACATTTACATCAACTATACTTCAATGACAAAAATCCTTAAAAGGAGTTGGTAGCGTATGGAATGGCACATAGCAGCATATAGCATGACATTTTAGCCCACAGATACTTCAACAAAGAGGTGTTTGGAGCATAGTCATTTTTAACATGTGCTCCTCACCATGATAGTGGTGGCGGGCTATGAAGGATCACTGAATGGAAAAAGTCAGTCCTCCCTGGAACGCCTAGTTTCCCACTGAGAAGCGAAGCCTCTCACCATACTGTTAGCCTCCCACGTTGTGGATGGCAGATTTTGTCCTGCATTGATCTTTGAAATTGCAAATTAAATTTATATGTGTGTCTCCCTAAAGGTGCAGAACCATTGCACCATTGAACCATTGTGGATGGGAGCTGTGTATTCCTTCTGAGGGCATGCATGTGCTCCCCAGCAGGTAGGATCACAGACAGCAGGGATTAAAAGCAGTGCAAAAACCCAATTGCACGTGCCCCTCTCCGAAAAGAGTTCTGGAGAATTTGATGCCTCAGCATATTTCAGATGCGTAGATTGGTGGGATGGAGGCTCCAAGCACTATGTCGACTATCTCTGCTTTTTCTTCAGCTTCAGCTGTATACGTCATCTGTTCATTGCTACATATTTATTCTGTACATAGCATATATATTGAACACCTACTATATGTCAGGCACTTTGCTAAGAACTGTGGACTCAAGGATGGATAAAGGAAAACTGTTGCTCACAAGGAAGTTACAGACTTCTGCTAGAAGACTTGCAAACAGATTTTCAGACGCTGGGGTGGTAATAGTTCTAATGGGAGAATTGCAATATAAACTCAAGAAAGGGGCTCAATGACTCACCTAAGGAAAGAATAGGTTTTGGAAGGTTTTTCAGTGGAAGTGAGTTATGAAATGACAGGCGTTCTCAGGAGATGCCCCCGGAAGATCCAACCAACATTGTCTACTCTGGAGAAATGTATTATCTCCACTGCCATCCACCACCATTCGAGAGACCATGATGATGGCAAAGGCACAGGAAACACATTAACTGCCAAGTTGGTGGTAACCTCTCTAACAACAGGCACAGAACATACAGTATGCAACTGTCCATGGGGAAAGAGGGATTGTTAGAGAGAGCATCATGGAATAGATTATGTCTGAGTTAAATATTGAATAGGAATTGGCCAGATAAGAAAAAAAAAAGGAAGTTCATTCCAGAAAGAGGCTCAAGAGACCTGGGCATCTCATATCTCTTTGGTTCCAGAAAGCGTGGCCAAAGTTGCATTTCTCTGCAGGGAAATGCCGATTCTGACGGGGCAGGGCTCGCTGAGGGTCAAAGCTAGGAACTGTCTCCGTGAAAACAGCAGCTGGTTTTGGAAAAATGAAGAGTTGTAACAGGAAAAACTCAGTGAGATGAGGATGTGACCTTTCTTTGGGAAGAGAGGAAATAAGACACGATTCCCGTCTCTATTGCAAGGGAAAGGTGAATCATCTATAGCTCACAGGGTTTTCAGAAGGAATGAATTAGGTTGACTGGTTCTCCACATGCCTGGGAACTTGTCAGCACGTACTAAAAACAGTTTCTCCTCTCCCTCACTCCTCTCCCAAGCATTTTTTTTTTTTTAAGTGAATATGGTTTGAAGACCTCATTTATATGTCTGTAAACATCCTGAAAAAACACAAAAACTTTGTCAGAAGAAAGATATTGACCAGAAGAGTAGGATGTTGCTTTGTGTAATATATTAGTTTCATTAAACTCATGGCCCTAAAAGCTGACTTACATCAGGCAAGGAAAAAAAAAAAACCCACAAATTTCTTCACTCTTCCTTAACTTTCATGCACGTGATACATAAATAATGTAAAAAGGTGACTTCTGTGCTGGCTTGTTCTCTCTCTTTCACTCATTTCCTCGTACCTTTTTAGAATTCTAAGAACCCTGTCATTGTATTATGGAAAAAAAAAACATGTTAATTGCATTTTCAGGATGGGTAAAAGCTTAACAGTTAGGCTAGCTGGAACCTACACAGTGTTTACCACATCTAGGAACTTTTAAAATGTATTAATTTAATCTGCATTACGACTCTGTGAGTTAAGCTTTGTTACTATTTCCCTTTAAAGTCACAACAAATGAGCAAGATAAGGTCACATATCACGTAGCCAGTGCGGTCAGCCCTTGAATCTCAGCAGCGAGGCTGTAGTGTCTATGCTTCTAACACTCTCTAGGCATAGACTTGGGAAAGGTAAGAGACTAGGGTGTGTGTGTGTGTGTGCGTGTGTGTGTGTGTAAAGGTGCTTGCCTGTGCACCTGGGATGCAGATCGACTGAAGGTAAAATAGCAAACACGTGTCCAGCCTTATCTTCTTTATCCCCTTTGGTAACTACACGCATCTACAATGGAGATAGCATCCTTCCCGCTCTTCCGGTAAGGGATTGAGCTCAGCTTGTCTAGGAGACTTCTCCCAGGGGACAAAGTTGCACACGGCAGAGCCAGGGTTTGAGCTCAGTGTGTTTACACAGAAGGTGAGACAATATTACGAGAGCATTGAACAGAAAGATCACATTTGCTGGAAACGGGGTTTGATTCAGGGAAGGATTTTTCGAAGAAAGAGTACGTGCATAGATCTCAATCTGAAGAATTAGAAGGAAGGAGCCATGCTCCGGTCAGAGAGAAGAATCTGAACAAAGGTAGCCTGGCTTGAGCAAGAGAGGGAAGTCCAGTGTTCCTCAACACCGAGAAGCAGCAGGGGGCTGGACCAAGATGAGGAGATGTAGGTAGGAACCAGACATTTGAGATCTTAAAGATATGACAGGGATGGTAATCTGTCCAGTGAGAGCAAGAGGCAACCACACAGGGCTCTGAAGTGCGCTTTGAACAGAGAGGGGAAGGCTGGGAGGAACAGCCATGCAGTGAACATGAACACATTTGCATTTCTGAAGGTTGACTCTACAGGGAGAGTATCTGGCCTGGTGGATTTAGATAGAGCAGGTAGAGAACTCTTGTAATAATGTAGCCAAGAGATGGTGAACCGTTAGAATAGAGCAAGGGTGACTGACACAAATGGATATATTTGAGAAATTACGAACACCAGCTGAACTTACTGAGAGATAAGACGGGTGGATAGGGTGACCAAGAGTCCGGGCTTGGCTTCTGGTTGGATGGACAGTAGCCTCACCCCCTAAAAAAGAGAAGCCTGGATTAGACCCACTCGTATGGCAGGGAATGTGGAATGCAGGAATTCTAGAGTGTCCTAAGAAAAATGTATTTATTCATATTCAAACATTTTGACACATGCTCTTACAGGCATTCAAGAAGAGAAAAAGCATCACAAAACAAGCACAGTAAAATCTGGGTAACCTACACCTACTGCAGTCATACAAGGGATATAAGAGCAATATTCAATGATTCCAGACTCTTAGCAGCTGATTCACTAACTGACCTGAAACTGAGGTTCAGGAAGCACGAATGCTTAAATTCCTCTAAGAAGTCAGTACTTCGTTTTTCCCTCTATAACACTTTAACTCCTGAGATGGAAGAATAAGTTAGAGATGCCAGCAATGACAGTTACCACTCAAAATTATTCCTTCATTTTACAACTGAGAAAACTGAGGTACAGGGAGTAGATGCACATGTACCCAAGGCCACACAGCATTCTACATCACGATTCTACTGACCTATCAGGGATCATGCAACACAATGACGGG
Organism: Martes martes; assembly: GCF_963455335.1. Classification (NCBI taxonomy): domain Eukaryota; kingdom Metazoa; phylum Chordata; class Mammalia; order Carnivora; family Mustelidae; genus Martes; species Martes martes. The sequence goes on from NC_137905.1 coordinate 23,194,139, forward strand.
ATGTGAGGAGAATGTCCTTTATGCTTTCATGTACCATTCCTCCCAGGGCCAACACACCCCTGTGAGCCAGTATTCAGTATATAGTATACTCAACCTATGTACAGTATACAGTATATACCAATATACACTATATATGCCAGTGTACTGTATACAGTATACTCAACCAGTATACAGTATATGCCAGTATACAGTATACTCGACCAGTATACAGTATATGGTATACAGTATATGCCACTATACAGTACACAGTATACTCAACCAGCATGCAGTATACAGTATATGCCACTATATAGTATGCAGTATACTTGACCAATATACAGCATACAGTATATGCCAGTGTACAGTATACAGTGTAGTCAACCAGTATACAGTATATAGTATATACCAGTGTACTCAACCAGTATACAGCATATGCCAGTATACAGTATACTTGACCAGTATACAGTATATGCCAGTATATAATATACAGGATATTTGGGATGCCTGGGTGGCTCAGTTGGTTAAGCAGCTGCCTTCGGCTCAGGTCATGATCCCAGTGTCCTGGGATCGAGTCCCACATCGGGCTCCTTGCGTGGCAGGGAGCCTGCTTCTCCCTCTGCCTCAGCCCGCTCACTCTCTCTCCCACTCTCTCTCTGACAAATAAGTAAATAAAATAAAAAAAAAACCGCACTGTAATGTACAGGATATTCTACCAGTGTACAGTATACAGTATATACCAGTATACAATATACAGCACACTCAACCAGTATATGCCAGTATACAGTATACTCAACCAGTATACAGTATATGCCAGTATACGGTGTATAGTATACTCAAGCACTGACAGCCACATGAGATACTTTCATGAATGGCGCTTTGCTTCCTTACGGGGTATTTGATACATGCAGTAATGCCATGGATATGAGCCAATGCCAAGTCCAATATCCCATCGTTTAACTTGCTCACATCATATTCTGTTCTTTAAACTATTAATTTTTTAGACTTCCTCCTATTCTTTTCATTTTTTTAAATAAATAACAGCAATTGGATTTGCTTAAGATCAAGATTCATATCAAAAGGAAGATATGGGGACACCTGGGTGGCTCAGTTGGTTAAGCAGCTGCCTTCGGCTCAGGTCATGATCCCAGCGTCCTGGGATCGAGTCCCACATCGGGCTCCTTGCCCCGCAGGGAGCCTGCTTCTCCCTCTGCCACTCTGTCTGCGTATGCTCGCTCGCGCTCTCTCTCTTTCTGACAAATAAATAAATAAAATCTTTAAAAAAAAAAAAAAGGAAGATATGTTTATTTACTCATTTGTGTGTGTGTGTGTGTGTGTGTGTGTAAATTTCACTTCAGGAAATTCAAACACTTACACATGATGAGGAATAGAAACTAGCATAGGCCATGGGTATTGGGTGATCTAGCAGTTGAGTGACAAACAGAACTGCATATGATTTGTCTTCTTCCTTGCTACACTCATTTGGGAGAATCTATAAAATTAAAGACTAAAAACTATGCAACAACAAAATGGTACACTATGACACCATATAACTTTAAGGTTTCTTTCAACTTGCTGAAAGGAAAAACCTAGATACTCAGATGACAAAACCTGTCCTACATACATGCAGAGTTTGGTATCGAGTGGGGTCTTAGTCCCGGTTTGGGATAGAAGTCAGACACCCTGGACTCCAATCCTCAGTATCCATGTCCACGTTGTGTGGCTTGGGGTAAAAAGCTTTAAGTCTCGGAACTTAAGTCTCATCTTATGTAAAAGGGGAATAATAATTGTTCCTACTTTCTGGTGGCTTTCTGAGGATTAAGTGAACAAATGTAGTGAAGGGCTGGGTGTGGCTCCTCGCAGAAATGTTAGCTACGCTGAGGAGGATGATAGATATAGGCAATAAACGGTGGGAAACATTGGAAGGCTTAGTTAATGCTCCGCAGATGGATATAATTTGTCATCATGCTATCAGAAAATAAAATTTCTTCATATGTCTGGGCCAAGGAAAACCAGATTTGTAATAGTGTTCTGAATAATACCTAGGCTGTTTCTGCAAAGAATATACAATTTTTTTTAGGCAGAGATTGTCTTCTGGGTGTGTGTCTCTCTCTTTAGTTCTAGTTTACTGTTCAGTTGATTAACTTCAGAAAAAATATAATAAAATATGTTTTAAAAATCAAATAATTATATATATTCATATATATATCATATATATTTAAACTTTTTTTAAGGTCATAAATATTAGCGAGCAGTCATTAAAATTAGGAAACTCAGCACAAGAGGACCAATTTCATATTGGACATTGTAACGATCCTCCTTGGAAGATTTAGGCAGAAGAGCAGTTTGGTGGAAATTATGCAGGCTGTCAACTAAAAACGGGCCAAATTCCAGGTTGTGTTCCATTTCCTTGGGAAGCTTATTTAACTTCTGTAATCCTCTGTTGTTACCTTATCATAAGGCATGGGGTCATATAACCCATCATACAGCTTTGGAAATAGATGATAAAATACGCAATATGAATCAAGTACCAGGTATCCAGGAAGAGCTCAGTGTTAAACTCACTGGAGTAAATATAGAACATAAGTGATGCAAAATCACTTGTCTTTTCTTTTTAATTAACTAGTTAAGCAGTTCATTTTATGACATAAATAAAATGAAAGATCTCTGAACTGGACGTCAGGAGTCCTTGGTGTTAATCTTGGCTCTGAGCTGTTGTGGGTCCAAGCAACCATCAACTTCACTGAGTAAAAAGCATAGGACACAAAACTTTTGTGCCAAAGCCCAGCTAGAACCAGTATTTCCAAACCTCTTGTGTGATTCCAAGCAAGTTCTATGAATGACACAGATCTAAGCTTGCACATCTATAAAACAAACAGGTGACCTAAATTACCTTTAAGTGCCCTCCTAGCTCTGAGATGGCATCATTACTAACACCTAATGTTTAAAAATATCTACAAATGGATCTCACCTTTTTTTTTGTTTCTTTCCTGAAAATTGATGTTAAGCTGGTATAAGAAGTAGGTAGTTGGGAGGAACTATGAAGGAAGGCTGCTGTAGTTTCCCCTACTGCTTGAATCTTGGGGAAGGCAGATCTCAGAGGCAGATTTTCTGCTAGAAAGAGTTAAATTTTTTTTTAAGATTTTTTATTTATTTATTTGATAGACAGATCACAAGTAGGCAGAGAGGCAGGCAGAGAGAGAGAAGGGAGGAAGCAGGCTCCCCGCTGAGCAGAGAGCCCGATGCGGGGCTCGATCCCAGGACCCTGGGATCATGACCTGAGCCGAAGGCAGAGGCTTTAACCCACTGAGCCACCCAGGCACCCCGAAAGAGTTAACTTTTAAGAGTGTGTGATAGCTGTGCATCTTTTAAAAACAGATCTTTTTTTTTTTTTTTTCCTGTCCTCAATGAAAAGAAATATATGTCCAGTCACTGGCTGTCGAGCACTGTCAGGAGATTTGTTTATGGCTGACTGTGCCTTTTACATTTGCCGCATCATGCATTTTAATTAGGAGCCCTTACACCTGGGCATCCTCTCTACCTGCCACATATAAATGAGTGTTCGGATGCTACAGAAGACGGTTGTCCTAGATGAAAAGAAAACAGATCTCAGAAAATGGACTGATATGCATAGAATGAGTTAAAAGCCCAGGGGATGACAAATGAAGGAGCCAGTTTGCACTGAGACGATGTAGATGCTCCCATGGCCGTGGCTTAATTTCCATGTGCAGTATTGATCAAAGTGATCATTGTTACCACGTGAGAGTCTTCCTACATGCCAGTTGTACAATGTACGTGTTCTTTTACCCATGTGGACATTTCGATGCAGAGGAGTAAAGATATTTCACCTAAAATATGGGGACTGAAAGCCAAGTCCTACCTAACTTCATTCGATGAATTTCCTCTTCATCCCATTGTACAGTGCCTGATATTGCTGTGGCCACATCACCTAAGGGAGGAGGAAAATCTCTGAATAAAAAGGAAGAAAAAGTGAATCAAGGGACAAAGGGAAAGCAAAAAGTGTATTGCAAAATTAAAAAAAATAATAACTCAAAGGAAAAAAAAGTCTTGTCAAAAAAGATGAAAGGGAAGAAAGAAAGCAGGAAAGAAAATTAGAACAAAAGGCAAAGAAAACGATTGCAGACGAGCTGTGAACCCGAAGGAAAGTATCAGAGATGGGATTTTGTGTGACAATGCAGAAGAGGAAAGAAGGAGCGAGGGGATTTGCTTGTATGCATGTTAAAATCTAACTGTTTCCCTTAAGGAGTGAGTATTAGTGTCTCTTTTGATCAGTAAGTCAATGTTTCAACTGTGTTATCACTGCCTTCCTTGTGGCTTTTAATAATCATTCTTGAAATAGAAGTGTTTTTGCCAACATATTGGGAGACGCTCTTCTCACTTGACTGATTATTTAATCCACCCTGAAGCTGTCTGTCTGTCGGTAGGACAAGGTGGTGGTGCAGATTGAAAGCCAAGAAAGCTAAGAATGGTGCTGACGTCTTAGAGCAAATTAACTTACATAATGGCCCTGTCAATCCACCCTCCCCTCAAATTCCATTTTGTTGGTTTATACGAAACTCAATCAGTCTCTCATTGGTTTTGCTTTCCTCCCCATGCATCAATCAGTTATCCCAGCTTCCTTGAACTGTACTCAATGCTAGGCATAGATGAGTAAGTAGCCTACGGAATATAAAGAACATTTCCACCCCAGCCCCAGAGGAAGTATACAAGTGTTTTAGACCAAATGTTTCTGTCCTAACCAAATCCACATGTTGGATGCCTAACTCCCAGTATGATGGTATTTGGAGATGGGGTCTTTGGGAGGCCATAGATGAGCTCATGAGGGCAGTGCCCTGATGGCATTACTGTCCTTACACAAAGAAGAAGAAACATGAGAATGCTGGCTTGCTCTCTCTAGATCTCTTTCTCTCTCACCTTTCATGGGCCCGCATGCGGGAAAGGCCCTGTGAGCACACAGAGTGATGGGAGCCACCTGCAAGCGAGGAAGAGAGTCCTCCCCAAGGACCAAATCTGCCAGCACCTTGGTTTTGGACTTCCCAGCCTCTAGAACTGTGAGAAATAAATGTTTTGTTTTTGTTTAAGTAACACACTCTAAAGTCTTTTGTCACAGCAGCTCTAACTGACTAAGGCAGCACGTAACGTGAGACAAGAAGGTGGCTGTAAGCCAGGGAGCCAGACTGCAAACAAGGACGTTTTTCTCAGCACTGTAGGCCCGTACTCCGTTAGGACAGAGGGGACTCCTCACCCCGATTTGAGGACATCAAGGAAGTGTCCTAGAGGAAGTGAAGTGGCAGGATTCCTACAGATGAGCCTGGTGAAGCAGGGCATCTCGAGCCAAAGGAAGCATGTAAGCTTATTTGGCAAAGGAACTTAATCTAATTGTCCAATTCTGAATGATTTTCAGTGGCTGTCCTAAGTGCAACCCTGAGATAAATCTTGGAAATGAGTCCATGCTCAGCCATGATCCATTTGATGTGTCCGCCACGGTTACAGGATTGAGGCGGTATCTGTGTTAACTGCCATATTCCAAGAATTTACAGACTCTGGTGAGCCCAAGCACTAAGTTCCGAGTGGGTGGAGGGGGAGGTTTACACAGGGGGTACTGGAGATTGGTTAGTAAAGGGAATTGGGGGCAGATAAAAAAGGCTGTGGATGTCAGGCTGAGGAAATTATACACTGTGAGAAAATTATACACTCATATATTTGGTACCCACTATATTATGTGTGAAAATCCGGTGGGACCGACTTCATTTGACTTAAGCCTATAGCGATTCCATCCGTACAATTTAGACGCTGTCAGTCACTTATCATTTCCCAAATGTTAACAGTCGTTTCACACACTCTATTTTCCCTCTGCATATTGCCGTGTGTGCAGTCCATACTTCCCTAAATACTGTGTTCCCTCATTTCCCAGATCTTTTGTAAGTGTGACAGGGCAGATATCAGAAATCTCTAAGATACTGCCATGTGCTCTAAATACAGCGGTCACGGTGGAGAGATTGTGGAGGGACAGAGATAGCACGGGCTTCTCACCATAGCTGCTTGTGATTGAGTTGAGCTTGGCGATCAGGCAAGATTTCCATATGTATAAACTGCCAGGGAGAGTGAAGAGGAAATTCTAGGCTAAAGCAAGCAATGATTCAGAGAGTGGGATGACAATGGTTGCTGCTGCCTGCCTGACAATACGTAGTCACGTGTTACCATGGAATTGTACCCTTGGAATTACAAACAGAGCCTACTAAAGCCGCTGACCCCATCACCCCACTGCGGTGCATTTGATAAACAATTATGTGTACCTGCTATTTGCTGAGCACTGAAGTGGGCTCCATTAAAACATAATAAAAATAATAATAATACATGGAATTTAGAGTGCCTGTCCTGGAGCCTATGGCTCTAAAGAAAAAGGGGGAAAAAAAAAACCCCACAATGTAATAGAAAGACAGCAAGTCCAAAATGTACAGTCAAATAAAAAGCAAATTTTTACAGTGCGTTAGCTTGGTTCAAGCCCTTCAATTTTCTTGCCTGGACTGCTGCAGTATAATATAATGGCTAAGGGTAGGATCTCTGAAGCCAGACTCGCTGTGTGATCATGGGCAAGTTATTTAACCTCTCTGTACCTCAGTTTTACAATCTGTGAAATATGAATCATAAGGTTGCCTCTATCATAGGGATTTTGTGGGCAGTGAAGGAGTTAAAGGCACTTGGAGGCATGCTATTTTATATTTACTATTGTTTGGTTAGTATTGCAGTTACCTCTTAACCAGTATTCCTGCTTCCCGTTGTCCCTTATGCAGTCTATATCCACCCAACGCCCAGTGCTGTGTTTTTCCATGGCTCTCACAGAGATGATATACCTAGACCTGCTGGATAATTTTTCAGCATGAGAGCAGTTGGATAGATGAATGTTCAGATTTCTCAATCTAACAGATAAGGCCCCATGAGCTAGTCAGTTTAACTTTCTGGGCACATGACCCTGTAACTCTCACCTTATACTCCCCCCATGTATCTTCTTCTCCAGTCACACGTGGGTACTTGTCAGAGGAATGAAGTGACTCCCAAGGTTTGAAGGTGACAAGGATCGTCAGAGAGGTTAAGTGACATTTCCAAGGATGCTCTCTGACTCCTAAGCCTTCACTGTCTGCATCAGTCCATTCGGCTCAAGCTCTGCAGAGCTGTCGTTGTACCAGCATCGTATGTTCACATTGTCTGTCTGTGACACCTGACTGAGCTTTTGAGGACATCTTGACTTACTCATCTCTGAATTATCTGCACCTGGTACTAAACAGGGAAACAGCATGAGAATTAATGCATGCCTGTCGAAACCAGGTAGCCATGTAGACATAGTCATACATGGACATATTTTTATATTAATAAGACACTCTCTTCTAGCGCCTTAATGAAACTAAATACTGTTACTGCTAAGCACTCATGTAATGCCTTAGCCATTAATGAGAAGTGCTCATGGTGAAATTTTTAAAGGGAATGGCAAGCTTGACAAGGATGTCCGCTGATCAGGGAGATTTGGGTCCCCACACAAACAGTGTGGACTCTAGCCTTTCTATTTCTAATTATGGAAAAGGACAGATAACATGTCAGACTTAAAATTTCACCAAGATAGAGAGTTCTATGGCTTTGTTTCTGGCTTTCGATCTCACACATTAACAAAAAAAAGATCCTAACATGGCGTGTGTGTTTAGCACCATATTATCACATATATTTCATATCCTTAGATTTTTTACTTCAACCCAGTAAGAAAGATGAAGCAAGAGTTAATTCTCTCAGGTTACTGATGAAGAGCCTGAGGTTCAGGGAGGTTGAATGAATAGTGGAGGTGGTAACTATGGAACCAAAAAAGAGGTGAGGGATGCCTGGGTGGGTCAGTCAATCAAGCATCTGCCTTTGGCTCAGGTCATGATCCCCGGGTCCTAGGTTCGAGCCCCACAGCAGGCTCCCCAGGGAGAATTGTCTTCTCCATCTACCCGCTCCCTATCCCCACTTGTACACACAAGTCTTTCTCTCTCTCTCTCTCTCTCTCTTTCAAATAAATACATAAATAATCTAAAAAAAAAAAAAAGAGGTGAGAGTCTCTGCAGACATCTACGTGACATTGACAAGACCACTGTAATAAATTCTTATTCTCCTCTTGCCTGACTTAATGGGCAGGAAGAAATTCACAGGGCAGGTAGAGAAGAGAAAGGAGAGGGTCCTGTTACAATTTATCAAGTCATGACTATCAGGACATCATTTTTAAAAGCCAAACACATGGAAACAACAAAAAAGCAATAGCTATTTCACTGTCTAAATGTCCTGTACCTAGTAAGTGACAGAGCCCAGAATATGTCCCAGATTTTCTGACTCCAAACTTGTACATTCCCAAAACGCTTTGCAGAATTGTGTGTTTTGCATCTGGCCTCGAAAAGAGATGTGTATGTTTTAAAATTGTGAATATCCCCACAGGAGTACCCAAAACTCCAAGACCTGGCTCCACCACAGAAACCCAAGAATCCAAGGGATACCAAATAGTATTTAGCAAGTATTCCCTTTTCTATTTCTCTCAATCTCTGTGTTTTTTTTTTCTTTTTTTCTCTCCACTTCTCTTTGTCAAAGTGCTTTTTTCCCCTTCACACAGTAGAGTGCTAGTCAGTAACTCAAACAAAAGGAAAACATAAATGGTACTTCAGTATTGAGTCCTAGGGGACTTAAGTGATTTATATTCTCTTTCTTCAGCAATATTTGCTATAAAGCTACTGAAGGTAATATTTAGAGGAAGTGGATATTTTGCCACAATTTCACCTCTTAATCCTTAGAGCATTTCCCTGATATCTATCAGCAGTTCATAAAGACTTTAACACTTTATGGGCAATCTGTTGACTTCCCTTTGCAACAGCAAGGAAAAAAAATAAAAGTAAACTCTCATCGAAGAGGACTCCACGTCTCCTCAAATGAAATTGGGTGATAAACCAAATAAAATAGGCACAAAAAAATGGAAGTGAGTTTTTGTTGTTTTCACATACTCTGCTCCAAATTTGTACACTGGGAAGATTTATTTGATTTATTGAGTTCAGTCTTTTCTGAGAGTAAGAAATTCCACAGGGATTTTTATCAACCTATGTCAAGGATGTTAACCGAAGATGATGATTATTGTTTCAACATATTAGTGGGGGGGAGGCAGAGAGAGATACAATAATATAATACTGTTTGTACCTAAAGACTAAAAGCATTTCTGCTATGTCCACTGGAATAGGTTATACTGTTCCAATTCTTTATAACTCCCAGACCTGACATTTATATTTTTAAGAGTTGATTTTATAGGAAATCAAAGTAGAGAAATCTGGAACATTTGATATTGAATAAAAACTTTAAGCTAGGAATAGTACTTTAAATGTGTATACCTCCAAGTTTAAGGGGACAATTTACTTGATAATAGTACTTTGAAAGACTGCTGATTTAATGCAGTGAAGTTTTTTTTTTCTTCTCTCCAAGCTGTAGTCATTTATGTCAGTCTGTGTCAGTTTTTTTAATGTCTGTACACCATCTGTGTGATATAATTTTTTAATCAACTCCCTTCTTTAAGAATGTAAACATTTGTTTTGAAAGGGAACTTTGTATCTACACCCAAGAATAAGAAAATTATTTGCCCTTGCCACAAATACAAGGTAAGCTTAGAAATAAAATAAATGAATGCAAAAAAACAATGTTCTTACATTCTAACAAGGCACTTGGAGTCCGCTTAAGGCTCTGAGCCTGAGGCCAGAATTTTGCTTGTTAGAGGCCAGCAATGACAGGGAACTGAAACGTTCCCTCTGGACATAATGAGAGGGTTGAAAGAGAAGTGGAAAGCAAGTAACTTTCCCACCAAGTGATTCAGTGATATTTATTTCCCACGTCTGTGTCCCATCAGAATCACCACAGGGGTGCGCCACCTGTAGTATGGCAAATGCTGGGGTCTCCTAACAAGTCTGGGCTGGGCAGCCAAAGATGGAATTCCTTTTGGAGTCTCACAGTCTTCAACTGAAAGAGGGAGGTCTTACCTGTCTTTCTGAATGGTAAATACCAATATGTGCTGGTTGTTCAATTAGTTCTAGTTTCCGTCAGCCCTCAATACGGGTTACTTTTCCTTCTCTCCTACAAACACAAAGACTCCATTCATCCCTCTCCTCACTCTTTACATATCCTTTCTTCATATACAAATCTTCTTAAACTTGTGTAATTCACTCATTTTTGCTAGAAGATCCTGAGGCTTTTGTAGTCCTGAGGAAATCACATCGTATATCCAGACAGATTCCATAAGGTTATCTGCCTGTTCTAGTGAAAGCTACACTGGGAAAATAAATAGAAAAATGGGCCAAAAAATACTGGTAATATAATAAAATACACTTTAGCCATCTCTGTACAGGGCAAAGTGGAAAGATTTGGAGAGCAAATGAGACTTTGAAATCAAAATGAGACTATGAATTCACATCATTTGGGTGTAAGATCATGGGGAAAAAAAGTAAGTTCCTCTTCTTAAGGCAAAAACAGCTTTAAAGTCCCATTAGGCTCCTTTAAAAAGGCTTCTTGAACATCAAATATCTTCTGAAAACACTTCATTGATTTAAGTGTAAATTAATCAGTAATGCATGGTTTCCATTTCCCTTAGAATACACAAGGATTTTTACATCAGATGCAAAATGTCTTTCCTGTTTTCCATCTCTTCAGAACTGGAAAGGGTGCTTTAGGTACTCAAAACTGACTGAAAATTGCTAAGCCTTGCCCTTGATTCTTGCAAAGCGTAAGTGGTGATTTTGGCATGAGATTTCTTTGGTCGTCTATATGAATACTACTAAAGGAACAGGCTTTCTTAGAATTCCGAATGGAAAAGAAGTAATTAATAAGCCGTGCGACCTTGGTGATCTTTCCAGACAGCAGCAGAGCATCTCAGGAAAAGATCTCAGATTGGTTTCCCTGGCTTCAACTCTGACTGGATATTTCTGGTTTCCTCATCTGAAAAATGGGGGTACTGGACAGGGTCCATTTATCTTGCAGCTTGCTGTTGGATAGATTCGAGATGATAAATCAACAAAAAGTTATCGAGCATCTTTTCTGTGCTACTGGGGATTCAAAGATAAATGGACAGAATACTTGTATGTGGTCTTCAAGGAACCTCCTAGCTCTGGAAGAAGAAAGCAGTCTGGGTATCTATGAGAGTTCTGTCTTTGGGATGGGATGACATGCGTGAGTCTAAAGGCTACGGAGACAGTGTACTCTGCCCAAAGGGTCACTAACTTCCTGAAAGGAAACTTGTCTTGTGGACACTCAGGTACTACATTATACAGCACAAGGAGCAGATAGATTCGCAGGAATACTCGATGCCATTATAATCATTATTACTGCTGGTATCACTACTACTATTATGCAAATCATCAGTTGGGATGTGAATTATTTCCTGATGTTCACTCTTCATCGTGTCAGTTGGAGGAATGACTTTTTTCCCCCCAGTTGTTCAGCCTTAGACTGTTATCTTCACTGTTCTATATCTGCTCTAAGAGATTGAGTTTCCTGGTTTTGTTTCCTTTCACTGTGTTTTGCTATCCCCTTTTCTCCCTCTCTCTTTTCCAGCGAAATCTGTTATCCTTGTTGAGCTCCGCATACCAGTCTGCTGAGCCATCTGATTTTTCTAATTCCAAATCTGGGTCTATTTCTAGCTAACTGTTGACAATAATACCATAGTTATCTTTGCAGTCATATTCATTTATTCATTATCTTAAATAATACAATTCTTGAACATTGACTCTGTGTCAGGCTTTGGGCTAGGTTTACATACACAGATAGGGATAATAGAGTCTCTGCTGTCAAGGAGCTCAGAACCAATCTAGTGAGCGAGGCAGACAAACAAACGTAAAATGATAGGACAGTGGGTTTAGCTTCCAGACGTGGGCAAAGAGCAGTAAAGGTGTATAAATGGGGACATGCGTGAAGACTTAAGATTGTAAGTCATATCTGGAAAGAAAAGATCCACCTGGAAAGAAAAGATGGCTACTATTTGTTGAAATGCACCCTAAGAGAGGAAGAAAGCCATTTCTCCACGCGTAGGGTCCGTTCAACAAGCTAATCCCGATTGCATTGCCAGAGTAAAGAACCAAGCCTGATGGCAATTCCAAGCAGTGTCTCTGGGGAGCTTGGATTCCTTTATAATCACCAGAAGCACCTCAGGAACACATCTCCAAGTAGACATGCAGTCTATGTAGAAACAGTGTTCTCGCTGTGCAAATTCATGATTCATGTTCCAGGCAAGTGTCCTGAAGGAACCACACCATCTTACTCAGCCTGACTCAGACATTTCTGACCCCAGAGTTCTTCCCCTGAGACCTTTCCACATATAAGGATCTCCAGGCTCTAGGGTCCAAGCTCCATGGCTTCCAGATAGTTGAATCTGTGCAAAGTCCCCAGAGTTCATCAATGAGGAAATGATTTGGGGTTGTCCCACTACTGACAGGGTGATTCTCCTCTGAAGCCCTCATCTGGCCAAGGACTCACCTACAAAATGTTCAGAACACGAGTCTGAAGACCAGTGGCCTATCCTTTTGCCTGTCTAAATTCTAATACTCTCCTGACTGAAAACAGCTTTTTCACCAGAGAAGTAGGAGAGCTCTCCTTCCATTAGGACATAGGCCCTGGCCCTTTCTTCCCTCTCATTTATGCCTTGAGACCCCATTATTTCTCCTTTAGTTCACTAAATGCAAAATATCAGTCCGTATTTCTTTGCCATATCATGAGATTGAAGCAGGCCTCTTTCTAACATTAGCTGTCTTTCATCTTTTATTAATTGGGGGGGGGGATGGGATGAAATAAGGGGAAAAAAGCCCCACAATTTCAGTCTTCAAGAAGGAACACAGTTGCATGAACAAGGTATAAACTGTTTTAAAAGATGGTGATTTGAAGATGAAAGGCTGATTTTGCCGGAGCTCAGAATGTGTTGGAGAACAGCGGGTGATACTAAAGGACGAACTGAGGTCTGACTGAATGCCCTGTGTAGCCACAAGACAGAATTGTACAATTAAGAGTAGCCTCACTGTAGGGATCTTGGATGGATCTGTTTTCTGGCCATCTGCTCTTTTCAGGTAGGTATTGATAGGCTTGCCTGAGAGGCAACTAACACGTATACTGAGAACTAGGTATTTTTTTCTTTCTTTCACTGCATCCTTTAATGCAACAACTCTGTGAGTTAAACACTTCATAAAGCATACAATACCTTATGCACAAGGGCACACGAGACTCCGAGTGGTTATAAAACTGGTTAACCAGCTAGTGGGTCTAATTCACAGAAGCACTTGTGTGTTGAGCCAGGATTTGAAACCAGATCTATGACTCCAAATGTCTTGCTCTTTCTTAACCCTCGACTTAACATTTTCAAAGGAACGAGGATTAGTTTCGCTAGTGCATAGACCAATAGGTTGTGCTCTGAACTGATAGTGGAGAGATGAGCAGGGCCAGTTGGGATTTAGAGAAGTGAAATACATTTCCCTTCACAGTTTCTTCATCTGAAAAATTAGGAGGTTATTGTAATGATGCAATATATGCCTACCAATCCCTAGAGTGCCCAGCGAGATATTAAATGCTCACTCTAAGAACACTTAGCATACTCCTAGCACCACTTACCACTTTCTATTCCAGAAAAGTGATTCTAGGTCTTATGTAATTTTGGGGAAGAAAATGACCGGATGAAAAATAGGGTGTTCCCTGCTCGGACACAATGAGATAATTTGGGGGAAGAAGGCCAAAATATCATTATGGGGGGAAAAAGAAGAAGAAGAAAGAAGAAGAAGAAAGAAGAAGGGAGAGGAAGGAGGGAGAGGGAGGAGGGAGAGGGAGGAGGGAGAGGGAGGAGGAGAGGGAGGAGGAGAGGGAGGAGGAGAGGGAGGAGGGAGAGGGAGGAGGGAGAGGGAGGAGGAGAGGAGGAGGAGGAGGAGGAGGAGGAGGAGGAGGAGAAGAAGAAGAAGAAGAAGAAGAAGAAGAAGAAGAAGAAGAAGAAGAAGAAGAAGAAGAAGAAGAAGAAGAAAATTTAATAGGCTCCTTCCTTTTAGCAAGTCACATGTATTTGTTTCCTCTGCTTTTGGAGAATGCAAGTCAGTCTTTTACGCCTGCACTTGAAATGAGTTGTTTCTGTTTGGACTTCCTACCAGAAGACACCAGAGGATGTTTTAGGGTGCATCAGAATGTACAAGAGCACAATAATATTTTTCTTATGTTGTTGTTTTTATCTGATTCCCCAACAATCCTCATTCCAAAAATCTGCATCACACAAGAGCTGCTTTGAAGGGGCCTCTGGGGCTGCATCAGTGAGCTAAACTCCAGGGTGCTAAAATAATTCAGGCAAGACAAGACAGATTATTAGACTGAGCAGATATTAGGTGAAGGGAGTAAATGTAATCTCAACAGAAAATGAAAGTAGACCGTTATTGGACTGCATTAATTTGGATCTAAGTACCTGAAGTATTTTTTCCCCCTGTCTTCCAACTTCCTATCTCAAAGATTATTCAGATTGTTAGCTTAATGCTTTTTCCCTGGGCCATATTTACAGGAACAAGTGAAAACCTGTCAAACCCTTTAATGACCGAGGACATAGGATCTGGTGTTGGTGTTTTTTTTTCTTTTCCAAGAATGAGAATATATATATTCCCATTATTATATATATATATATATGCACATATATACACACAAAATATTGACATATATTATATATATTACATTGATATATATTATATATATAATATTTATATGTTATATAACTTTAGGCTCATAAGTCAAAAGTCTTAACCAGTGCTTTTCCTATAAAATGAAGACATTGAACTAGATGGTCCCTAAAGGACCCTTTTGGCTCGGAAAACATGTAACTCCATGAAACGGAGGAAATAATACATCTTCTCACCTCATAAGATTATTGTTGCAAGGATCAAATAAAAGTGCTGCTGTTTTTAGAAATATATGAAGGGCTATACAAATTTAAATAGTAATAGCAGAAGTGTGCCTTAACCTTGGACTCCAGTAGTAAGGAGTAAGCAAGACTTTGGAGGCCATTTGGTTTCATTATTCTCCAAATGGTTTTCAGAATGGTGTTTGTTATGCTGAGTTGGAATCACCTTACTTGCTTTAAAAAACAAAACAAAACAAAAACACATTGTCAGGGTACCTGGCTGGCTTAGGCAGAAAAGATGTGACTCTTGATCTCAGGTTCATGAGTTCAAACCCCACTTTAGGTGAAGAGATTACTTAAATAAAGAAAACTAAAAAACAAAACAAAAAAATCCCAACAAACAAACAAACAAAAAACCACATCAAAAAAACACCACATCCTCCTTGGAAAGCCAGATTTAGTTGGTTAACCATGGAATCTGGGATCTATATTTACAAAACCACATGCAATTAAAGGTTCTGATTGGTTTGGGAGTGCATACTATTTAGTTTATTTTATATTACAATGTGTGGGTTCCTTCCATAATGAGGTGGTACATTCTTTAAAAATAGTTTTAGTCACTTATTAGTATTTTAATACCGAGAGACAGTACTAAGCTATAATTTTGAAAACCCTGGGTTGAAATTGTACTGTTTAACTTGTTAGCTGTGTGACCTTGAGCAAAATACTTAACTTCTCTGAGCCTCAGTTTTCCCCTACTTTAATGGATACCAACAATGCCCTTTTCATTCACAGTGCCTTACTAAAAGAGATACAATATGTAAAGAGACAAATGGAGTGTGTTATAATGTTAACTCACCTTGCTCTTACCCTCTAAAATATCATAGCTATTAGGGGATTGGTAAAACACAGTGCTGCATAATAATCATACTATTAGTAAATAAATCTCCGAGTTACATAACAGGTGTTTAGATGTTCTACCATCTGAACGGATGCCAATGCATGTTTGTTTACAGGTATCTGCTTCTCTCTCAGAGACTGTTTAGTGGGTGGCGTTTGGGTGAGTAAAATTACCTTCTGTTATTGTTCGCTTATTTTAAAATTTAGGGAGATACGCCCAAATGTATGTCTTGTAGGAATTTCGCCTTACCATTTAGCTGTATTTATTCACACACAGGCATGTTTGCAAAAGCAAGTACATTTTTCTTCTCCAAATATTCTTTCCCATTTCCTACCATTCCAAGTCTCTGGAGCAAAGCCACTATTTACAATAGACTTGTTTTAACGACATGTTTATGAAAATACAGATCCTGATCACAGTTTCCCTCCGGACGACCAAAGAGAATTTGAAACCCTGTTAGTAGATGTGAGATAAAAGGCGGGTTCAACTGGATATCATATTGTATCTGAGAAGCTGATATTGTTTTATAAACCTCAATTAGGCCTCATACCACCCCCCTGAGGCAAGAAAGAAGTATTATGCACTTTTTATGGAGACACACACTGAAAACCCATGGAGAGGTTAATCAATTTGCATCACATATCTCAGAACTGGGCTGCAGTGAGTTAGGAACAAAACGGAATTTCTTCCTAGGGAGCAACTTACCTTCTTTTATTTGCCTGATTACTACAGTGTATGCAACTTCTGGAAAATTATGATGAATGTTCAAAAGAGACCCCTGAGAAAGGATTAGCATTTGTTTCCCAGTTTAGTAAATGAGTGATTTGTTTTTCATGCAAAAGCAACAGCACCTTTTTTGTTTTGCCAAACACTTTGGTGGAAATGACCCCTTGGAGGGAGGGGAAAAGGGAAAGCAGAGCAACGCAGGAATTAGGAGAGCAATTGACAGAATATTTCTTTTTCTTTCTCTTTCCACCTCTTTCGACATAGCAACCTGCGCAGATACTGCACGCTAGAGGGCACTTGAGGTAGAAGGAAAAAAGTCTCGACATTGCTCTAACAGGACCAGTTGCCTTTGCAAGCCGAAGCCGACAGCCTAAAAGCAGGGCTTCCTGTTTTCTCCAGGGCAGGCTGTTTCTGATCAACGAACGAACAACAACAGATCCTTAGATAGGACTATGCAGCTCAGACTCATCAAGAAATCCTGTTCATATTCTTGGTCATGTAGTTTCCTTTCAACTTCTTGGAGCATTTGTCAAATGTATATATGACATTCTTCTAATACCCAACTTGATCACAACTCATCAGAACTATAAAATCCATTTTAGGCATAAGAAGAGATATGATGTGCTCCCCCCCACCTCACCGCCCCATATTCCTGCCTCCCCTATACAGGTGTCAGGAGATACTAGCCTTAAGGTGCAAATTGCAAAGGACGGTAATCTAAACCAGTCTTAAGATCAATTAAATTGAACTATTATATGTAATAGAGAGTACTGTCTGATAAACCAAACAGCTGTTACCCCACAGGGGTGGGGGGAAGGTTCTTTTCCATTTCTTCTCTTTCTTCTTCTTCTTCTTTTTTTTTTTTTTTTTTAAGATTTTATTTATTTATTTGACAGAGATCACAAGTAGGCAGAGAGGCAGGCAGAGAGAGGAGGGAAGCAGGCTCCCTGCTGAGCAGAGAGCCCTATTCGGGACTCGATCCCAGGACCCTGAGATCATGACCCAAGCCGAGGCTTTAACCCACTGAGCCACCCAGGCGCCCCTCTTCTTTTTTTAAAAACACAATGTGATTTTTCCCCCCCCTTCATGACTCCCACTTTCACAAGAGGGGTCTGGAATCTTAATCTAGTGGTTGCTCAGTTTCAGAAAACAAAAATGAAAAGACAACACAACAAAATCAAACCAAAAATGCTAAGTGTATCATCTATAAAACCCCGGCTGGCTATTTGTATAGCTTTGTACCAGTCGCCTTAAATCTATCCACTGCCCTCTTACCCTGTGTTTCTGTGCAGAAGCTGGATTGGAGCTTATCTCTTTTCTAGCACCTGGGAAGATGGGAGATAAGGCCATTTTGAAAAACTTTTCCAAAATGCTTTCAGCACAGATGTGGTTTTCAGAAACTGTTTACACCTCCATTACTGAAAATATAATGGCAAGCTCATGATTAGTAATTACAGTCAATATTAAGAGATCCAGGCCTAATTTCAGGGACAGCTAAATCCAGGAGTCAAGAAACACAGAGCATCACACGTCTGAATACCAAGCTCAATGATGATTTGATGCCAAGAATCCATCAACACTTCTAAAGAAATCAGTCTGGTTTTTCAGATCCTGTAATAAATAGTGGTGAAGGAATCACATGATGTAGCGTGCATGCAATTTTCTTTCTTTTTTTTTTTTTTAACTTTTTTTTTTAGATAGTATTCTGTCTTAGAATATTCCAGGACAAAAACAATAAGTATTCATAAAATACACCACTTTATTTTTATTCTTCTCTCTCTCTCTCTCTCTCTCTCTCTATATATATATATATATATATATATCACCTGAGAAAGGAAAAGCCTAAGGCAGTGGTTCTCAAAATATAGCAAGCAACAGAATCCCCTGGAGCATTTGTTAAAACCCAGATTGCTGAACCCCGCCCAGATTCAGGGTATGAGAATTTGCATTTCTAACAAGCCTCTGAGGATGGGGAGGCAGTGTCTGGTCCAGAGATCAGTGTGAGAACCACTGTAATTGCTCACATTCACTTAATTTGAGCACTAATCACATCTTTTCATGATTTTAGTAAAGAGGCTGATTTTAAAACAAACTCTTGAAGAAAAACTTTCCTAAATTTACTCAAACATTTACAAACTTCTTAAAACTGCCTTCTTAATTTTTTTCATTCATATGATTTACTCTCCAATATCAGAATTCAAATAAGATTTCAAAGTTTCTTTTGCCTGATGCCACATTTGCTACGTTACTTCTTACAACCCCTGCCCTCCCCCACCCCCCCTCCCCCAAAAAAGAAGGCATGGTGGTTTTCAGATTTCTTCATTGGGATTTTGTAACATGAAATTTGGGAAAAGGACTCTGCATTCCTGGAAAATACATCGATTGGTATTACATTTATGTTTTGGCTTTCTTCATATTTCGGACTCTTAAAGTTTTCATTTAAATTTTTATTTTAAAATACTCCAGGCAGAAATTACATTGTGAAATATTTTCATTCATGGAATCCACACTTCTCAACCCTCCCAGGAGGAGGAAGTCCACAAATGCATTAATTAATCTAAATGTAAAAGGAAGCCAAGAAACCTACAAGTTCTCACTATTATTCTATGGTAAACACCTGGTTTTGTGTGTGTGTGTGTGTGTGTGTTTTTAGTTTATTTCAGTTTTTAATTATGTACTGAAAAAATAGAAGAACAAAGGTTTGCATCTTAATGCCGCAAAGAATAGGTATGTTCCATTCTACCATTTTCTGCTCCAATGAGAGGAGGTGGAGTCTCCTCATTTTTCCCACCTCTTGCCAGGGCTTGCTTCCTATAAGCTAGCTGATTCTTCACTCTCCAACTAACCAGTCACTTGGTTTACTGTCTGCTTTAGTCACAATTATAACCCAAGGTCTACCGTGGTGAAAAAGAAACACTGAGTTTCTCTCCACATCATTCAACTGCAGTAGAGTCCTTGTCTGCCTGTCACTGAAATCCAGGCTGGAGACATCCTGCCTCATCCCACTCTGAGCCTCAGTCAGCCAAGGTTATTCTGAATGCCATCCTCCCCACCACCACCGCCCCCCCCACCAGACCCAACTCCTTCCCTGATTATGCTCCTGCCCTATCAGATAACTCCTCACCCTTACTCCCCCGCAATGCTCCACAGCACAAGCAATTTCAGTCGCCATTCTAAAAAGCCTGTGTAGCACAGTCCTCTTCCTGCTGGAAGGCTGTAACCCTGGAGAGGATGTTGAAAAGAAAACACTTTCTTAAGGAGTTAGGCTCTCACCATTGTGACATTACACTGCATCCTATTAAGTGTGGGTGGAATTGTTAAAGAGGCAAATTCCTTGTCTTTCAGCATCCCTGATTATTTTAGAAATATCCTTATAGGGCTTTTTAACATTATCCTAATCCTCTTTCACACTGCTTAATCACCCAGACCTCTCCTAAGAATTAGGAGAAAATTATTAGGAAATTCCTACTGCAGTGCTTTGAGCAGAGATTAGCACACGTAGAGAGGGCTACCTTGAATTCTAGTTGCAAAAATTCAATGAAGACAGTGTATGGAGCTGCTCTGGGAGTATGTGTAGATAAGGTGAGTCAAAACAAACTAACCTACTAACCCTAAACAAACTAACCCTAACCCTTGGTACCTAAAGCCACTGGATTCTGTCTCTCTTCACCTTGTCAAAATAGTTGCTGCTGTTGTTATTTCCCTTTAAGAAAATGAGATTTGGGGATACTGTCGAGGTCTACCATTCTGGCTTTCTTTTGAGATGAGTTTGTTAGTTGTGACGATTTCCAGCCTTCAGTAACACAAAGCTTTTTTAGTTCTCATAAATTTAAGAAAGTTCCCCAAGGAAGGGCATGGACACTTGTGCAAACTGCAAATGAATGACTTAAGCACAACCCAAAATATGATCTATTTCTTTTTTCCACTTGGGATTTCCTGGTCTAGCAGCAGTTATAATATGATTGAGGTTTGACTGCTGTTCCTTGTTTCCTTTTTCCAAGATAGAATTAACCAACTCCTGAATACCCTACAAGCAGACACAATCTGAGAATGAAGAGTTGCTTCCTGCCTTGTGGGGGGTGGGGCGGGGGGATGGGGGGGGTGGGATGGGGGATACTTCTTGTCTTCACCTCTTCCTCTCTGAAATAATTCACAAAGTTTTTTTGCCCATAGAATGTGAAGACATGAGACCTATAGTCAATATTCTTTTAAGCATTTCACAATGGGATGTTAGATGCAACACACACAAAAAATGTCAAATCTGCATAAAACATTATAAGCATATTGTGCCTATTTTCTCATTCTGTTCACTCTGTCTCATTAATTTGAGCCAGACAGTGCAAGCTCTACAGACCTTGCTTCTGGTTCTCTGTGCCCTTTCCCCCTCTGTTTCGGCTCTGTCCCCACATAGCAAAACCTTTCCTCAGAGCTCACCTCGGGTGCACAGGGCATGGACTAAATCACGGTAGCCTGTGGAGGAGAGTTAAACAAAACAAAACAAAAAACAAAAAAGGATTAGTTCCTCTTATTTTTCACTAATAATTATCAAAAGATAATTATACTGGCTGAATAGTGCTATGTGTTAGCCTTACAGGTGAGAAGAAAACAAACCAGGATCTCCTAATTTATGATCCCTCCTTCCTGCACTGGTTCTACCCAGGAGAGCCATTTCTCAAGCCCTGTGTGGAGTCCATCAGAAGCCTTGAAGGGGCCACAGACCACAGACAGGGCACCTCTTAGTGGTGGCAGAGGAACTGAAAACATGGTGCCTGCGAGCAGATCTGGAGGCCAGGGCACACTGAGAAGACGTAGCAATCGCTCCCTTTATTTCCCAAGCAAGTTCTGCTGTTCTTTTCATGCCTACTTACTGCGCGCCCTTCCTGGCTGCCCCTGTGCCCTCCCCAACCCCATTTCCCTGAAGGAGTGGAAGCTAGGGGATGCTAGCAATGCGCTCCACCCACAAGACCACGGCACGCCACCTCTGAGCCGTAGCCTCTGAGTAGTAGGCAGCGGTCTGCCAAGCACCCCACTCTGTCCGCAAGAGGCTCTTGGAATTACGAGGTAAGCTGCCCACGCGCACCCCTTTGCCCTGCCGCGTCCTCTTCCGCCCACGGCAAACGGTTGTGGGTCACTGAGACGCTTTTCAAGGCGACGCTAGCCCCCGGGCTCAGGTGAGACTCGGGAGAGGAAGCTCGCGGGTACCTCCTCCGCTCGCCTTTTATCAGCTGCCAGCTCTCTTCTCCCAGAGCTTGGCCCTCCGCGGGCTGCGCGCACGGCACGGAAGGGCGCATCTTCAGCCGGGGCTCTGGCGGCGGAGACGCGCGGGGCGTGCTCGGGAGCCAGGAGCGAAAAGTTGGGCGCCCACTTGGAGCGGGGAAGAGCGAGCAAGCGCGCGGCAGCCGAGAGGGAAGGCAGGGAGGGGGCGGGGAGGGGGGACTGCTTACATGAATTTCCAAGTGGTAGACCTGCCTCTGCGCTCTGCCCAATGAGATCCGTCAGGGGAGGCACCCGGCTCACTTTTCCACATCACTTCACAGTTACATTTGGCAGGCAGGCGGGCTCGCACGCCGGAGCGCTCAGCCCACAATTAGTGGATTTATTCGGAATCTCCTTGCTTCCTCGAATCTCCTCCGCCGTCGCCGGTCTGTGCACAGACGGTCCCGCGCACGCTCCCGCTCGCTGCACTTCGGACTGCGGACACCCAGAGCCCAGCGCGCCCGACCCGCGTCTCCACACCGAGCCCCGCAGCTCCGAGAGGCATGAACGGCATCCGGAGGCGTCTGCCCAGCGCGCGGGAACCGCTCCGTGCTCGCCGCTCTCGGGAGTCGACCCCGCGCCCCTGCAGCCGTTTGTGAGCCAGGAGGCTTGGCATTCGCCAGCGCGGAGACCCTCAAGAGTAAGTGGTTCCCCGTGCCCCTCGTTTTCCTCCAAGCGCCGAGGACCCAGACAAGACCGTTTCCTTTAAGAATCCCCCTACCCCTTCGGACACCTCGCGAGTCTCTTACCACCCCCCCCCGCCTCCCCCCTCCCCCATGGTGGACGCGGGTTCCAAGCCCAGGCGTGGGGGTGAGCTGCGTCTTCTTTCTTGATATGCACAGCTGACGGGGCCACCTCCGGGTTCTGCCTGATGATTTGGCAAACTGCTCCTGACAGTAGATTCTAGGGAGTAGCAAGCAGGCTGTGCCTCTTTAGTTTTTCAGTGGGTGTCCCTCTCTGCGGTCGCCTGGCGATTTCGCCGCCTCGCCAGGCAGGCAGGCAGGCAGGCGACGCTGCAGCCGCGCGCCTTCATTGCGGGGTCCGTGCGGTGAATGGGAAACACCCGCCGCTGGTACTGAGGAGGGTGTGAGCCCGAGAGGAAAGGAGGCGAAGGGGCCTGCTTGCCCCTTTGCCTCTTTGGTGTATCTCCCGATCCCCGAGGACAGGGAGGGCGACCCCCGCCCGGGGGCTGCGGGCCGCGCGACCCAGCGGCGAGAGCCCCAGCGCGAGGCTTTCCCACAAGTGGCTGCTCCAGCTTGCGAGGCGTGGTGCCCGCTGCAAACTTGCTGGCTCTCGAGCCGCTCCGCGGCTCTGCAGTCGCCGAGACGCTGGCCCGAACCCAGGCAGGACCCCACAAGCGGTGTCCTTTGCGAGCCCGCGAGGCAGCAACTCACCGAGGCCCCCTGAGCCGGGGACTCCGTACCCTCTTCTGCCAGCGCCGGCTGAGCGGGCAGCTGCGCTGTCTGGCGTCTCCCTGCTCCCTACCGGCGAGCACTTGGGGGGCGGGCCGCACTCCTTGCCGGCGGAGAGGGCTCTCGCCTGGGTTCTGCCAGCGCGTAACAGGTTCGTAAGGGACCCACTCCCCTTCTCCCAGGTTCCAACCAAGGCAGGGAGACGGTGAAAACCTGCCGCCGCCAACGCCGATGCCAACAGGTACCCACAGTTTCCTCCGCTTTCCGTCTCTCCAAGACCAAAGCTTTTCCCACCCAATCTGGTAAAAGCCTCAAAGTTTTGTTATCGGTGACCCTTCCCCGCAGGCCCTGAGGCGGCGGCTCGTTGAGGGCTAGCCGTTTGCCTCCGCGAGCGGAGATGGCAGCTGTTTGCTTGGGTTGCTCGATGTAAGAAATCAAACAACACTAATTGTTTATTGTTGCAAACGCACAACGTTAGTCCGTAATGGAAAACCAGGCTGGCAGCTGCTCACTTCAGGTCCGGTTAAAGAACAGAGCTTATAACCAAGCAAGCGCGAGGAAGAAAAGGTCCTTGCAACTTTACCACCCTTTCCTGAAGATTCCACAAGAGTTTCCTCTTTAAGAGGCACGATCCGACCCTCCCTTAGCGCGCCCGCGCCGCTAATCAGATCAGCCGGCTGCTTGCTTTCACCTGGCTTCACACTGTTTGCGGGCTGACGGCGGGAAGGCGGGGGCTTCGGAGAAGGTATGCTGGAGCTCTGCCCTCTCGGGTCGGGTTCCGTCGCCCAGCAGATGGGAGGGACGGGGGTCGGGTTGGGGCCCTTGTGAAGCGCCTGTCCTCTTCACAGTGCTCCTGACAGCCATCTCAATGGTTAACAACCCTCCCGGGGCTGTCACCTCCGGCTTCATTATGGGAGCTTTTCAACTGGAAAACTATATGTGGGAAAGAGATATTTATGTAAGATTCGAGAGTGGGATTTTCCATCCATTCACCCTCGCCGCTGTACCTCACTGCATGCAAAATGAGCCCTGTCTTTCAGGCTCCACACAACTGAAATTTCTGCCCTGCTGTTGCCTTTCATCAGCTGTGTCCAGTTTTGCAGGCGTTTTTATCTGGTGTGCGTGTGTGCATGCGTGCGTGTGTGTGTGTGTGTGTGTGTGTGTGATGTGTAACACAGAGAGGGAGAGAATTTTACCGAGAGGCCTGATACCTTTGAAGGATGTTCTCTAAGGGCTACATTTTGTCCCCCTCTCAAAGGGAGTTCTCCATAATCATCCTGTCCAGACATGTTTTCCACTTCCTTGAGCTCTGTGGCTGAAAGAAATTCTAGGTCTATCCCTCTTATTAAATAATAATACTCATAATAATAATCTAGAATTCTGCTTTAGCAGATTTGAAGATCCCCATTACATGGTCACTTCATGCTGGAACTATTTGCAGGATTTTAAAGCACCTTTGGTATATATATGTACATATATATATATGCATATATATATATATTTTTTTTTTTTTTCCTGGACTCTGAAGACCGCTTAGACTCTGTTTTCTCTGAAAACAGAGAAGAGCTTCTCCAGCAACCCCAGGGATTGCTTTATTGAGGGCTGCCCAATGCAGTTCATCTTCTTCATTCCATTCCCCCCCCCCCGCCCACCAGCCAAATGAGTGTCAGGGTATCCTGTGACCATCACAAATGGGCCATATATTTTAGAGATGCTGGCTAATGTTCTCTGAAATTTGTGCTGTAATGCTGTCCTTTAAACTTTTACTCTTTCTCTCCGGCAACCTGGATCTTGTATTTCCAATTATTATTACTATTATAAATCACTTCTGCTTTATAATCCACAGTCTCCCCAAACTTTCAAGATTTCATTTTGGGTAAATCTCTCTATGCAAGCCTCTTACCTTTTTTTTCCCCACTGCATTTTTGGTGCCTAGGATGCATTTTTTGAGTTCTTGAAGGGATTATGAGTTTTGCCGAACAATTTTACAGCAGCCCTCGCTAGAATAGCAGCTCCATTTGCTTGCTTTACACATATCAACTCTAAAGGAAAGGAGGTCTTTAACCTGAAAGTAACTTTATTGGGGCATCATGTAGAACTCTGTCCAGACAATTCATCTAACACAACCCTTTAGATCAATACTGGGCACACTTTAGCCAATGGTGGTATGCGCAGTGTAAAAACAAACAACCCATAAAACATACTCAGCAGGATGGAACAGAGCACGTGAGGCAGCATTTGTAAAGGCTGTTGTTTGAGCGTACTCATGACACAACATTTCCTTGTAAACTGTGCACAAATTTAAGGTCTGATACTCCTGGCTAGCAGGGAACGTCGGATTTTGGAGCAAAGCAGGGAAACTCCAAAAAATGAGGGTATAAGGATTCTATTCAAGAATTTGTACTTTAGGGTTTTGCTCTCCTGGTTCCTCTCCTTGTTCATTGGTGAGGAGAAGGGAACGCTTGCGTAGGGAAAAGTTAGAATCGATACTTCACCAACTGTTCAGAAAACCTTATAAATAAATTAATGCTTTAAGAAAAAAAAAAATCCTTCCTTCTTCTACTCAAGGTGGCACACCTCCGGCTTCATCAGCATCCCAATCTGAGCAAATTTTCCATGCAAAACCAGAAGCAATTTTCAGGGATAAAATGACATTCGGTTTATATTTCCCATCACATTTTTCTGGTCCATCAGCAAAGTTTTGTGTTTGACAAATCAAGGAATGGGCATAATCAGAGTAGCCTTTTAATTATGGATGTAGTCTAAAGTCTCAAGACTTTCTTTTGAAAATGTTGTGCTCAGTGATGCTGCTGATGGTGGCTTCAGTCATTTGATATTGCTTACAAAGTTATTCGGAGAAACAGAAAAAATGGCACAATTTTGTTTTGTTTTGTTTTCAGCACTGTTGCGTTCACAGCTGACATGGACTAATTTTGTTTTTTAGTTTAGGAAGAGACTCCTAACTTTGGTGTATTATACAACACCCACAGTGTCAGAATTAAACCACGGCCGGTCTCCGTTGCTCTGTATTGTGTGTGGTCCACACTCACCCACAGATATGAACACACATGCACACAGATACAGGAAATTTACTTCTAGAAAACTTCAAAACGTACCTAGACAACTCACTCATTTAATGGGTCAAGTCTGAGAGTTTTATCATGATCCGTTTGCCATTTCATCTGCCCTGGGTTATTTGATTTTCCCCTCCCGGCATCTTAAATGTGTACATTGACCAGTGTCTTTAAAAAAAAAAAAAATGCGGTGCTGGAATTTTTTTCACCAGAATCCCATAATTGTATATTTGTGAAATAGAACAATATTGTGATGGAACAAGGTTGTCCTCTGAATTAGTGGGCCTTAATTAACCAAAGAGCTATTTATTAGTCTTCTCTCACGTAATTCCCAGAGAAAGTTCTGATGAGCAATATATTTCTGCTGAACTGTTGGTTCTTGCCTCTGGAACCGGCTTCAGATATAACCATGAGGAGAAAATTAGTTGAACCTGGCAACTTCAAAAGGTCAGAAAAGAAATAAGTTCAAGGGATGCCATTCAGCTGCTTCTCCCATGTGCTGCCTCTAGCTGAATCTCCCATGCCACTTCACGGCAAAGCAATAGGACCAATACTGTTTCCTTTCTCTGTCGTGTCCCGAGCTTTTGTTTCCTGAGTTTTAAATGGCATGTGCTCTTCCTTATCCTAAATATCCTCCACCTTCTTGCTTTTAGAAGTCTTGTTATTTTTTAAGTTCTGTTGCTATGTAGAAGTATATAGATGTGGTTTTCTATATCTCTTTGGAATGCATCATAAAAGAATAACACTTGGGTTGAGAACCTTCAAACTTCCCTACCCTCTCTGCCAAAGACATGCTAAAATGATGGTTAGTTGAGGCTAAGCCCAGAGTTAGTGCTAAGTATACATTTATTTAATGCGTCGACAGCAAAGACTGCCCCCTCTCCCTTTACTAGGAGATTTTCACTAAAGGCTAGGGTGGGATAATATCCAAAGTCTGGTATGGTGACTTGTCTGCCTCGATTTTCTCTACAGAAATTGGAAAAATTGTCCTAAGTTGATCTTTGGATAGAACTTCTCTCTTTTTTTAAATCAAGTTTTTCACGTTCCACAAAGCATATTTTTTCCTCCCTCGAAGTCACTTGTTAAATGCTATGGGAACATAAAAGCATAATTCAGCTTTGTAAAAAGGAGAGTGCCTTCAAGACCAGACTTACACCAAGAATGCTATTAAACTGTGTGGGATTCAAGCTGTGTTTTATTGGGGAGAATACTCGAAATTACGGAAGTGTCACATGTGTAACTCCGTGTCCGTACCGTCCCCTTGCTGGAGATGTAGAAAATAACCAAGGGAAGGACTTTTCCTTCTTTATTCCTTCTCTCCCTCCCCCCTTTGCCTCTCTTTAGTATATTTTATATTTCAATGGAACAGTTCATGTTAACCTCATGTGAACTGCAAGTCAGAACATCTTAGAAGACAATTCTATATTCCTCTCTGCTGAGTTATCAGCAGGACTCCTGGCACTCACGTGTACACAGAGGAAAAGAATATATTATCCATGGTAAGGTCTTTCCGTGGATGTATTTATTCATATTTTAAGCATGTTGAATATATTGCAAAGGGATAGTAAGTGGAATCTTATTCTATAGATGTCATTAAGTGAAAATGTTATAGCACATCCCTGTCTTACTACATGTTATAATGTAACATTTTTCCATGCATTGCGTCTTTTTAGATGGATTAATGCATAAAATATGATTATTTGATTCCTGATGTGACACAAATAACATAAGTAGATGAAGCGGTGGTGGTAGAAATGTCATAAGGGAATGCTTTTCTTACACATGCAAATTCATCTCCAGAATTTGATATAAAGATTACGAGGACACATTCTCCTCCTTATTTCTCTATGGCTATTTCAGCTTGACAAACAATTTAATTTTCTCTGTTCAAGTATTTCCTTCTTCATATTGGGGATGCTCAAAAATATGAAAAAGTTAATTTGTACCTATTTTGATTAGAATGGTAACACATACTTGTGTTTGTCTTATTTTTGAATTTCACTAAAATGGAGTGGGGGAAGATGATATACCTAGTATACTATGTAGGAGAGTATACTGAAGGTAGTATACTTAGAATCCATATAAGCACTTTGATTAATTTCAGGACCTATGCATTCTACATTATATCTCAGTATTATTTTTGTCAAATGATTGCTGGTACCCGTTCCATCATCTGTGTCCATAGTTCATGGTAATAGTATCAGTGGGTGGTTTTTAACCTATAAAGTCTTTTAAACATGAAAGAATGACAGTAAGGTGCGCTCATAAGGGTGGTTACTATACAGTTTAATCTAACTGACAGAATCTTGACTTATTATGCTGGGATACTTGGCTGCATTTCAGGTTCAGTATTATAGACTCTATAGTCTTGGTTATGGGATATAAGTGATTTTAACCATTTCCCCATTATGTAAGCGAAGGGAGAGCTTCTGATTTTTAGCCATCATCAGTAATGCCAACATTTACTGAAATAAATGGAAAACATTTGTTGAACACTTTTGGGAGAAGACACTATCTGAACCTAGTCTCTGCTTAGCATTATCTTCACTCAGCAAATTTCTGAATAGTGTTCAGAAATCATTTTGGCCTCATCTTTGAGTTAGTAGGGACTCCCTACTGGGCCATTCTCATAAGAAGGTAGATGATTATAAAATGCAACAGAATTTTTTTTTTTTTTTTTTTTTTTTTTGTAAAAGTACCTGGCCAATGAAATGTTTGCCATGGAGTGGTTAAAATTGGGTCGTAGTGCAATTATACAATGCGATGTAGCAGGCTGTGTTTTTCACTGAGTGTTTATCAAGTGAATAGGTTCCATGTGAATGTTTAATGCTTGTGTGTTGTCCTCTCAGCAGAGAATAATGAAAGACAATGCCCTGTGTTCAATGGAAAGAGGAGACATGGTTGGCTCTTGGGAAAGGGATAAAAATACTGCCCTTTAGAAGCTTAATAAAACTATGAAGTCACTAATTGCGTGCTAGCTGTGGGTAGGAAAACCTATTTATAAAATGTTTAATTCATATCCAACATGGTTCCTTTCTCTCTCTCTTTTTTTTTTTAAAGAATGGGAAATTCTTTTATTTGCTTGTCTAAATAGAATGCTGAGAGTTCCCCCAGTGATGTACACAGCAAAAAATTGAAATGAAGTATTAAAAAAAATCGAGTCTTTGTAAAGCACACAGAATATTCAATACATGGTGGCTATTACTGGACATTGATAGAGCTTTATATGCTTTAATTTTTCCACAATCCCTCAAGTTAGAGAGTATGAAACCCAGAGCTTCAGTTCCCTCATCAGCCACGATTGAGATACATTTCCCCATATCTTATGAATTAAAGGACAGTGATTCAGGGGCGCCTGGGTGGCTCAGTCGTTACGCGTCTGCCTTCCGCTCAGGTCATGATCTCAGGGTCCTGGGATCGAGCCCCACGTTGGGCTCCCTGCTCAGCAGTAAGCCTGCTTCTCCCTCTCCCTCTGCTTCTCCCCCTGCTTGTATTCCCTCTCTTGCTGTCTCTGTCGAATAAATAAAATCTTTAAAAAAAAAAAAAAAAACAGTGATTCAAACTGCTTTTGACTCCACACTGGATGTTTTCAAACACTGTGTCATGGATCTTCCCTTGGTCAGCTATCTTACTAATCGACAAGGGTAAGGTTGATTTCAGTTGGTTTCTGTGATTTAAAGCATTTTGGTTCACAACCTTGGGGGTTCCCAGAATGAACTCTGAAACTGGCCTCTGTACACAAAGGGCAAGGAGTGACCAAAGAAAGCAGAACAGTTGCGACTGGTAGGTGGCAGTTCTAATACGCAAGGGAACTCACATATGAGGCTTTCTCTCAGGTTGTCGCAAGATGAGTGGATCTCCACAGCTCCCTGCTAGATTCTTAAGATTGTATTTATTTTTGAAAGATTTTATTTGTTTATTTGACAGAAAGAGAGAGAGAAAGCATAAGCTGGGGGAGAGGCAGAGGGAGAGAGAGAAGCAGACACCCTCCTGAGCAGGGAGCCCGACATGGGGCTTGATTCCAGAACCCTGGGGTCATGACCTGGGCTGAAGGCAGATGCTTAACCAACTGAGCCACCCAGGTGCCCCAAATCTTAAGATATTATATAGACATCTCCATGGGGTTCAGTCATGTGTTCAGTCCAGGTGGTCTCAATAATACCTTACGTCCTCAACGCTGAGTTCTTGAAGTAACTCCAGGGAGGGAACAGTGGGTAGGTAGCATGTAGTTCCAAGGACAGGGGAGTATCAAATAAGAAGTCTTTGAACCCCTGGCCCAGCTCTCTGATCCATTGGTGGTCACATCCTCATGATGCCCTCTTCCAACAAAGGGCAAGCACACTGTTTTCACTCCTTAGGTCTCTGACTGTTAAGTTTTGAACAGATGATTTAAAGGCAGCAAAGGATGTGTCTTTCAAATGGAGAAGAAGGGATTTAAATTGGTCCTGAAAAATCACTTCATGGCACTAGTGTGTCTTTAACCAACAAGGGACTTCAATCAACAAGCATGGGTCTTCTGTTAATCTTGTGAGACGATCTCAATCCAGTTCTGCCCTAAGAGAGTCTGACAGAAAAGAATCACATCTTCAACATCTTAACTTCATGATTTCAAGAAAGTTTTTATGAATTAAGGTCGGGGTCTATAACACTAGAAAAGTGGCCTTATCATGACCTTGTTTTAGTCACAGACCTGGTCATCCCAAGCTGAAATTTCTATAACAAATAGATCAGCTTCTAGGTGGAGAACAAGTTCTGACCCCTTGAAAAGGAGACGGCATTTATTTTTGCAAAGGTAACCAATAATTGTGAAACTTTAAAGAGAAAGAGTAGCGTGTCAGTAACAGAGCAGAATGGATTTGGCAGGTGTTCTGGGTGCAAAATAAGCAAATGATATATGCTTTTGGATAGATAAATATCAGGATTAAGGATATGATATGATACCAAGGGAAAATGACCAGAGGGGCTGTGGCTGATGGGGAGATGAATACAGATAAACAACAAATCTAGAATCCTACTCTGTCTGCCAAGGGAATCTGCTCAGGGAATTCTCAAGGCTTTAGAAAAGAGAATTCTCTTGAATTGTATTTGGACCCATGCAAGAATCATCCCTCTCTAAAACCCAAATATATCCCTGCCTGTTCTGTTCTCGTCATCCGGAGCTTGGCGTGAATTGCTCTGGGCCACACACTGAATCAGGTACCCGTCTGTGTTCCTGAAACACCACTTTGAATTCAATGTGCATTTACCTGTTTTGAAGCAGCCTGCTAATGGTTCTAAATTCAAGGTCAGAAACATTTTTAATAGAAACTCTCTGGTCCTGTGTGTCATTTTTGCTTCTGTGAAATATTGTGGCTGCTAAGCTCAGTGGATAATAAAAGCATAATTTCCTGTCAACCACAATAATCTGCTGGATTGAATCCTAAAGTGTCTGTAAAAGCCCATTTTTATTTTTGACTTCACCTATCAGCGTGTGGCTTACCATTTGGAACTTTAATCTACGTTATTTACAAAATCGATGGTGCGATGTATTTTTTGCATAATAACTTAACATATCTGAGCATTGAGCTAGTTCACCTTAAAAAAATGTTGGGGTCAGCAAAGTAAGACCCAGGCTGTAATTAGAACTATCTCTAAAATGTGTGTATGAATGAAAAGGCAGATTGCAAGTCTCTTACCCAAGAGAAGGTATTTTCTTAGGGGGAAAAGTCTAAAGACTTTTTTACTTGTAAGAATTCCAGAGAGGCTGTAAAATCTCTTCATCTCACTATCTGGGTGTAAATCAATGCAGCAACATTATAATGAAGTGGATTGCTTGGCCAGACATACATACTGTGGTTGGAAAATCTAAAAATTGATTTTTTTTACCCAAGCTTTACAACCTTGCTCAATTTCTTCTTCCTTGCATAGAGTTAAGCAGTTTATGTATGTAGTTACTGTTCACAATGTTTATTAATTCTGATAACAGGGACATAATGTTTGGTTGCATCTCAGGAATTCCTATAAAGCTATTTTCTGATCATCAAAGAGGACGTTAGCTTTGCCTGTGGCCAGGGTGCAAGCAGTATGAATAGTGTGGTTCTAACTGGCACAGCAGAATCTCATTTGTCTCCAGGTGGACTCTCCAGGGCATCCTTTGCTGACATGAAGGCCAAGTTTCACCACCCCCTGATAGCGTGTATGTGTGCGGGAACAGTCCAGTTAGTGGGACAGTTTCACCAATCCATATGCATAAAGTTTGTACAGGGGAGGGGCGCCTGGGTGGCTCAGTGGGTTAAAGCCTCTGCCTTCAGCTCCGGTCATGATCCCAAGGTCCTGGGATCCAGCTCAGCGGGGAGCCTGTTTCCTCCTCTCTCTCTCTGCCTGCCTCTCCGCCTACTTGTGATCTCTGTCTGTCAAATAAATAAATAAAATCTTAAAAAAAAAAAATTGTACAGGGGTATGTGTGCTGGGGGGGTGTTATGACATCATGCAGAATCCTTTCTACTCATTCACACCACCAGGGCAGGGGTTCTCAAAGTCTGATGTATGTATGTCCTCCTCTGTCACAGGGATGGTCAGCAGTGCGTGAGCGTGGAGGAAATGACTTGATACCACACCAGTAAATGCTTTGTTATTTTAAGGAAAAGGTCGGAGTTGGGAAGTGATCTTACTTGCTCAAACCCCAGGCTTCTCAAACTGTGGTTCTCAAACCCAAGCCACAGTATCTGCCCTGAGGGGAGACAGGATTAGCAATACAAAGTCACCCGCCTCACCCTGGATTTACTGGGTCATAATCTGTGTTTTAGCAAATCGCCAGGTGATTTGTATGCATATTACGGTTTGAGAAGCACCACCTGGGGGGGGGTGGTGGGGGGAGCCAAGGAAGGGACTCTTAGGAGGGTTAGTTAGGAGCTGATTGTTAACGTTTCAGGAACTGCCAGAACTTGTTAGTGGCCACAGTGAGAGCTTAAAATTGGAGGAAGTATTTACATTATGGAAATGGAAAATCAAGGATTCTTTTTTTTCTTTTTGAGAGCCACTTAAATATTTAACAGCATACCCTTGTGTCTAACTGTTGTGGGCCTTCCCTTTTAACAGAGAAATGACCTCGGGCTTTGATAGTATTTAGTTGAGTGCAAATAAAACATTATTTAAAATAATAATCTCTCTGTGCTTTAGTTTGTGTATCCCTAAAATGGGAATGATGATAATAAAGTAATAATATTTACATTATGGTTATTTTGAAGAGGAGGTGTAAATATATGCATAGCTATGTGTATTCATATAATGTGTGTGTATATGAATATACATTCATATAACGTATATAATATATACAAGTACACACACACACGTGTGTGTGTGTGTGTGTGTGTATACACACACATATATATGTATAGTCTTTACTGGTGATTTGCCATAGACCTATATATGTATGTGTGTGAGTTGATGATTTGATATTATTGAAATACTTCCTAAGTGTTCACTGTTAATCTTTTTCTAACAAACAATATTGGTTTTCCATTTTAAAATAGATACTAAAAAAATAACTAGGCCTGTTTCAATAAAATTCAAGTAATAGTACAAGTGACTTAAGAATTTGGCAAAGTCTGGGGGTGCCTGGGTGGCTCAGTGGGTTAAGCCTCCGTCTTCAGCTCAGGTCCTGGGATTGAGCCCAGGGTCAGTTGTTGGGTTGTTGGTCTCTCTCTGCACAGCGGGGAGTCTGCTTCCCTGCCCCCCCCCCACCTGCCTCTCTGCCTAGTTGTGATCTCTCTCTGTCGAATAAATAAATTAAAAATCTTTATATAAAAGAAAAGAATTTGGCAAAGTCTGGGGGGTGGGTCTGGAGGGCACTAGAAATCCTGTGTTGGGGAGGGTGGCGGAAATGATTAGTATGGATGAAGAAAGGTTTCCATAGAGTAGGGATAACTTCTTCCCAGAGATCTGCCACCAAATCATTCCTACTTTCCCTGAAAAATGTAGAGCTGGATTAGAATATCACTCATTTGTCTCCCATACCCTGTCCATGGGATGGCACATATTTCTGTTCCCCCACGTCTTAGAGAAATCAGACATGCTCTTCTCGTCACAAAGAACTGGCAGAAAAGAGGGTATCCTAATTGACAGGTACTCTGTGGAAACCATAAGTAGTTATGCATTTGGTGGGTAGTGAGCAGATGCTTAGAAGATGTAGCAAGTAATGCTGATGTTCTGGATTAATTGATGGTCTTATATCTTGTTCATTGCTTGACCTAAATGCCCTTTCACACCTACCTGCTCCCCAGTTGGGTAATTCTTCCTCAACATTCAGATGCCTCTTCCTCCAGGAAGCCTTCTTTAATGCTGCCAAGATGAGTGGCATACTTATCACTGTGTATTTCCCTAACCCTTCTCAGGCTGCATTTCAGTAAATATTGTCTCTATTTCATAGTCTGTACCCATTAGCCTCTTCGTTTCCTGAAGAGAAGAGCATTGACCTGTTTGACCATCTCTAGTCCCTGACAGTCATTATACACGCATCAAATACTTATATAATGAGAGAAGGGGTTATGTTAAGAAAGAGAATTTTGAAGTTAGATTACCTAGGGTCAAGTAAGGTCTGCTCCTTACTGGAGGTGGGTTTTTTGGGGGGGGTGGGGGTGAGGAGGGCAAGTCCTTTAATACTTCCGTGCCTCAGTTTTGAACAAAACAGTGTGAGGCACAGTAAGCTTTATCTAACTGTAAGATACTGTGTTAATGGGTACTATTTTTGGCTATGCATATATTCCTTTATTAATACATCCTTTCTAACTAACGAAGCTATTGTATATAATTATTTATATAATTGGGGTTTTTTTTTTATCACTTTTCACCTGATTCTGGTAGGTTATTGTCACATTCTGTCCTGGGTGCCCCTTGGTGGCTTCTATCAAGGAAGTGTCTATTATGTGTTTAAAATGGGATTAAGTTTTCTTATCCCAGAATCATTAACAACAGAGCAGATGCCTGAATATACTTTCACAGTATTTGGCACAATTTAAAAATAACTGTACATTCTAGCCTTTCCTTATTGCTTTAACAAGATTACCTCTTTTCACCCTCAAAATAAACCAGTTAGGTATTAGTATAGTTGTTATTGCTGTTATTGTTGGTGGTTGTCCCCCAGATATGAAATTGGTGAGTGCAGTTCTTTAACTAAAATTCAGTCCCCAGGCAGGCTGGTGCTGGAGGAAACTCACAAACCACTCAGGCTTCTCGTCTTTGTAGCCCTTGGTCCGAGAGAAGGGCATGCGTGGCTTTTGAGCATTCAGGGATGGCCTTCATGCAGAAGGTGAATTTGGAGAGACTCTGTGCCCTTTTTCTTGAGAAGTGTATAGGCTGAGGCTACCTGGACAGGATCAGTCTCCCCTTCCTCCCCAGCACCACCTCTACCGTGCCACATCTCACCTTCTGGAAGGTTTTGAGTGCCCTGTGTCACTCCTCCTGTAGAGGTCACACAGCTGAACCCTCTGCTCTTTCATTTGACTTTTTTACCAAAGTCTCCCAGGGTCAGGGACCACATCAATAGCACCTTCATGGTCTCCCTTAGGAAACAATCACCGGAACCCCAGTTCAGTGAGCGCTTTCCGTGAGTTCCTGCCGCTTTGTAAGACGGTTGATTCTGACTCACTCTCCTGCCTGGAGGAATTCTTACTGCCATTTTGCAGTAGAGAAAACGGAAGCTCATAGAACTTGAGTATTCCATCCGCCAGGACAGAGACAGCAAGTGGGGGGAGCTAGAGTTCAAACACAGGCTTCTCTGCCTCCCCAGCGCAGTCCACGGTGCTCCCCAGCACCACCCCAGCCGCCTGTCTAGGAGAGGGCAGGGTGATCGATGGCTGCGCAGTAGATGCTGGTTAAATAAATAAGCAGTTTGGCAATTCGGAAAGATACTAATACTTGGAGGTAGTTTTATTGAGAACTTTGACATTTTGTTTTAAATCCGAAGCCTGCAGAGGTCCGCTCTCAACACCCGCACAGAGAGTCGGTCTTGGTGGGAAATCTGCTTTCCAGGAAAGCTGGTCTTCCCTGGGTGTGCTACAGTTCCAGGAGAAGTAGAAGACATTGGTCTTGGGCTCTTGTTTTCCCTGAGCTGGTTTCCTGTGGAAAGCTTTTCTTCTCTTCAGTCTACAAAACAACTGCTGTCTGCAGTGGTTCCCCTAGGCACTCATCAGGGTGGGGCCCCTTGAGCTAAACAGTAGGAGCTGGGCCCTGACAAAAGGTGACAAGCTGGTGATTCCTCTGGCCATCTCGTTCCATCAGATACAGCCTGTGTTTGCAGCAGAATGCGAGTCTGCCATTTCAGCTGGCTTCACGAAGGCCACTCACTGGCCCAGCCACTGTTAATGACTTTCTTGCTTTCCCATTCTGAGCCAGAATGGAACCAGGGACCTAGGGGTGAAAGGTTCCCTACCCCATTACGAATTCCCTGAGCCAGACCGATCCCGGTGGTGTCTTGAGGAATTATTTTCCCATTTAATCTAATTCAGCAAGGCTTCTCTCTCTGGGATCTGTAGTGAACATTATTTCTTTAAAAATAATTTTTTTTGAGAGGGAAGAAACACATTTCGCCACGCTGAAGGTAAGCAAAAAAATGTATTTGACACCTCAGGTAATGGGGAATTTTTTGCCCATCCCTTTCTGAATCTCCTCAATTGAAAATTGTATTTTTACCATATTTCATTCCCAAAGGAGCTTTTCATAATTTAAATCTCCTGTCCAACTGTACATTTAGAATGGGAGCCCTGACACCGTCCTGATTATAGCATACATGCCGGACATTACAGAATTTCTCTCTGGGAACATTCTAATTTTATTCACTCATTATTAGCATCCTGGCAGAGAATTGCATTCTGCACCCTGAACTGGACCGTCCCTTCTGATGCCCTGTGGCAGCTAAGACTGTAAAAATGGGAAATTTCCTTTCCCATTCTCATGTGTAAATTAAAAAAAAAAAAATTGCCCATTAGAGGCTAGTTTCTTCATACAGCTCAGCATAGAATGAACTAGGACTAACCTTTAAATCAGCAGAGAGAGAGAGAAGGAAGGAGGGCGGAAGGAAGAAAGGAAGGAGCATGCAGTCTCTTCTATGTACTATGTTGCACATGCCCCAACTTGCATTATTTAAAAAAAAAAAAAAAGCAAGGGTTGGTGAGAGACAAGGAAGGAAGGAGGGTCAGAGGAAGGGAAAAAACTTCTGTTGCTTACGTAGTTTGTGATAAGCAACATCGATACAAAATAAATACTAACATCTACATAGAACTTAAAAAAATAAGAGGATCTGTTCCTTCCGACTCCTCAGATCCCCTTTCTTAAACTCAAAGAGTTTGGGAAATGTCTGCTGTGCTTCATTTAGGTGCTTTTAAAAGGTGATTGTGTTTGAAGACCTGTTGCCGTGGATCTTGAGCTCTCTCTCTCTCTTTGTTTCCACAGGCAATTCCAATGAAAAGGAACACCAATGGATGGTCGTCTTAGAAGAGCGGCTTAGATGATGTCTGTTTCCTGTGCTATAAACACGGGGCAGAGCTGTAAGTAAATGGTCCACACTGCATGATGAATTGGATGGCTGCAGACCGGAGGCAAAAAAAGTAATTGTCCTCATTTTCGTGGTGATTTGCTTAACTGGTGGGACCATGCCAGAACGGCTAGCGGAAATGCTCTTGGATCTCTGGACTCCACTAATAATATTATGGATTACTCTTCCCCCTTGCATTTACATGGCTCCGATGAATCAGTCTCAAGTTTTAATGGGTGGATCCCCTTTGGAACTAAACAGGCTGACGGAAGAACAGCGGATTTTGAACCGCTCCAAAAGAGGCTGGGTTTGGAATCAAATGTTTGTCCTGGAAGAGTTTTCTGGACCTGAACCGATTCTCGTTGGCCGGGTAAGCGAAGCTTTTCAGATCCCGATTTCAGGATCTGTTTCTCCTCTTTAGATCTCGAACATCAGACTTGTCAGGATGGTTGGCACACTTAGCTGTAGTTCTTTAGGCCAGATGGTTAGTTACCTATCGGTTTCCTCAGGAACATGGATAATCCCAGCATAACAGTTTTAAATGTGCACAGACTGCTCTTCTGGTGAAGGCTGATCTCCCCCACCACTTCCACCCCATTGGGTACAGTAATACCCGTGGAATGCACATACAGATACGCTTCTCTCTCTCATTTTGTACAAGAAGTCTGCACGCCAAACTTTTTCTCTAGCTTAAGTGTTTGGAAGAGGTATACCTTTTTGTTCAATTTGAATTTGTACGATCTCAATTCCTAAGATGTTACTCGTTTCGTTTTGTTTTGAGGCCACGTCTCTCTAGTTGCAGGTAGCTTTTTCTCCTTTTCTGTTTCAGTTTTGTGGTGGGTTTGTTGTTTCCGTCATTAACCGAGCGAGGATGGAGAAAGGGAAATTCTTGGTGGATGGTTCGCAGTGCTTTGTGCTGTAATTCAGTAAAATTTGCTAGAGGAAACTAGTTCATTCATTGTCAGATGGGATCAAATGTACACAATCAGAATTTCAGACCGTGCCGTGCGTGCCTTGTGTCTGCTGGTGGATTTCCATTTGTTTTGTTGTTGTTGGCAGGTTAGACAAATGTTCCTTGTGTAGATAAGTGTTTTCCAGAATGACACCGTTGGTTATTGAAGACAATACATGTTTTTCCCTCAGAAACGTTCAGAGGCTTCACACATGGTCATCCTAGGTGGAATTCCAATTATAAGCCTGCCAGTGGTTGATTTTCCTAAGTCAGATTAAGAAGTGAATCATGCCCAACAGTATTCATTTCCCACAAGCAGTGATTAAGAAGAAAATAGAATAAGAATGAATATTAATCTTTAAGACCCAGGTTAACTCTTTGTGTTTTCCTGGGAACTTCTGAGTACATTCCTGCTTCTACCTCATTGTCTGGCAAAACAAATTGAGAGTCTCCAAAGATTATGTTTTATCATTTCATATAGTTAGTCTACTTAAACAAAGGAAACCTGGAGGAGGAGTTAGGATGAATCACTCAATATGCATGAAGCCCTTTCTGTGTGTCTGACACTCTTTGAGGCACATGGGAGTGTATCAGTGAATAAATTCATGATCTCTGCCTTCAAGGAGCTCACA
Organism: Martes martes; assembly: GCF_963455335.1. Classification (NCBI taxonomy): domain Eukaryota; kingdom Metazoa; phylum Chordata; class Mammalia; order Carnivora; family Mustelidae; genus Martes; species Martes martes. The sequence goes on from NC_137905.1 coordinate 23,233,491, forward strand.
CTCTGGCCAGTGTTGAGTGTGTAATAGGTATTGGCCACTAATACAAGAGCACTTTGTGGGCACAATCTTATTTGATTCTAACAATAGCTTTTTACCCATTTCTGTGCATATAAATGTATGTAAAGTCTCTCTCTCTACACACACACATACAAACAATATGTAATACATCTGCACACCTTTTCTCATATGTCTAAAATATAAACATCTCTGAAAGATTTTTTTTTTTTTTTTTTTTTTTTTTTGTATGCCTGTTACGAACTCGGGTAGCAGAACTGACTTGAGGCTGTTTACAGTCATCATGCATCCCATTACTGTGACTGTTGATGTATTTCTTGGGGGAAATGTTAATGTGCTTGACCACAGGGTGCTACCCAGGCCCTGCTCAGGGTGCTGCTTACCATACAGTTTACGTGCCTTCATATGTTTCGAAATGTGAAAACTTCTGAATTTCCAGAAACACCTGGCCCAGTGGACTTTGAATATGGGCTTCTTGACCAGCTTTATGTTTTTTGTTTGTTTTGTAAATACAGAAACTGGGACCTAGAAGGGTTAATAAAACAATATCATTGAAATAGGAAAAATTCTGAGTTTGGATCAAGTTGTGGATTTCCAAGGCCATAATTTTACCCACCATAGCCTATCACATTTTAGTAACTAGCTGCCAAGTGTTTAAACCATCATTTGCACTTCAGAGTTGTTGAATACAGGGTTGCCTGGCTAGCTCAGTCAGTGGAACAAGCGACTTTTGATCTCGGGGTTGTGAGTTCAAGCCCCATGCCAGGTGTATAGATTACTTAAAAATAAAATCTTAAAAAAAAACCAATAAATAATAAAATCCTTAATACTTTTTTTTTTTTTTGAAAAAGGAGTTACTGAATATGGAGTGCAGAGTCCATAAAGTCCTACTTCCTAGATGTTTAGAACTTTAGCCTGCCTCAGGCAAGTCGTTTTTCTGCCATAGGCAGTTCTGGATCTATAAGCACGTGCATCCGTGTGTAATTGGTGAATGTTTTCTCACCATTTGTATTGGTTATTTCTTTATGGAAGTACCAGTGTGATAGTATTTTATATAATATAAATAACCGAACATGCAATGCCCAGGAGAACTTTCCGTACTTGTCTGAATAGAAAAAGTAATTAAATTGGGGTTTGTTCTGGATTCATAGGAGCCTGATGACTAACTTTAACTCGTTCTTTAAATTAAGTAATAGAGATAAAAGCAAACAGCCAGACATTCAACATCGATTTGTGACTTCGTAATATTCGAGCAATTCCTTTTCCTTTGAATCACAGAAATGTTGGTAGTGAACCCGAAGATTTTGAAACGGCCAAAATGCTCCTGAGTCTTTATGACTGTTTTTATGAATTAGCTCTTTCTCCCTCCTTTACCCTGGCCAGTTCACAAACAGTTGTTAAATCAGAGTTAAACTTATTTCCTGAAGAAATTGTCGCAAACATTTCCAATCATACGTATTTCCCCTTAAAGAACATTGCTCCCCATATACTGTAGCTTAGCCTTTGAGGCTCTTGGGTGGTAGTGAAGCCAAAACTACATTTCAGGTGACTGCGTCAGATTTTAAGTCAGGCTGAGCGTGGGGATGATCTGTATCAAGGTGCCCGCCTTGATCTCCATGCATACTCTTCCACATCCAGCTTGAAACCACTTCACTGCTGAGCATCTCCCCAGGAACTGGCTAAGGAGCGTTAGTTACTTAGGAGCATCCTCGCTCTTTAAAAGACCCTCCTGTGAGTCAGGATGACGGGGGGCCTCCACGATGCAGGCTGAGGTCACGCTCAAGCGCAGAGCCAGTTTTGGAGTGATTGGGTTTTCAGAGCTTCCCACATACCCTCACATTGTCCATTGTGTGTTTTTACTGTATTGCTAGACAGCCGGGTGCAGAGAAAGAACAAGCCCTCAAACATGTGCTCTCCAGAAGTCTGAACTTTGGCTCTGCCACTTTCTGAGTGTTAGCCCTGGAGAAGTTACTAAAAATCTTCAAAGGCTTTCCAAGTAAATAAAGTATGTAAGAGTCAATAAAATCAAGTCCGCATAGTCTCTACACATAGTAATTGTAGCCATGATTATATTCTTTTTTTTTTTTTTTTAATGATTTATTGTTTTAGAGGGGAAGGGCAGAGGGAGAGAGAGGTAAGCAGACTCTGCACTGAGCACAGAGCCCCACGCAAGGTGTGATCCCAGGACCCTGGGGTCATGACCTGAGGTGGAATCAAGAGTTGGATGCTTAACTGACTGAACCACCCAGGCACCCCCATAATTGTATTCTTAATTGTACGTGTTTGTAGTTGCAATGGTGGACAGACAGATAGGTACATCACCAGGTGAGCATAAGACATTGGGAGCCCAAAGAAGAATCTTTTCAGTTATCCCAGGTGGATTTATTTAAGTCATTTTTTTAATGCCTTTTTTTTTCAAGATTTTATTTATTTATTTGTCAGAGAGAGAGAGAGAGAGAGAGAGCGTGCATGAGCACAGCACACAGAGTAGCAGGCAGAGGCAGAGGGAGAAGCAGGCTCCCCACCAAGCAAGGGGCTCAATGTGGGACTCGATCCCAGGACGCTGGGATCATGACCTGAGCTGAAGGCAGCCGCTTAACCAACTGAGTCACCCAGGCATCCGATCCCAGGTGGATTTAGGTAGAGGTGATATTTAGGTGTGTTTGGCAGGATGAAGGATGACTTGTCACTTAGGCTAAGATGGGGTAAAGTGGAAACTTAGATATCTTAGTTGGGCAGAGGGTTTATGCTATGTCATGGGGATAGGGCAGGACTACTGAGGGTCCCCTAGTTAGAAGCAATACAGCTATATATTGTTTAATTAAAATAATGTTGAAAGTCATAGTCACAGAGAAGCATTCCCTGTCCCATTCTGTCTAAAAAATACCTGTCCTCTCTCTAATATTTCATATCCTTTGTGCTTTATTTTTTCTTCTTCCTGAAGATCATTGTCTCACATATTTTACACATATTCTATACTTTGTCTGGTTTATGATTTGGCTCCCACTGCAATGCGTGTTCCACAAAGAAAAATGATTTTTGTCTCCTTTGTTTCCCACTATATATCCCCAGAACCTAGAACACTGCCTACATGTAGGAAGTGCTCAGTAAATATTTTGCATAAATAAATGACGGAATAGTTCACCTAAACAATGGGAGAATTTGTCAAAAAGTAGTATAAATCCAGCAAGATTTAATACAAGTGGCAATTTTCAATAAAGGAGACCTTGCATTATGTTCATGTTCCCCTTTCATATCAGTATTTTCTAGACCAGCTAGATAGTTTAAACATTGTTGCTGGTCGTTCTGGGGGCTCCTGGTTGGCTCAGTTGGTTAAGTATCCGACTCTTGGTTTTGGCTCAGGTCATGATCTCATGGGTCCTGAGACTGAGTCCCACGCTGTGGACACTGTGGGGGAGTCGGCTTTAAAATATTATCCCTCTGCCCCTCTCCCCACTCATGAGAGCTCTCGCTGTCAAATAAATAAACCTTTAAAAACAAATCAAAGTCTTTCTTTGAGTTAGTGATAATGGATACCTTGTTACAACATCTCTTTCTGAGCAGACTGCCTGATCCCCACTGCAGAGGCTGTGCCCTGTCCCTGTGGCGTGAGGCCGAGCAGATGGTGATCCCACTGTATTCTAATCCATCTGTGAACTTAGGCTTGTGTTCATGGTACAAGGTACATCAGAAATCTTCTCTCTGAATTTCTGGGAAACAAATATTAGCCAAAGAGACTCCACTCCTGATACTAGTTCTTTGTGGAACAAGTGGGTTAGAGCCTGTTCTGCACGTAAATACTAAGCGTTCCGCATTGCTCAAGACCTCCAGCTTTGACTTCCTCTGCCAATTCTGGCACAGAGTAGGGTGGTACATGGGACCCTCCATCCTATATGCTTATGTGTTCTTGTCTTAGAAAAGAGATAGAGGGAAAAAAACAAACCCATGATGATTTTCACAAATCTTGCAACTAAGACAAAAAAAAAATCATATGCTTTGGATGTAATGCACATGAGGTAAATAGTTTGATGTCATCATGGGAGCCCTGTGCTGTGAGTCCCAGGGACGGTCGATTGAGTCATTCTACAAATGTGTATTTTATTGAGCACTTACTATCTCCGAAGCATTGTGGCCAGTCGATTCTCCACTCTGAGCAAATGCAAATCCACTCTCTCTGACATGGAAGTAATGAGGTACTGCAGGGAGACAGACGTTAGGAAGAGAGTCCTGAAAACAAATGTCACTTTAAAACAGACATCAGTCCTGCGAAGTAAAGGAATGTGATCCTGTGGAAGCACGTGGACGGGAAGCTGGTCTGTTCTGTGGGATGTAGAATCTCCCCCAAGGAACGAGCGTGTGAACTGAGACGCCAGAACTGGAGAAGCAAGAGTGCAAGGATGAAAAGAGACAGCATTCCGGCAGAGGCGGTAGCCTGTTCAAGACTGTTGTAAGAGCTGAGGAGAGGGTCAGGGTAACTGAGACAGAGAACTAAGCTTGCAATCTTTGAAATGTGGCACAAAGATGGGCAGATCTCTTGGAGATCTGACTTCTTTCTTTTTCACCTTTGCTATGAAACAGCTGGAAGAGAACGTCACCTAGCCTTTCTTGGGCAGTTTCCTCACTTGTAATGGGATAGTGGATTATGAAATTATATTTAAGATACTAATCCCTATGGAACAGGAAAAGAAAGCAATATAAGAAAAATGAGTGTAGCATCTATTGATTTTCTGCCCAGTTTCCTTTAGCTCCCGTTCTGTGCTCTGTGATCCTCAGTTCCTCTTATTGCTTTATTTTGGGAAAAACCAGTTTGCTCTCCAGGTGGTCAGAGATCTATCCTAAATCCTCTCTCTTACATAAACTCCTCTGCTCTCTTTCCTCCCTTTTCCCCTCCTACCTGGGCTTCTGAGCAGTTCCTTATTTGGATATAACTCTACTGCTGGTGATGCCACATCTATTTATAATTCTCTCCCTCCAAGGCACTGACTCATTTTCTCTCTTTAAATTTGACCTTCTAACCTTCCCCCTTCTCTCTAACTTGGAAATCGTTTGGGTGGTACTTAGTATGAAGGACACGGGATGCCAAATAATTACACTGTATTACAGTTTACGGTGTCAGCGGCCGGCGAGAAAATTGCACTTGACATGCCATTATTTTTGCTGGCCGTTTGCATGTAAAGAGCACTGGGCTACGCAGCCACAGCCAAATTGTATCCTCGGCCTTGTGAGAACAATTCACTGTCGGTTCCGTGAAGCCTCTGCCTACTCAGACAGAGCCTGTGCACCAATAATTTGGCAGGAATGCAAGTCAGCATCGCGTGTCTCAATCTGGCGAAACAATGAGAGTTGTCTGCCTCTTGCCCAGTGTCCCGACTTAGAAATAACAGGCGTCGCAGAGCTTTGGGAAGTCTTTTGGCACCAATATAAATAAGTGTAATAATATTAGTCATGTAGATCAGCAGAAACTCTAAATGCACACACATGCACACTTATGCATGCACAAACACACGTGTATCTATTGGCTGAGTTGGTGCATGAGTAAAATCCCAAATCATCTCCTTATCCTTTCTCTGTGTAGCTCTAGACATTCATCCTGTTTGCTTCATTCCATATCTGGAGACCGGGTAAGAGGATGGATAATTTGTGCTTCTCTCTGCAGATACCCCAAGAAGTATATTCACTCAGACTTCTTCAAAGAAAAGTCTCGAATATATTCTCAACCTTAGGGTCATCCCATTGGGGCAGGTATATTTTTCCCACTTGAAGCAAAGGATTGTAGTCATAAGTTGATGGGTGAAAAGCCAGATTATGTAATCCTATTTTATAAATAAATGACAACAAGGTAATCAGTATTAAAAAAAAACAGAAAAAAAGAAAATGTCATTTATTTCTTTTTTTTTCTTTTTAAAGACTGTTTATTCATTTGACAGACAGAGATCACAAGTAGGCAGAGAGGCAGGCAGAGAGAGGTGGGAGGCAGGCTCCCTGCCGAGCAGAGAGCCTGATGCAGGGCTCGATCCCAGGACCCTAACCCACTGAGCCACCCAGGCGCCCCAACATCATTGATTTCTACCACAAGTATGAAGCTAAACCTCATAGGGAAGAATTGGGGAAACATTAATGGCTGCACAACCAAGAAGGCTTTCCTAGTATATCACAGAGCAGAATACTCTGAATCACTAAAAATTATTAAGATTTATAACATGGGGACATGATTATAACTGAATAAATACCAGAAATCAGATATAAACTATGTATAGACTATAATTTAAAAATGCATGTATGATATGAACATAGTACCTGGCATATATCTATTAAGACATGCATGTGCACATGAAAAAGTATGCACATGAAAAAGTCATTTACAAAAATAATGAACCGCTGTGTATTGGTCACTCTGATCATCCATATTTAGAAATGTTCACTATTTTGCTATTTGTTTTAAGTTACTCCCCTTTCACCCCTGATAACAGCAATACTTTTGATTTTAAAAATTAATGTAGGGGCACCTGGGTGGCTCAGTGGGTTAAAGCCTCTGCCTTCGGTTCGGGTCGTGATCCTGGGGTCCTGGGATCGAGCCCCGCATCGGGCTCTCTGTTCGGTGGGTAGCCTGCTTCCTCCTCTCTCTCTGCCTGCCTCTCTGCCTACTTGTGAGCTCTGTCTGTCAAATAAATAAATAAAATCTTTAAAAAAATTAATGTAGAAAGAATCCTAATCATATTTATAAGCACTACCCATTGTTTCTGACAAAAAAATTTGCAAATTAAAAAAATATATAATAATAAACGATTGGTATGTAACCCACATATAAAAACAAATAAGTTAATTTATGATACTGACTCATATTAATAATACCAAATATTAATAAGGTGGAATCTGTAAGGAAATATACCAATATATTCAAACTTTTTTCCCCTAGTTTATGTGATTGGATTATCAGTTTCTTTTCTTTATAATTTTACCCATTTTATTTTCTAAGATGTGCTATTATTACATTATAAAACATTACAAAATAAAATGAGAGAAAGATAAATGGCAGTGTTCTATCATTCATTTTTTCTTAAAACCAGTGCTATCTATTCATAACATAGTCTCAGAGACCGTTATTTAGTTTGAACCTCATTTGGTAAATGTAATCGTATTTAAATACTTGGAAGGACAATGTCATCAGTTAATAAATTAAAGAGCTAGAAATATTTAATCATTTTTTACAACACTAAGAAGAGAGAAAGCACACAGCCATAGCCTTGCTATATTCCTAAATGTACTTAAATGACTTTCGTTACCATGGGACAGACCAAATACTAACCAGAAATCAAGGGTTTATATTTGAACTTGAAATGGGAAACTCTATTTGTAACGTCCAAGTATTATAGTCAGCCTGCATGGTGCTTGTAACTTTTCAATAAATAAGAATAACCTAGAAAAGATACTCCTGGAATCCTTTTATTTAAGACAGATAAAAGCATTACAACATTTACAGGGCAATGTGTGTTTTCTAGGCAGTAGTTTCTTTAGTATTTTAGCATTTTCCTTCCATACATATCATTCACCTTAAAAATAAAGCTACCAGTTATTTCACCAGCAAAAGATGGGTTTCATTCGAGAATAAAAGGGAATTGCAATCTGGGATAAGCAAACTGCGGCCACACCGTAGTGAGTCCGGAGAATAAAGGACAGGTAGCTCTTTTATAGAGGAGAGGGGAAAGCTAGAAAGGCCCTTAGGAACAAAAAATCCATTGGAGTACACTGGGAGTTAAAGGTATGGTGACTTTTCATTGGCTGCGTTGTGGTACTCCCTCACTGGCTGGGTTCTTGTTGAGACAGGAGGCAATAAGCCTTTCCTTCTCCTGGGATAGTAAGGTAGTATCCAGGTTCAAGGCCCGTCTCGTCCTGTTGATCTGCTGTTCACCATGCGTGAACATGGGGAGAAAGAGCTCTCCCTGCTGAGATTCCTGATTCCATTTTAGTGCACTTTCCTTTTATTAATTTTCACAAAATCATTTTCATGATAGCTAACTTTAACTCTCCCCCTATAGTCTCTCTCTCTCTCTCCTTCTCTTTCTCTTTCTCTCTTTTTCTCTCCCTCACCCTTCCTCCTTTGCTCATGTATATTCCAGTCCCTAACTAAGTCTTTGAATATTTTGAAATATAGTAAAGACAGTCTTGTCCATATTCAAATATTGGAATATTTAGTTAAGATGTGGGCATGTTTTCTCATTAGCTACGACTACCTCCCCTAACATTTCAGTACATTGAGGAGTCCTCTTAGATCTTACATCTGGAAGAGAAATAAAATTCATGACATTCTTATGGCCAAAAGCGAGGGTCTGCAGACCAGCAGCAGCACCTAGGGGCTAGTTAGAAATGCAGAATTCCATTCACCTCCTGTATACCTGATTTACTGAGTCAGAATCTGCATTTTAACAGTTTTCCCAGGTAATTCCTGTGCATGTTAAACATTCAAATCACACACACACACACACACACACACACGCACACATGCACACACACACACACACACACACACACACTCTCACACATTCAGTCAATTGTCAGTCAGTCCCAGGATAGCTTGAATCATGCTTTTTGTTCTCTGTATCCAGCCTGAGTAAATTTGGAATACCACTTAATTAAAGGAATGGGTCATGGGGACTGATGTTTGGAAGAGCTCTAGGCAAGGTATTGGGAGGGGGCCACAGCTTCTTTCATTTGAACCCCATGTGGTAGGGGCCTGATGCTATAGGCTGTGACATCAGTTTGCAGCTGGAATTCTCCATAGCTCAGGTGATGGCAGAGGCAAAAGTCTGCACCCCTCACGCTGGGTTAGTGAACAGGAACCAACCCCCTGCTCAGACCCATGGAATCCTTTTCTTCTGCATGGATTTACCACAATGTGGCAGATGTGCTCTGAAATCTGCAGAGTATCAAATGTCACTGGGCTTCCATGGGAGACAATGGCAGAATCCAAATGAGCCTGATCAGAAGGGCTGAGGGATATTGGGAAACGGCAGGGAATCAAACACTAGATGCATATTTCTATTCCTCTCTAATCCTAAAACAGCCCAGCTGTGTTGCTTGGATCTCTTTTTGGTGTGAATCTATGAGATTGATGACATGGTGTGGGGATACCAAAGTGGGGGAAAAGAGGAGGTTTTTAAGTAACCAAAATACATGGGTCATATCTATTGAGTGTTTACTACATGGGAGACACCTTAGAAAGTTTGCTTGTTCAGGCCTCACAAAACTCCCGAGGAAGGCATCATTATCCCCATTGCCAGATGGGGAGAGCTCAAGGGATGAGTTATTTCTGTTAGCAGTTACAGGTTAGACACACAGTGAGTATGTGATGCAGCCAGGAGTTACACCTGGACTCGGAGACCCCAGAGCTTGTTCCTGTAATCATGGCAACCCCTGGTCTCTTTTGAACCCCATGTGGGAGGTGCTCAGTGGGTTCAGCTGCCACCCCAATTTGCAGATGAGAAAAGTGAGTCTCACTGAAGATAATCAAGTTGTGGTCACATGACTAGAATGTACAGGTTAGTAGGATTTGACTATATGTTTAGAGATGTCTAACTGATGGCAAAATCACTATACCTATTCATTGGCATGCATCTCTCTATGTTCTGCTCATGGCAGAGAGAGGTAGTATAGAGCCCCTAAGAAAAATATCCTTGAGGCTTATGCATCTGGCTCTGTTATATTTCCTTTATAGAGATAGGTGAAATTGCCAGTTTGGGTCTGGGCAGGGCTGGTGCCCCATACAAAGTGATTTGTGGGTTAGTCTCCTAATACAGGGGAGTGCAATATCTGTCTTCTTTGCATTCTCATTTTTTTTTTAAATTTCACTTCTTTTTTTTTTCAAAGGTCTTATTTATTTATTTGATAGAGAGATCACAAGTAGGCAGAGCAGAAGGCAGGCAGAGAGGAGGAAGCAGGCTCCCTGCTGAGCAGAGAGCCCGATGCGGGGCTTGATCCCAGGATCCTGAGATCATGACCCGAGCTGAAGGCAGAGGCTTAACCCACTGAGCCACCCAGGTGCCCCCATTCTCATTTTTATATGTACATTTAAAATTATTAGGATAATGAAGGAAGGGAATAATAATGGAGAGAGAGTAGCAGCAGAATATTTGTACCGACCATTTTAGGCATCTTGCTCAGCGCTGTAAATGTATTTACAGATGTTATTCTCACCATTTTGCAGATGAGAAGATTGAGACATTTGCATTGAATTAAATTTCCATTGGTTAGGTGACGGTGGTGCAATGATTCTAGCTTTTTTTTTTTCCTTGAGTTGGGCAGAGTTCTGCATGACTTGAGCTGCAGCATTCCATTAGAGAGCCCACTGGAAACTTTGACCATGACTGGGCAATTTCGTGGACTCTTCTTAAAGTGAGAATCATCAGACAGTGGAAGGAAGAGTAGAATGGTTGAGTGGAATAAAAAATAAAATCGTGTACAGCAGACAAGAACTAAAGGAATACAAAAAGCTTATACCCTCTAGCTGCTTGAACTAATTGTGTTAATGCTCAATAATTTATTAACAGTTCCCTGTACACTTGGAAACTGAGCTGATGGACAATATTACAAAGGCTCCAGAGGTGGGATCTATAATTTACTTTTCTCTCCACAGTGACTTCCCTGATTCCTCTTGCAACTGCAAGGGTCTTTCTCCAAATAGATATGGGCTTCTCTGTTTCCTCTTTTCCTTTCAGCCTCTCACTATGGTGACCTTCCTCTAGACAGTACCAGTCATGTCCTTTTGCTACCCGTGCACTTTGGCCACTGAGAATAATTCCCTTGTGCCTTTAGCAGATTCTCTGAGGAGAAGTAATTTGGTGAGAAAGCAAACACGGCTATTAAAAATGACCAAATCCTGTAACTCCTTGAAGCAAGTCAGACTCCCTAGCCACTCAGGGGCTTTATTTAGAATGTGGCAAGGTTATTTATAGTGGAGTTTTCTTTGCTTTTATTTTTTTATGTGCTTCTGGGAATCTGAAAGTATAAATGAATTTCTCGTTGCAGTTTGCTTTCTGTCATACTTGTGCGCGTGTGTATGCTCAACGTGTGTGTGCGTGTGTGAGCCCTATTATGTTTCTCTTAGGGCATTGTTGCTTTGCCAGAGCTCATCCTCTGATTGTGTCCCTGCCTTTGCAGGCACATTTACAATCAGCTTTGTGTGGTGTTTTCAGAAATCATTAGACATTTGGAATGGCTAGTTCTATTGATCACAGCCACCATTTCTCTCCTCTTCTCTGCTTTTCCTGTCATTAAACTCATATGTAAAGTTCTTAGTTTTTTTGTTTTGTTTTGTTTTGTTTTGTTTTTAAATAGCTGAAACCAAATTCCACATCCCAACTAGACTATGGGGAATGCATTTCAATATCTGTGGCTTTTTCTCCATCGCACAAGTTGAATGAGAGACACAAGTTGAAGCCAGAAAAAACAAACAGTAAGCATGGAGGAGCGCCCCCCTCCCACGGACACAGAAATACACACAAACAGAATGAGATGATCTGATGGGGTCAGAGAGATACAAATGTAGAGCCACACAGCAAACAGGGCATCAGCCCAGAATAATGAATCACAGAGAAAGTCACATTGCAAAGGTTCCAACCCAAGAAAAGAGCCTAGACACAGAAAACAGAAACCGAGAGACTTTCACAGGGGCCAAGAATTTAAAACCATACAGAATCAGAAACAATGAGAGAAAAAATAAAATAGAGGGAAGAGGAAGAGAATCAGGCAAGAAGGATAGTGGAGGGGGGGGGAAGGGAGAGGGAGATGGAGAGAGAGAGAGAGAGAGAGAGAAAGAGAAAGGATTTTGGGTCCACTGAGTGATTTTTACTAGGAAGAGGCTAATTTCTTTCAGCCCCTGGACAGATGGGTTTATGCATACTTTTATGGCGCTTCTGATCACACAGGTCTGCCTCTTTTTTTTTTGACAAGGAGTGTTTTCTTTCTGACACATGGCATTCGCTGAGTAACCACGGCTGGCAGAACCGGGGATGAAGTCAGAACAATTTGAGTGAACCAGCAAACACGATGATCTTCTTTCTAACCTTCCCAGAAATGTAATTTTGGCTTTTAAATTTATATACTTTCTAGCAATTCGTGCTAGAAACTGAATGGTGGCCATTTTACCTCAAATCAGATGCAATAAATGAATAATGTCCTTAAATGAAATCATCACATAGTTTATTCTAATAATTCATTCTTTTTTTTTCTTAAAGATTATTTATTTATTTATTTGACAGACAGAGACCACAGGTAGGCAGAGAGTCAGGCAGAGAGAGGGGGAGAAGCAGGCTCCCCGCCGAGCAGAGAGTCCGATGCAGGGCTCGATCCTGGGACCCCGGGACCATGACCTGAGCCGAAGGCAGAGGCCACAACCCACTGAGCCACCCAGGCACCCCCTCTGATAATTTGTTCTGATATGCACTAGTTGACAAGAGAAGTGGGAGAGTGGGGAGGGATTACAGGTAAATCCTTGGACCATTTACATCTTCTGTAACTCTCTAAAATTATGGAGTGGGCTTCTGAAACATTGGAAGACAAGAATATTTTATTAGAATTTTTATCTTTTTTTGAAGATTTATTTATTTACTTATATAGAGAGAGTGCACGAGAGAGTCTGCACTTGTATAAGAGCATGACTGGGGGTGGGGCAATGGCAGAGGGAAGGGAAGGATCTTAAGCAGACTTCCCGCTGAGCCCACCATGGGTCTTGATTCCAGGATCCCGAGATCATGACCCGAGCTGAAACCAAGAAGAGGATGCTTAACTGAGTGAGCCACCCATGCACCCCTAGAATTTCTATTTCTAGTGTCGAAATGATTTAACTTATGTATTTAATCTTAAATAATCTAAAATGTCCATGCAAGAAGCTGAGACTGTTTTCTCTCTCTGCTCCTTGACGAATACATTTGAATAATTATATTCTTCGCGGCTTAAGAAAAAGTAGGCAAAGTGAAAGTTGAAGGATGTGTGTTCCCTAGGACCAAGGTAAATAACACCTGGTACATACCTAATCCCTTCCAGGATATACAAAATCATACTTAGCCTTCACTGAGTCCTGTGAGATGGAGTTGTTAACTCCCCTGCCTCTGCCTCCCACCCCACCCCCACCCCTTAACAGATAAAGAAATTCAAGTTCAGAGAGATTTAGTCACTGTCCCAGAATGGCCAGTACAGTGGGGGAAATGGGTACTGGAAGGCAGAACTAGCTGATTTCAAACCCTTTGCTGCTTTCTGCCTACACTGTACCACTCCCACCCTCCCTTTATTTGCTTCTTCCTTATGTTTCTTTGCACGTGGATGTGCTCTTACGGAATATGGAAAAGTTCTTATTTTTACACGACACCGTTTGCTCTTGCAAATATTTCTTTTGATCATTCCAACAACCCAGAGGCCCAAGGAGGGTGGCTGAGACAGCACAAGACCCACAGGAGAAACCAGGGCTTCTGACACTTTGCTCAGTATTTAATGCCACACTACCTGCTCAGAGTCCTCTGTGAATCACTGAGCATTGGAGAACGTGGTTGTTTTCCTATGGTAACTTCTCCACTAGAAAGTGTGCTAAGATTCCATGCCACTGCCCTGAGGTAGGAGAAGGTCTGGATGGGATTATTATTATTATTATTATTTTTAAGTATTCCAGCCAATCCTGTGGTTTATGTGGTCTCTTAAATCCAAGGACGACACTGTTTCCCTGCTGGTGCTGGCAAATGGAAGACTGAGAACTTGCATGAGTACGAGTCATCATCCCAGGGGATATTACAGAAGGAGGCTCTCGAAAACCTTCAGTGCCTTGTGATTTTCTAGATTCACATCATTTCTGGATGATGCGTAGTCCAGGCCAGGAGACTAAGAATGTTGGATTCTTTTGTTAATGTTTGAGGAAGTCCTTTGCAGTTGAGTTTTTCTCTAGGAATATTCACCGGGCTTGGATTTGGGTGGGAAAAGGTAGGGCAGTTCTGTGTCACTTGGCATTGCAAGCCCTGGGATACAGTTTGATCCCATGACCTGGCAAAAAAGCTTTGCTCTATTTACAAAGGAAATCAGCTTGCCTGGGAACTGCTGGTTGAGATGTGACAAGAAAGTGAAAGTCTGTATCTGAAGGCTTGGATCTCTGGAGAGAATTTTTGAGGTAGCTGAAGAAAGCACACCTACCTTGGAGTTGGAGACATCGAAAGAGTCCTTGCAAATGCAAAGTCCTCCGGTCTGTTCCTCTGTAAGTGCCACAAGGTTCTGGCCTTTTCTTTGAGATTTCATAAAAGTGTCAGCACGAGAAAAACTTCTCTAGCGCATGAAGGAAGGGGTTAAGTCTTTGTTCATTCTCCCTCTAAAACTAAGCCTTAATGTGCCAAATGCAGATTTTTCAATTTGAACCTCCTTCCTCTTAAAGGAGTAGTGTTTTCTCTTTTACAATTTACTTTTCAAGGTATATTGTTTCACCCAAGGCCTATTCTCTATGAGTTATAGGCTTGGCTTTGCAGCTCCAGGAGGAATAAACACTCACACGAATGCAGAAACACACATTTAACAGAAAATCAGGAAACAATGTTTAGCACCAATTTCTGAAACCTCGAGCAGGTTTTCAGCACAACTTCTGTCTTTTTTGTTATAACCACAGTGGTTAGCCTGTTTTTCTCCCGTATTTATTCCTGAGATAAAGAGCGTTTTATGGAACACTATACCTTGCAGTACCTTTGTGGAACTCTGCTAGTCCAAAATTGAGGCTTGTTTCTTTCCAAATGAGAAGTAAGCTAGCCTGGAGTATTGTGGTTAGGAGCTCCTGCTCTGAAGTCAGACAAAGTTGAGTTTCAAATGCTATCATAGCAGGCACACTCTCATTTAATTCTGTTAAGCCTCCGTTTCCTCATCTAACAAATTAGCTTGTAGGATTATTTTTTTTTTTCCTCTAGGGATTCCCTAAGCAATGGGTGTGATATTTTGTTCACTTAGTGGGGACTAAATATGATGGCAGTTGTGACTGTCCTAAGCATTTCACACCTTGGAATATTTTGTGTCATTAAAGCTCTAATTGCCATTGCCTAGAACTTTTTTAAGTACTGTCATTCTCTGCCCATATGTTACTCCACTGTAAAGTGACATGCGGGACTGCAGTCCTTTCTAGAGCCCTCTGAAATCCAGCGTTTTATTTTTCTAAGTCTGAGTCACCTACACTGATGAAACACTGAACTTGAGGCAGGAAGAAATCTTGCTGAGTAGAAGGAAGAGTGGTTCTTTTTTTTTTTTTTTTTAAGATTTTATTTATTTATTTGACAGATCACAAGTAGAGAGGCAAGCAGAGAGAAAGGGAGAGGCAGGCTCCCCACTGAGCAGAGAGCCTGATGCGGGGCTTGATCCCAGCCCCCTGGGATCATGACCTGAGCCGAAGGCAGAGGTCTCAACCCACTGAGCCACCCAGGCGTCCCGGAAGAGTGGTTCTTTACCAAGAACGCTTTGTCTTCCGAAGTCCTAGGTGAAAGGATGTGTGTAAATGTTACTTGCTATTCACTACACAGGAAGAAGAAAATCAGAGTGAAATAATGGATACCCACATTCCATATTGATAGGCAAACAAATGTAGTGCTTCCAAATGTCACAGTACCAACAAAGTGATTACTTTGAAGATCGCGTGAGGGAACAGGTTAAAGATGTTCCCCAACTTGCGACTGTCAACACTCAGGAACCCATGTAAGTGGAGAGTGATGTTTGATACGAGAGTGTTGAGTTTGGCCATGCGGCAGACCACCCTGAGATGAGCACGGGTAGGAGGGACCATCTTCCTTTGAGCTGTGTAGGAATAAAAATCATTCTATGCAAAAATACAGCCAGGCATTACAGAATGTTGGTATACTAGGATAGAATCATCACCATCATAATAGTATGAATGGCAATGAGATATTACATCTATTACACCTGAAAAGAAGTCTATTAAAACATAGGTGATAAAAACTATTACGTTGCAGTAACTTAGTGCTGTTCAGTGGCTGTATTCTTCCATGGAAAATTTTTAAAAGCCTCATTTTTGAACTCTTCAAAAGTTAACAAAAAATCTATACTATTAAATATCTGGGATTTATTAAAATAGAAGCTAGTCTTCAATAGCACATTTTATAAATATTGAAGGGAAGGAACCTTTAGATTCATAATTAGATAAGCATTTTCTACCCTCCCACACTTACATGCTACCAAAACCCCTTACCTACTCAAATTATTAACTTTCCCAGTAGTAATTATCGTGCTGATATGTCTGATAAAGACATTTTTAGGGCAGTTAAATCTATGATCCAAGTGGTATTATAAATTCACCTAAGATTTGTACTGAGTGTTGTTTTTATGAAAACGAGATGTTTTATAAGAAGAAAGCCATCTTTAGACTAATAGTGTATCACATGTATTGCAATTTCCATTCTGTAGTTCTCGATCAAGGAAAATAGGAGATGTGACTGCTGTTAATAAAACTAATGACTCACATTTGAACACTTTCATGCTAGCACTAGGAAGAATACTATTTGATGCTCACAAAATCCTCATAAGGTATACACTGCAATATATTTCAATTTGTAGGCATAAACAGACTTAATGAGGTTGTATAATTTGCCTACAGTCAGCCAGCTGAAAGTAGCTGAATCAGTTTTCAAACATGAATGTATTTGCCATCAAATTTTGCCCCTGAATGTTTGATACATAGTTTCATATAAAAAAGTGAAAGTTTTTAAAGTAGTCACATTATGTCATTTCATCAAACACGCACACAAACACACACAGAATTTAGAAACTAAGACATTCCACAGGTTTATTTACTTTTTACTTTCAAAAGCAATACAGTTGATTAATGTGTGATTCTGCAGTGCTGACAAGTTATTGGGTAAAAGTGGATTAAAATATTTATTCAGCAGCATTTACTGGGGTCATACTATGTGCCAGGGCCTTTGCTGATATGATTAAGACACAGGCAAGGACACTGGATGACAGAAACATTCACTTTGAGGAAACCAGATAGAAATATTCATCAGGGGGGCTCTTTGCTCTTTAAAACAACTTTCCCTATTTTTCCTGTAAGATCCACGCCTTTTCTTGCCGACCACGTTGCTACCCGTTCACCTAAATTAGCCAGATTTCAAGTCACCTCTGGGAAAGAATTAGCAATCAAACCAGCTTGAAATAGGAAGAATTTCTCTCTTCCTGACTCTTAACAGAGCACATAGCTTGAAGCTAGTGCAACTTGCTAGTCAGGAAGAGAGAGGATCACTATGTAAATCATTATCACTGACAAGTTAAGCCTCCAGTCAGAAGCAGAACGTACAGTTTGTATCTTTTCCTCAGGCTATTTGTCTCCACAGGGTAGCTTTTTTGAAAAGAAGTACTTAGGGCAGGTTGAGATCCACACACATCCACATAAACATACACACACACCGTATTACTCTCATGTCACCTCGGATTAACTGAATTCCAAGGTTTAGATTACTCTCAGGACTTTTGATACCCACCTCTCTATCGTAACCCAGAAATCCCAAGTCGATAAGATGAATTGAAAATTCCATTAGGAATGAGTTGGAAATTATTGGACTCATTCTGCATATAGGTGGTCAGATCTTCTGTCCCAGCCTAACTTCTATTTCATTCGACTGGATTTTGTACATTTCAATACTAGATCTGTTATTATCCTGCGTGTAAAATTTCTTTTTCTCTGTTGCCAATGTAAACAAGTACAGAATCTCTCCCTAGCTCAGTGAATACACAGTTACTACTATTATATGACCTTGGGGGAGTCATTTAACCTTCCAGCTTTGTTGAAAACGTGAAATGAGTTCATAGGAAATTGGTAACATTTAGAATAGTGCATATTGGTGCTAATTGTTAACTATAGTAATGATAGTAAAACAAATAACTATTACTACAGTTACTACTAGAATTGCTACGATTGCTAATAAAAATACCTCAGAATTTGTATCTCTAGATATTACATAAGAAAAAAAATATATTAACTTTGCTCAGCAACCATGTGATGAGCTGAGCTCAGAGAAATGAGAAGATTTCAGCCAATTAATTCAACTAAAATGTGAGCCAAAGGCTATATCTTTTTTCTGTACCATGATGACTGCCACAATCTCATTCAATTTTGGTTTTTGGCATATTGGGGGTACCCAGTAAAACTTGATTAATTGAAATATCTGTGTATCATTTTTGGTAGAACATAAAAAAATACCCAACACTAGTAAATGCTAGACAAATGCATGTTCTGTTTCCTTCTAGCTCTCTCTCTCTCTCTCATAACATTTTGAACATTGATCTATTCTAAAGATGTGAAGCATGAACCATCTTAAGCCATGTGTTTCCAAGATAAGGAGGGGATTCATTATGACCTTGTTATTATTATTATTATTACTATTTTTGGAAAACATATTTAACTCATGTCCTCACAGTATGCCAACAATCACAATATGAACATCAGAAATACATGCAAAACTTTATGTATGTACATTAGCTTTGTCTAGCATCCTGTTAAAAAAACAAAATTCAGCTGAGTAAATTTTAAAGATCATGAATTGGGCAGTATCCCATCTTGCAGATAGAAAGGAGCTCCAAGGAAGTATACAAAATGAAAGACTTTTATTGGCAGAAGAGAGTAGGACAAGGAAGTTACATCAGTAAAATGTAGATTGGTGCTATCAACGCCACTTTCTGTTAGGGGACGGCAGGGGCCTCTAGGACAGATTATTTCATTCGTGCTGAGCAGGGATTCCTGATTGACAGGTTTCAGATTCCATTTTTGGGAGAAGTTGAAACTGTCATTAAGTCCCCATTTGGTGACATGAGACTTAGCCTGCCTCCATCATGGGTCTGTGGTCTTTTTTTTTTTTTTTTTTTTTTTTTTTACAGTCCTTTAAAATCATGATTTCTTCCTGCCATTTTACATAATTCTCATAACAAACCTAAAAGTTAGGTGTTAATACTTTAATATATTCTTGGTGTCTGGGTGGCTTAGTCGGTTGAGCGTCTGCCTTCGGGTCAGGTCATGATTCCAGGGTCCTGGGATCGAGCCCCACATCAGGCTCCCTGCTCAGCGGGGAGCCTGCTTCTCCCTCTCCCACTCCCCCTGCTTGTGTTCCCTCTCTTGCTGTCTGTCTGTCTCTCTCTCTCTCTCTCTCTCTCTGTCAAATAAATAAATAAATAAATCTTAAAAAATGCTTTAATATATTTTTAATGATCAGAAACGCATATACATCAAGAGGTTGGGTAAATATTCCAAAGAGGTGAAGACAGGTCTAGATCTGCTGATATCTGATACGCATCTGTCTAGCTTCAAAGCTTTGTTTCAGCCATCATGCTGTTTATGCAGAACTAGCCTATTAACTTCCATGATTTTCATGATCCTTTTACTCTGAGAGTTTCTGCCTCTGGATCTCAACCCTCTATTCTAATAACTCCCCGTTGTTAGATGCACCAAGATTTTGGTGGAGTTGTGTCACACATCCAGACTCATCTGACCATGGAGAAGCTCATCCAGGCTCTCTGAGCTCAGTTGTTGGCTGTTGCTGTTTGTTAGTTTGCCATCTGTAAAATATTTGCTTGTTTTATATTTTGCACTAAATAAAGGTGCATATGAGAAATGCTGGCACCGTATCTTGTAAACAGTAGGCACTTGGTAAATGGAAGCCGCTCTTTTTATTTTTCTCACTCTTCTGATTATTATTAGTAATCAGATCATGTAGAGGCACCACTAATCATTACGAGTTTCATCCTTCTAAGGCTGTGCATTGGTTCTGTTTGCTAATGAGACTCTTGGACTTAACTTAATTTATCTGCTTTGTCATGGCCCAGTATCTTAGTTTTAGTTCCACGTAATATTTTATCCTCCTGATTTCTTAGAACTAAATCTCCGCACTCCCCCCTCCCCCCACCTTTATTGATTTCATTAAACCTTTCTGCACAATGAGTCATTAATTTAAAAGTTGTGATCTTAGAGAAAACAGTCTTTGGAACCAGAAACTCAAAGTTTCAGTCCTAAGATAAGGAGGAGGGCGCTGGAGGAAGCAGAGACTTGAATTTCTTTTCCAGATGACAGGTAACTTTTTTGTCGGTCTCAGTGCTGCTACCCATCCCAGACGTCCTTAGAGTCATGAACTAAGGTTTTGGTATCTCAGCCTTCTCAGCAATGCCAACCAGATGATGGGCATGATTCATTTATTTACAAGACGAGGGCTTACTGGGGGCTCAGAGGAAGCAAGAAAGGGCTACACTGCCGTCTATACCAGCTTTCTCTGTGTTCAGGAATTGGAGGGGCTGGCTGAACACCACATGGTAGACTGGGAAGTCTTATATTTAGACAGTTCTGGTTTAAAATGCTGATTCTGCCACTGTATCAGGACTACCCAGAGAAACAGAAGCCATAGGATGTGTTGAGGTATATAGAAAGGGATTTCTTATGCAGTATTGGCTCATGCGGTTGTAGAAGCTAAGGAGTCCTGCTATCTGCTGTCGACAAGTGGGAAGCCCATGAGAGTCACTGGTACGGTTCCAATATAAGCCCGAGGGCCTGAGAACCAGGGGAATCAGTTGTGTAAATACTAGTTCAAGTATGAAGGCCGGAGAGCCAAGAATGCTGCTATCCTAGGGCTGGAGAAGATGGATATCCCAATGTAAGCACAGAACAAATTTGCCTCTCCTTCACCATTCTGTTCTTTTCCAGACCTCCGTGGATTGGGTGATGCCCAGCTACTTCTTCACTTAGTATCTCCCAGAAATACCCACAGATACACCTAGAAATAACGTGAGGGGTTTTTTAGTTGTCTTTTTTTTTTTTTTTTTTTTTTTTTTTTGTTAAAGCTGTATGTCCAATGTGGGGCTTGAACTCACAATCCCAAGATCAAGAGTCTATGTTCTGCTGACTGAGCCAGCCAGGCACCCCCAGAAATAATGTTTTACCTTCTTTCTGGGTAACTTAGTCAAGGTAACTAACTTTTTGGTAACTTAGTCAAGTTCTCAAGTCAAATTAACCATCAGGGCCACCAACTAGTCTTGTATTCTTATGCAAAAAATCTGATCTGTTTGAACTTCAGTTTACTTAACCTGTTGAATGAGATGACAACTTTGTAGAAATTTGAGGTACAGTTATAGTTATGATTTGCCATAAGGGGCCACATTTTATTGTGATATAATTTCAACTTTGTTAGGAAAGTTGGGAGAATAATAAAAAGATCTCCCTTATGTTTACCAGTTGTTTATATTTTGGTCCATTTATTATTTGTGATGTATCTACCTATGCATATTCTGTTTTTCTTCCGAATCATTTGGGAGTAATTTGGGGACGTTTTGTCCATTACCTTAAAATATCTCAGTATATTTTCTAACCAAGGATGATTATCACTATCAGGAAATATAACATTGGCACCAGACTATTATCCTATCCATAGCTATCAAAAATTACAACATTAGTTTTCCCAACATTGTTCTTTTTTGGGTATTTGTATTTCTTGGTCTAGGCCAAGATGATAAACGGTGGTTCCTTGTTATATCTTTTTTGTTTCCTTTGATCTGGTACCATTTTTCATTTTTTTCCTGGAATTTATATTCTTGAGGAATTATAGGCCATCACTTTGTACAATGTTCTTCAATTTGTGGATCTGATATTCCCTTGTGAATACACATACATGTGACGCATTTTTGGATGAAAACTCTGGAGAAGTGATATTGTGGTGTTCTTAGTGCATAGTATCACAACCTGTGTGATACTGATTTATCCCAATATTGATGATGCCACTTTGCTCATCTGGTGAAATCTTTTCAAGTCAAGTCTCTCCCCTGGAAAGCTACTGTTTTCCCCTTAGTAATTAGTAATTTGTGGAGAGATCCTGCATAAAAATTTTATTTCTCATCAGACTTTAATAGTTGTAACATCATTGGCGATTTTGCATCTCCATTATTGTTTGCACATTTGTTAATTGGCATTCTACTCTAAAGAAGTTCATGATCATTTGACAGCTGTTCTCTATTAGAAGGAAAGCACAGTAGGAACAGGGGAAAATATAGGGGTATAATAGTTCATAGACCTTAAGTGCCTACATAAATAACTGGGATATGTGTTTCTGACCAATTATTTTTATGGCATGTGCAACAGAATACAAGTAGGGTCTCAAAGAAATTTGCATTATATTCTCATTCCAATAGGATGTCTTCGTTTTACTTCAGAGGGCATACCACAGGGCAGGGTGGTGGAATAATGGGGAATCCTTGACAGTTAGCAAAGGAAACTCTAAGAGACTCTACACTGGAAAGGGTTGGATTTAGTATTAGAGATTTTATTTATTTATTTATTTGAAAGAGAGAGAGAGAGAGAGAGAGAGAGAGAGTGCACGCGAGTGAGCGAGTGTGAGTGGAGGGCGGGGCAGAGGTAAAATGAGAGAATCTCAGGCAGACTCTGAGCTTTTCGAGGCCTGAAGCAGAGCTTGATCTCACAACCCTGAGATCGTGACCCGAGCCAAAATCAAGAGTCGGAAGCTTAACCGACTGAGCCATCCCAGTGCCCCTCGATTCAATATCAGAATTATGAATGTTTTTAGAAAAATCTAGATCTTAAGAGCAAAGAGATTAGACAGTGACATTATTTTTAAAAATATAAAAACCCTGGGGGCACCTGGGTGGCTCAGTGGGTTAGAGCCTCTGCCTTTGGCTCAGGTCATGATCCCAGGGTCCTGGGATCAAGCCCCACATTGGGCTCTCTGCTCAGCAGGGAGCCTGCGT
This sequence comes from Martes martes, assembly GCF_963455335.1. Taxonomy (NCBI): domain Eukaryota; kingdom Metazoa; phylum Chordata; class Mammalia; order Carnivora; family Mustelidae; genus Martes; species Martes martes. The sequence goes on from NC_137905.1 coordinate 23,256,258, forward strand.
CCTCCTCTCTCTCTGCCTGCCTCTCTGTCTGTCAAATAAACAAATAAAATCTTAAAAAATATATAAAAACCCTATGCTGATGAAATATTTGTTAGAAAAGTATTAGCATCATATGTGAAATAAAGCAAAGTGGGGATTAAACTACCTAACATTTCAGGATTGTTTAAATTTTAGAACCCATTAGGGATCTAATAGACAACCTTCATTGCCATTGTATGATTCAGTTTGTATCTCGGAAATTATTTCACAAATTGCCACTGTACCATGGGTTTAAGTGAAAATATTCCCTATGTCTTGGCAATGATCTTATCTGGGTGTGTGTTTGAGGGAAACTTTCAGACTTTAGAATGAAAGCTGTTATAGCTTTAGGAAATATTAATATTATATGACTTTATGTATTCCCAAGGAAAAAACTATTATAGATGAGCGTTCTTAAATGTGTTGTGTTATGTCTCTTAGGAATATCCTGTGGCTCTCTTAAGAAGGGAAAGTGCTAGCACCTGCCTTTGCTTCTCCTGGGCACAGGTTGACAAGAATCTTTAAGTGTGGTCATTATTGAGGAAAGAAAAATTTGCCTCCACATACAGTGCTTGCCACTCCCTGCAGAGGCACTGGACGGACTGTGTTGTACAACTAGAAAGCCCGATTCTTCCATTCTGGGTTCTGCCTCAACCCTGATGCTGTTATTTTTATCCCTGCTTCCGGGGATTGGGTTTGGGTGATCTGTCAGGTCCCTTCTAGCTCAGGGAGCCCAGACTAAGAAATAGAGAACACACTAGTAAATATTTCCACAGGCCTTGAGTTTTGATGAATTTATCTACAAGGATGGATTAGGTTTATTTTTCTTTGTCTTGAGGCGAAGGAGACATATGTCTTCAAAGCCGCGTAGCCGGACTGTCTTTTCAGCATGATTTAAGAACACAGGAAACTTTCACATAGGATTAGGATCAGTACGAGCCATTGGAAGATTTCATAAATTCTTTTTGGAAGGTGAGTAGATGAGCGGACCAAGGGTAGGTGGATTATGTCCACTGAGTTGGGCAGGTAGGATGAGAGCTTTTGAGACTGAAAACATGTTTTCCTCTATCTTTCCTTATATATATCTGTTAATTTTGATTGAACAATCATGAGAAAACATATTATTAAATATAATTATAGGCACTCCTTCTGCCTCGCAGAAGGTGTTCTGTTCCAGTTTATCTGAAAGAAGAATGAGACATGTAAAAAGTAAAAGGGAAGTCCAGCGTGCCTGCCCCCAACAGAAGCCCGTCTTTGTCCTTAGAATCTGAGAATTTGATGATCATTTGTGGGAAAACAGGAATTGCTTTGAGTAACCTCTAAACAATTGGTTTGATTTAGTTTTCCTTTTTTATTTTTTCCTTCTTTCTTTATCATAGCTTTAGGTGAGTTCAAACCTGAAACGCTCTCTCATTCATAATCATCTGTCACAAGAAGTGTTCCCAATGTCTTACAGAGCAGAAGTTTCCTTTGTATGTATACTAGACCTATTCCCTCTTTAATAAAACTTCACCCGTGAGTGCCTTGGCTGGGAACAAGAGAGCTAGCATGATTTCACATAGTAATCACCTTTTTTGAAACTTGGTTCATTTTTCTTAATCTCCCCGGGACCTAGGGTTAACCTTCAGACAGCTCTGTTTGCTGGAAGTAGGTATTGTGGGACACAATTAGAACTTCAATAAGACTGCAGAAGGAAACAAAAAGGGGAGAGGTGATATTTTGCTACTTTTCCCAATGGGTGGTTGGAATGTGAGAAGCAAAATGGTTGTAGGAAGATAGGTGATGTGAAAAATTGAGAAAAATACTTTAATACAGTGCTTCTGAAAATAGAGTGAACCTCATACTTACATAGAGGGCTTGCTAAAGCAGAGCGGTGGGTCCCACCTTCAGAAACTCTGAAGGTACAAGGATCTGTCTTTCCAGTAAGTGCCTGCATAATGCTGATGGTGCTAGTCTGGGGATCACACTTCCAGGACTGGGGCTGTAATAGACTCATGAACAGACTGATTTCAGTAGCTTTTATCTGTAATAGAGCATTCAATTGGAGTCATCAAGCTTTGTGCATTTTATTAGTCATTCAATGAATTTTCCTTGGCCTGTAATAGGTAAATTGTGGCTTATGCCCTGTGGAAATAGAGATTAATAAGGCACAATCTTTGCATCCATGGAGACTGATAGTTAACTAGGGGTGATAGTAAGGAAATCTACAATCTCAATACAGCATAGTAAACAGTCTAACAGAAGTTAGTACTGATCACTGTAGAAACATACAGAAGCTGTGCCTGAATCAGTTTCCACCCCGGGCCTGTGGTCTATGTAAGATTCTTGGGAGTAGACATCCAAAATGAGTTTTGAACACCATATACAATCTATTAGGTTGAAGTGCAATATTAGAAGCAAAAGAAAAGAAAGGCACAAATGAATGAAATGACCATGCAATTTAATCACTTCCCACCCGTGAATTTTGCCTGGTTATTCTTAGGGGTTTTCATTTTACGAAGTATGTGATAGACTTGGAGGGTGAAGTCAGTCATTGAAGATAATAAGCAAAGGAGTAATAAGCATAAATTTTTATAATGAATGATTAAATAAATCATGATAGTCCATTCTTTGGAATACTACACAGCTGTGCAAAAGGACATGGCAGTACTGTATACATTATGGACTGGTCTTTTAAACAAGATAGAGAATAATGTTCAAAGAAGAATGAAAGCAGTATCTGAGCTCATGTATCCTTGTGTGTGCTTTGTATATGGAAACAGGTCCATGTACAAATGTACAAAGTATGACTTGATATCAGTGGTTGCTTCTGGAGAGAACAATTTAGAGGACAGGGAACTGCATTGGGAGAGAGACTTGATGCTTTGCATGTGTTTTTGTGTTACCTATTTGACATAATTTTCACATGCACATTTTATTTTTGATATTACCGTATATATTTACTACTACAACTTTTTTTTTTAAAGATTTTATTTATTTAGCTGAGAGAGAGAGAGACAGAGAGAGAGAGAGCAAGTGCACAAGCAGAGGGGAGAGGGAGAAGCAGGCTCCCTGATGAGCAGGGAGCCCGACATGGGGCTTGATCCCAGGACCCTGGAATCATGACCTAAGTTGAAGGCAGGTGCTCAACCCACTGAGCCAGCCAGGTGCCCTACTACTACAACTACTAACAAATCATTTTAGAGTAAAAAGATTACTGTTACTGTTACAGATGTTTTTAAGAAAGGATGCCAGGAAGAAAGGCTGAGGAAGGACGAACAGTTGCCTCTTCTTTTCATTTATGCCTTAAATATGTTTAAATTTTGAAATGAGGTGGTGACAGGGTATATGGACAGGAAGAAATTGATTTGAGAAATTTATAAAGCCCAGATGTTTTCTAGAGTCACTGTATCCACATAAAAGTTTATTTTTGAACCGTGTGTATGCACATTAAATAAAATCTGTCTTTCCCATCAGATGGTATGGAAACAGAGGGCAAGGGATATATTTTTCTTGTTCATTTCTGTATCCCTGGTACCTCCTGGGTAGGTGCTCAGTGAGTATTGTTAGATGAATGACTCCCAGAGCTTTAATTCCTTGCCCTTATTGAATTTTTATCTCTGAACCAGAGATAAAACCTTACTTTGGTTTAGAGTCCAAAACTTAATATATTTCTTTCTATTGTAGAGCTCCAAACAGTATATTGCTTTATATAGGAGTATCTCCTTATCTGTGGGGGATATCTTCCAAAACCACCAGTCAGTGCCTAAAACTGCAGAGAGAACTGAACCCTATGTAAATTATGTTTTTTTTTTCTTATATATGCACACGTATGGTTAAGTTTAATTTATAGATCAGGCACAGTAAGAGATTAACAATAATAGCCAATAATAAAATAGAGTAATTACAACAATATATTTTAATACAAGTTATGTGAATGTGTGGTCTCCCTTTCTCTCATATCCTTTTATACCATATGCACCCTTCTTCTTGCGATAATGTAAGATGAAAATGCCTGCATGATGAGATGAAGTGAGTGAATGATATACGCATCGTAACTTAGCAATGGACGGCCGTTGACCTGATAATATGTATTGTCAGAAGGAGGATTATGTGCTTTGGCCCTTGGTTGACTGCAGGTAACTGGAATCATGGAAAGCAAAACCATGGATTGGGGGACTATTGTATTTTGTTTCCTGCAAAGATGACCCTCACACAAAAAGGCTTTTTACATGTATTTTGCTGGAAGCAGGTGGTTGCAGAGATACGTTCAATATATTGACTGGCCAACAAGTTAGAAAAGCAAAGCATTAGGCACCCCAGTGTTTCTTAAGGGCAGCTTGCATCTCCAAAGTGGTAAATAAATTTTGGGATTGCAGTTTTAGGAATCAGATTACGTGAGAAAGGCAGAGAAGAGTGTGTCTTGGATAACTCCCCATTTTCTGACTTCTCTAAAATGATTGAAAGGCCTTGAGGAGCACCTTTGTCCCTAACTTGGTGGCTTTGGGCAAAACTCTCATTCTCTTGGAAACTGTTGTCCTCATCTGTAAAATAAATGACGTTAGATCCTTCATCTGTCTCCCAGTGTCAAAGTGATACATGTGAAAGCATTTTGTACGCCCCCAACCCCCCACCCGCTGCAGAAATTTAAGTCGCGTCATTGTCTGCCTAAATTGAGTCTTTGCACATTTGCATTAGGTGTTAAGAGCCGCTCGAAGGTTATGATCACTTACGTGCCTGCTGCTTTGGGTTTCTGTGGGGGAAATGAGAGCAGAAGTTTACGAAAAGGAAAATGTGTAGTACAGACGGAGTGCACAAAAGCGCCTCACACTCCGCCGGGCAGATGGTGGTGCCTTAATAGATGTGTTTCCTTCCCTTCCGCCCCTGCTTACCTAAAATGTCTCAGAGATGCTAACTCTGGCAGTCGGAGAAAATTGGATTCCTGAACTTGCCAAGTTGGTTTAGGGTAGGAATATATGATTTTTATCGGAGTATTGTTAGTGGAGACATATTGTTAGTGAAGTCACAGAGGCAAGGAGTCAAGTCCCGACTGTATTTACGATTCTTCCGTGAACGTGTTACCTTCTTGCTTGACTCTCAGCTTTTCCTGTCTGCAAAACGTGAATACCCTCCACTTGATCAGGATGTTCAGAAGGGTTGAGCTAAGGTATGTAAATTACTTGTTAAAGGATCTGGTGAATAATAGGTAAATTGACAAACAGAATACATGGTATTAACACATAGAACGTGGATCAGTGGCCCTTTTCCTAACTTGTGGTAATATCCGCTGATGTTCACATCAAATCCAGCAGAACTGGATTTCTGCTTCACCAGGCCACCACTAAGTCTTTGCTTCCCTGTCTTACGATAGAAGGATACTAGGACCCACCAGTTAATCTTGCAATTTAAAGAGATGGTATACACTGCTCCAAGTAAAAAATCCAGTAATTTCAAGTGCACCAATTGGACCTGTTCTTGTCCATTTCTGGAGACTTAGCTGGTTTCTAACCAGCACATGGTATTTACTTTTCTAAGAGCGCTAGAAGAACAAAGAAGACTGCATTCGGGATCCTCTCATTCTTGGACAGGTAGTATAATGTCCTCGGATCCTAAGTTTAAAACAGACAGCAAAAAAAAAAAAGTGTATCCTTAGCACAATCTCAGCAGATTATGGGAAAGGCTTAATTAATGTTTATAGAGTGCTTCCTTGTTTGAACAGGAATACAAAAGAAGGAATGGAAACAAGCATGTGCTTTTCATTCCCTGAGCTCTAATGCAATTCAGTACAGTTAATTTATTTCAACATCTCCCTGTTCATCATAGGAGCTAAGGATGGCAGTCTGAACACAGCACACTGATTTGTAGCTGCAGGGAGTGGGGCTTTTGGCTACACAAGCACATCTCTGAAAAAGATGTTCCCGGAGATTTGAGATGGGGCCCTTGGCACTGGTTTTATCTCTGGATGTATATATTGCTCTCCCAGGATCCAGATGCTCTGCCTTCTTTAGGACATCTCGTGGAAGTTGCTGTGAATCTTAATATCTTCCCACATCTGAGGAGTTCACCATTCCATCAAAGCTGGTCGCCCAAACTCTAACATCAGCGCGTTGCCACTTATCAACCTCCCTGTGCGGGGAGACTCATTTCAATCAATCATGGTATTGATTTATCTGGACTATTTTGAATTACTCTCTTCTTCTAAAAATAACAGTGCATCAATTGCATGTATCCCCCCTTGCCGAAAGGGTTCACATGTGTGAGAATAAAGTTTCGGCTGCCCTTTTATTTTTCTTCTATCTATTTTAACTTTCTCCATCTGACTTTAGAGATTAGAGCCAGTCCCTTTGCCAGTTCACTTCCAAAGGTTTGCAGAAATCTCCTATTGTAGGTCTCACCTAATCGAAGGACCTTTCCTTGTCTATGAGCCCAAATACAGACCAAAGGAAGAATGGCTTGAGTGTTTTTGGGGAAACTGTCCAAATCTTGTCTGTACCCTGACCTTTTTATTTATTTTTTTTCTTGCCAAAAAAGCCAATTCGTTTTGGAATGAAACTCTATTGATGCAGTGATCTCATTTGTGAATATTATTGGCTTTAGCAGCTTTGTTAATGTTGCAACTCAGCCTAACGTTGGGATTTCCTAGATCACATTTCAAAAATTTAAAGGGATTTGAACCACAGAGTTAAAAATTGCTGACAAATGATTGATTGACAGCCTTTACTACTGTTTAGATTAATAACAAAACATCATTTAAAAACTTCCCATCCAGGGGCATCTGAGTGGCTCAGTCAGGGAAGTGTCTAACTCTTGGTTTTGGTTCAGGTCATGATCCCAGGGTCATGGGATCGGAGCCCCAATTTGAGCTCTGTGCTCATCACAGAGTTTGCCTGAGCTTCTCTCCCTCTTCCCTCTGCCCCTCCCCCACATAAACAAACAAACAAACAGATAAAATCTTAAAAACAACAACAACAACAACAAAAAACCAACCCCTTCCTATCCAAACTGAAAAATTCCCATCTAATTGTGTTACAACTCTAAATTTTTTCACATGTAGTTCATTGTGTTTTGTGTGTTTTTTTTTAATTGACATATAATGGATTATTTGCCCCAGGGGTACAGGTCTGTGAATCATCAGGCTTACACACTTCACAGCACTTACCAGAGCCCATACCCTCCCCAGTGTGTGTTCTGTGTTTAATAGAAGACGTTCCATCCTCCGAACATACTGGATTTTTTTTTTTTTTTTTTTTTTTTTTGTAGTTGTACTTCATGAAGACAGGCCAGGGGTGGATGCTAGATTGTTACTAACTGCTACATGCTTTTAGGAGTGGTTTCATATTGTTATCACAAAAATATTTACAATTAAAATGCAGAACTTGGTTTAAAGAGCACCTGTTTAATCAAGGACCGAAGTCACATTTTGTAGATGCCGCTAGGTGAATAGCTGCCTTGCATACCAATTCTGTGTGGTGGCTCTGTTCTTGTGGAGTTTTCTCTCATTATAGAATATAATTCTTTGTAGAACTAGTGATTAAAATTTTAGGACGGATATTTCTGTACTGATGGTTGCTCGGGCACTGAGTTAGGTATTTGTTTGTTTTAATATAACTTGTTATGGGTGAGCTCCCTTCTGCCTTTAAAAATCATTTTGTTGGGGCGCCTGGGTGGCTCAGTGGGTTGAGCCGCTGCCTTCGGCTCGGGTCATGATCTCAGGGTCCTGGGATCGAGTCCCATATCGGGCTCTCTGCTCAGCGGGAAGCCTGCTTCCCTCCCTCTCTCTCTTTGCCTGCCTCTCTGCTTACTTGTGATCTCTGTCAAATAAATAAAATAAATCTTTAAAAAAAAAAAAAAAAAATAAAAATCATTTTGTTTGGGGGAGGGGGGCAGAGAGAAGGGGGTGGGGTTATGGACATGGGGGAGGATATGTGCTATGGTGAGTGCTGTGAAGTGTGCAAACCTGGCGATTCACAGACCTGTACCCCTGGGGCTAATAACACATTATATGTTTATAAAAAATTTTAAAAAAACTAAAAAAAATTTTGTTTTGGGACATCTTCCTTAGAGGAACAAGAAGCAGGTAACAGCAATGTCATGAAGCTCCTGAGTGTTGTGATGATGGGATGTTTTTGTTGATTGAGCAGTATTGTTTTCTAAGAATAAATATAGGGTAAATTGATCACAGCTTGGGCTCTGAATGTTATGAAGTTAGAGAGACTTGGGCCATTTAGTAGCAATGTAAACTTAGGAAATTTACTAACTTAAATTTTCTCTATTTGGGAAGTTATGAAAATTATATTACATACCTCATAGTGTTATTGAGAAAATTAAATGAGGCAATTCATACAAAGTGCCTGAAATGAAGTTAACACTCAGTAAATGCTAACTATTAGTGTTATGATTAATATCCAAACAAAAACTAAATAAGGGGAACGATTTTCAGAGACTGAGTATTTTTGCCAGTCTAAAACACCAGACCGATTAGAATGTGAGTAATAGGGAGATTCATGTTTTTGACATCATATTGTAATGAGAGAAGCAGAAGACTGTAAAATTTAAAAAAAAAAAAAAGCTAGATAATATATATCTGAGTCTGAGCTCTACTATTTGCTAGCTAAGCTTTACTTTTCTACCTTACCCAATGGGGGTAACAATCCTTGTCTCTAATGCTTATGGTAAGGAATAAGTGACATGATGTTTCCAAACTGTGTGATCCATAGTGAAACCCAATCTATTGTTTTTTTAAGATTTTGTTTATGTTTTATTAGAAAGAGAAGAAGAAAGCAGGTATGGGGGAGGGGCAGAGAGAGAAGGAGAGGGAGAGCAGCAGACTCCCCGTCGAGCACAGAGCCGAACTTGGGGATTGATCTCACAACCCTGAGATCATAACCCAGATGACCAACTGACTGAGCCACCCAGGCAATCCAAACCCAATGTATTTTCAACCCCTTATGCATTCTCCTATAAACTCCTTGTTATTAATTAGCACCACAGGTTAGATTAATACAATGGAGGGGCACCTGGGTGGCTCAGTGGGTTGAAGCCTCTGCCTTCGACTCAGGTCATGATCCCAGGATCCTGGGATCGAGCCCCACGTCGGGCTCTCTGCTCAGCGGGGAGACTGCTTCCCCCGCCCCCCTCACCCCCCCCCACCTGCCTCTCTGTCTACTTGTGATCTCCGTCTGTCAAATAAATAAATACAACCTTAAAAAATATATATATTAACACAATGGAGACACCTTTCTCCCCCCTCTCTTACGTAACATGGCTTTAACTCCCTGGGTGTTGGGAGCAGGATATATATGTTTAAAAGCCCAGTCTTGGGTCATAATATCTCAGTATTTTTCCATTGTTGTGAATGATAGTCCAACTTATCCAAGATTTGTATCTGAAGAGCCTGTCACAAAATAGGCATTAGAAAAACTTCATTAAAATGCTTAGACAAATTCCATATCTTGATGCCTCTTCTTCATCCTTTGAATTGTAAATGGCCCTTCCAGACAAAATCATTCAAGGTATGCTTAAAAGCTCTTTCTCAGCTAGTGGCCCATAGAATCCATGACTGGGCAGGAGCGCCTCCTGCATTCCCTCATCTGACTTTCTAATCCTTCTTCACATAGTCTTGGACTCCGGGCCCGGGGCACATAGAAACTTCACCTCTACTTCATGTAACCACCTCCAAACCCATTACTATGGTGACTCCGTTTAGACGCATGTCTCCAGTTCTGGCTGTGAGTTAGTTCTCCTGATTTCAGGTTTGGGTCTTGCAACACTTTTTATTAAACCCGTTAAAGAACAAAATTCAACCGAGTAAATTGTAATGACCTTATGGGCTTTATTCAGTGATTTATGAATTGAGCATCCAATCCAGCAGACAGAAAGGAGCTCCAAGGAGTTGTACAATTCAGGAAGGTTTTCCAGCCCAAAGTGAGCTGGAAGAAGAAAGTTATACTGGGCATTTAAGGATGGGTTAGAGCAGCATTACTCCCCTTATATGGAAAGGGAAGTCTTGGTGCCAGATTAGGTCATTTGTGCTAAGTAGGCAAGTGCTGATTGGTTGACCTGGGTTTCCTTTTTTGGGAGAGCAGAACATTAAAACTTAGTAAAGTTTTTGTTTGCTGAAGTAGGGCTTAGCATGGGTGACTCCATCTTGGGCCCAACCTCGTTATTTTTAACACCTGAAATAGCCCATGTTCTTCCTTCTGTTAATAGGCATCCAATAGACGTTCTGGTCTTTTATAGCTATTGTAAGATGAATCGAGAGCCCAAGAAGATAATGAGTTTCTAATCATTAGGCGAATACAGAGATCACTTATCCTGCAAGTCACCCATGGATTCAAATATGAAGGGTAAAAAGAAGGGTAAAAAGACATGAGAAATTTGCATATGGGAACTCTGAGGTGAGCTTGAACCCTTGAGGCTGTTGTGATTTTTTTCCTACTTAGTTAACCTTTATTTTTTCAACTGTTTCTCTATTGGAATGAGGATAATTATATATAGCAACAAAGAGATTACTTGTAGAGATTTTCAAGAAATCCGAATGTAAAGGGAAAACACTGGAAATCAGGAGACCTTACTAGGTTTATTTTCTTCAAAAGCAAATCAGCTATCTTTTGTCATTCTGTGTTAAGGGTCTGAAACAGTATCAATGGTTAAAAGTATCTGTGATGATGGAAATGTACTGTACCTGTGTTTTCCAATGTGGTGGCACTGAGCACTTACAGTAGAGGTGGTGTAACTGAGTAACTGAGTATCTGTATTTAATTTTAATTAATATATAATTGTGCTCATGTGACTAATGGCTACAGTATGGGTTAGTTGCAGGTCCAGAATGTCAAGTGGCATTGCCAGAGAGATATTAAACTCCCAAACAGTATTTCAGCCTACCTCTGCAGAGAGACTGCAAGCTTGCCATTTATGGAGGATAGGGCAGAGATTGTTAAAAGTCTCCACATTTGAAAAGATAATCCTTCTTGGAGAAGAAAACAAGGTATGAGTGGTTGCACTGACATACATCAAGACTCGCAGTAAAAGAAATATAGATTGTGGCATTGGCTCCGTGATAGCCAAGTTGACAGTAGGACTGGATTAAAGGGGCCAGAAGGAGACAGTGCTTATACCAAACCTTCCTGTATACAATAGAAATAGTATTATAGGTCAGTGATCCAAGACGGGCCCATACTTGATAAATAGCTCAGGGACAGTTAATTGTCTATATGGGGAAAAAAAGATGGTTTCCTATTTTAAACCATTTCCTCCCAAATTAATTTCTGGTGGATAAAGGCCTTAAGGATGAAAGGTATTTGTATTGGAAGAGAAAAGAGAAGATACCTATATGTCCTTTTGGTAGGGAAGCATTTATTAAGCAACAAATAACCTAGACCCTAAAGGGAAAAGTGAAAAATTTTCACTGCATTAAATTCAAGAACGTTGACTTAGGCATCATTAGGTCAGAACAAAGTGAATGGGATGAGGAAAGCTGCCTGTCACATGTAACTGACAAGGGTTTTCATCAAACTATGTTCCAAGTAAGATTAATAAGTAAAAGAACAAATAAAAATGAGAAAAGTTGCAGAGAAAGAAACATGTGTTACCTTTAAGCATCTTAAAAGTTGAACAATATCGAACGATGAGGATATAGAGCAGAATGAGTTCTCATAACTGATAGGGACTGTGGGAGCTCATGAAGCTGTTTCATAAAACAATGTGTACTTTCTTGAATATTTTTTTTTAAGTAGGTTAAATTGAAGCAGTGGATATGTTGCTATTACCTAGCCTTTCTCTGGGTAAATGCCTTAGGAACTCTCTTTTACACATAGGCATTGGAGTCTAAGGCAAAAGTATAAATCTGCATTGTTGATAATGCTTAAAAAAAATGGGAAGAACCCAAATTTTCACCTACTGTGAAAAGGCTAGATTAGGTATTGTCTTTCCACAATTTGCTGGAAATGAATGAAAACGAGGGAAAGCATCAGCACGAGTGAATCTCAGAGATAGAGTTGAGCAAAAAGCAAGACACAGAAGCATTTATGGGGTTGAGCTTAAAAGAAAAGGCATGTTACGTGCGGCATTCAAGGTATTGGTTACCTTTATTGTTGAGAGAAGGGCATGCTGTATTATAGGGTCATATTTAAGGCTTCAAATATATTAGGACTGTTCCATTTTCTAAAAGATTTTATTTATTTGAGAGAGAGAGAATGCTTGCTTGAGTGGGGTGGGCAGGGAGCAGAGGAAGAGGAAGAAGCAGGCTTCCCCGCACTGAGCACAGAGCCACAGCAGGTTCTATCCCAGGCCCCCTGGAGATCATGACCCGAGCCAAAATCAAGAGTTGGCTGCTTAACCGACTGAGCCATCCAGGTTCCCCAGGGTTGTTCTCTTTTTTTCATCTGATTAATTCACGAATGCTCCTTTTAGTATTATTCTTTAACCTGACTTTATATATTATAATTTGCATGCAGAGAATTTATTTCACAATAAAAGTGAACATTAAAAAAAACAGGAAACAATTTTATGGTAGCATAAATACTGCTTTATACACATACACATTACCAATTACAGAGAAGTTCTGGGCTCCCTCATTAGCTAAGGGTGTGCAGGTACAGGTTTTTTGTTTTGTTTTTTGTTTTCATTTTTTCCAACTTTAGACTCTGAGTTCCTGGCACTCACATTTCTCTCTTAGTAAATCCATTAATTCTTGGATGTTACCAAACTTCAGGATCACTTATGGATAGCTAAAATTGTTTGTGTTTTATAGAAATGAGAATGGTGTGTGTTTATGGAGTGCTTACTATGGATCGGACACTTTTTTAAAGAGCTTAGCACGCAGTAACTTACTGAGTTTTTACAATAGCTCAAAAGAGAGAGCATTATTATTATCCATCCACTTTCTACTGGTAAGGAAGCTAAAACTCAGAGTTTTAAGAGCTTGCCCAATTTCCCCTTGCTGGGTGAAGAAAAAAGACTGCTTCTCTTGTAGGTGATATGATTTCAGGGGGAAAGCCTTCAGCTATTTATAATAAAAAGACTTACTGTACATACACCTTGTGACTTTTGTAAAGGAGTGAATTTACAAGTTATTTGTTCAATAAATATTTTTAAACATTTACCATGTACGAGAAATTATTCTAGAGTACGAGGGCACAGGGACAAGAATATTAAAAATGAGATAATACCCTTCTTTCCTGAAAGCCAGCAGTAGGGTCAGACAAAAGGAAGGGATAAGAGAAGGGGATGGAGTGAGGGTGGAGAGGGAGAAAGAAAGAAAGAAAGAAAAACAAGGGATTATGAAGGAATTTTATGTTCATGTCACCAACAGAGAGTAATTAAACAACCTTAATAAGACAGACGAGGGCCTTTTATTTTCTGCTTCCTCATTACTCCAAAACCTGAGATTTTTTAAAAAAGATTTTATTTGTTTATTTGACAGAGATCAAAATAGGCAGAGAGACAAGCAGAGAGAGGAAGAAGCAGGCTCCCCGCTGAGCAGAGAGCCCGATTCGGGCTCAATCCCAGGATGCTGGGATCATGACCTGAGCTGAAGGCAGAGGCTTAACCCTCTGAGCCACCCAGACACCCCAACCTGAGATTCTTAATTTATTACTTTCCAGTTCCTGAGTCAGATATTCTTTATGCTGTCACTTCTGCCTGGAATAATTTAATAACCTTTTTTCTTTGCCTTTCCATCCCCAGTGCACACACAGTCCCCACCACTACCACCACACCACACATCCTTTTAAAACTTCAGCTCAAACGGGGCACCTGGGTGGCTCAGTGGGTTAAAGCCTCTGCCTTCGGCTCAGGTCATGATCCCAGGGTCCTGGGATCGAGCCCCACATTGGGCTCTCTGCTCAGCAGGGAGCCTGCTTCCTCCTCTCTCTCTGCCTGCTACTCTGCCTACTTGTGATTTCTCTCTGTCAAATAAATAAATAAAAATCTTTTAAAAAAATAAAACTTCAGCTCAAAATTTATGCCTTTTTTGGGGGTGGTGAGTTTCTCTGGTTCTTACTGCATTTAGAGATGGGGAGAGAGACAAACTGGCTCCCTATATTGTTCTAGAGTCTCTCTCTCTCTCCCTTTTTTTTTTTTTTTTTTTTTTTTTTTGGTATGGCCTCATTGATACTGTAGAAACCCCATGTTCAACTTTAGATTCCTACAGGCCACTTCCTGGAAGCCCAGGGAACTAAGAAATTTAAGCCTTCTTGAGAAATAGAGGGAGGGAACAATATTGAATACGTTTGTTACAGTTATAAGAACATGCTGAGACAGCCTAATAAAGGTGATATCACTGACCGTTATCACATGTTAAAGTAGTGATAGTGGCAGGCGCCTGGGTGGCTGTTGATTAAGCATCTGCCTTCGGCTCAGGGTCCTGGGATAGAGTCTCCCACATCGGGCTCCCTGATCAGTGGGGAGCCTGCTTCACCCTCTCCCTCTGCCCCTGCCTGCTGCTGGTGCTCTCTCTCTCTCTCTTTCTCTCTCCAGAACTCTCACTCTCGTTCTCTCAAATAAATAAATAAAATCTTTTTAAAAAAGTAGCAATAGTGGTCATGCTACTATTGGCTACTGCTTGCATTCCTCCTTAGACTTTTCCAAATTATTTCACTGCTTAAATAATTTTATATCTGTTGCCAGAAGGCATAAATCATTGTAACTAATACTTCCTTAGTGCTTTCCACATGCCAGGCTCTCTGCTACGTATTTTGGAAATAAGCTCTCATTTAATCTTTGGCTTAGGTAATATTATTATCCCTATTTACTGTATAGACAAGGAGCTGAGCCACAGACAGATGAGGTAACTCGTTCAAGGTCACCCAACTAGTAAATGGCAGAACTGGTGTTTGAACCCAGATCTTCCCGAATCTAGCTTTTTTGGTTGTTCTTTTAGATATTTTATATCTGGGAGGAGAGTATGTCGGTACGATATAATTTTCTGCTCTAATGTTTTACTAAAAATTTACATATTTAGGCACTGTTCTAGGCCAGGACTTCAGGAGGTGGCTGACTTTTCTAGGAAGGGTTAAATAGTAAATATCATAGGTTCTGTGGGCCAGGCAAGCTCTGTTGCAACTAACTATTCAACTCTGCTATTGTAGAGTGAAAGTAACCATCGACATAATGCAAAGGAATGAGTGTGTCTGTGTTCCAACACATCTTTTTTTCTTTTTTTAATTGTGTTTATTTGAGAGAGGGAGCGTAGGAGCTCACTTGTGTGTGCCACTGTGCACTAGTGGTGGGGAAGAGGGCAGGGGGAGGGGCAGAGAGAGAAGCAGACTCCTCACTGAGTGCAGAGCTTGATTGCAGTGTTGGGAGGGGGTGGGGTGGGGGGGGTGAGTGCTCAGTCCCAGGGATCATGACCTTAGTCAAAGGCAGACACTCAACTGCTCAACCTCAACAGACTGAGCCGTCCAGGTGCCCTCCAACAAATTTTTATAAACAATCGGTTTGACAATAATTGGCCTGGGGGTAGTAGAATATGGACCTTGGTTTGAAGGGCTTTATAAATACTCCCATAACCCCTAAAAACAAAACAAAACAAAACAAAACAAAAACTTAAAGTACCAACGGTTCTTCAATAGCATGGGTTTGAGTTGTGTAGCACCAATTAATTACAGATTTTTTTCAATAAATATGGTATAGTACTGAAAATGTATTTTCTCTTCCTTGTGGTTTTTCTTTCTTTCTTTCTTTCTTTTTTTTCTTAAAAGTTCTTATTTGTTTACTTAACAGAGAGAGAGAGAGAGTGCACAAGCAGGGGGAGCAGGAGGGAGAAGGAGAAGCAGACTTCCCGCTGGGCAGAGGGCCCCATGTGGGGTTCCATCCCAGGACCCTGGAATCATGACCTGAGGTGAAGGCCGATGCTTTACCAACTGAGCCACCCAGGCGCCCTTCTTGTGATTTTTCTAAATAACATTTTCTTTTCTCTAGCTTACTTTGTTGTAAGAATGCAGTATCTAATACACGTAACATACACAGTATGTGCTTATTATTTGTGTTATTGGTAATGCCTCCTATCAATAGTAGGCCTTTAGCTAAGTTTTTGGGGAGTCAGAAATTAACTGTGGATTTTGTACTGCATGGGTGCTTGTTGGTGCCCCTAAGTCCCATGTTGTTTGGGGTCAACTGTATTACTATTATGATGGCGATAATTTAACATAAGAAGGAACTGAGGTAAATGGAATGAAAGTGACTTGCCCAAAGTTACCCATTTGGTAATCAACAGGAGGGGGGTACGCAGTCAGGAGGACTGTGTTCTTCACTATGTACATGATGCTATGGGCAGTTCGACCAAGAGATTCCCTATTCTGAATCCCTGAAATTTAGGGAACAGTAAGAGTGACTAGTGAGTCACTCTCCAGTCCCAGGACACTTCCTTGGTTCCCTGCACGAAATCTTGATGCTGTGAGCCCTTCTAACACGTATCCCTGTTTCTATCCTTGCCGTCTTCTCTTCCCTGGAGAGCCATGTGCTTTTCCCTCTAGTTCCTACAAGATTGCAACGCCTCATTATACGATCCTGAATGCCTTCTGCCACCTTTTAAGGCTCTTCTTTCTGCGTCTCTTCTCCAGTTCCTATTTTTGGGTTGTCTCTGGTTGGAGTGGATCAAATGTTGTACATCCTCTAAGTAAAATCTTTATAGAGCTTAAAAGGAGAAGAAAGGCACATTCCTGGATGCTAGAGTTAACCATAAAGGAAGGTATAAACCGTAAATTACTCTGCCTTGAGGGTGGTATTGGACAAGAATTCATCTCAATTTCTCCAGCAGGCGTTATGGGATCTGGCATGAGATAGATGCTTGATACGTGTTTGTGGAATTAACGAACGGCTGAATGTCTTCTCTTATTTGGTAGTCTAAAAGCATTTCTGAAACCATGGGAGTAGTCACTGATTAGAACAGTGGCTGACTCTATGAGTACCTGTAATTAAATATTGGGGACCCTTGAGAAAGTCCCTTCTGTTTCCTCATTCTATCTAGATGACTTCATCTATCTCTCTTTTTCCTTTCATTTTTAACAGATTTATCGGTATAATTAATATATAAAAACTGCCCATATTTAATGTATACAGTTTAATGAGTTTGGACATATGGACATATGCCTACACTTGTGAAACCATCACCATGATCAAGGTAATAAAAATATCAATCATCTCCCATAATGAATTGAAACAAAAGGAACCAAAAGAATAGTGACTGATGTTATAGAAGAACCTGAGGGTAAATAAAACAAGCAAATAGAAAAATGTAGTCATCCATATTCCCTGTTCTCTCTGTTTGGGTTGGCACAAGCATTTTTTTTTTCTTTTGTGCCTATTCTAGTTGATTGGTAGAGGCTGCTTGGGATGTTAGGTTAAAAAGGATGTTTAGGCTCCTCCTAGCCCTGTGAGAACAGGTGCCTTGGTCAGTGAGTGATGTCTGCCTTGTGTGCATGATGGTAGGAGGCACCCATGTAAAGTATCTGTTGATCTTTATCTGAAATTTATGTTGCTCTGTAAGTAGAGGTTTTTATTTTACTAATCAAAGAGAAAACCTTTTATTTAATGGCATACCCTGTATGGAGCTGGGCTTTCACTGTGTTTGTCGAGTTCTTTTTTCACTCTGCTTATGTCTCTTGATCCCCAGGGGATGAAGGGAGTCTTTTATCCTAGTTCCAGAAGTTCTGTATGGTGTCCCATCTTTAAAATCTGAAATGTGTGTTGGCCCTAGCTGAGATTTATTGCAGTGCCTACATTACTGAAGACATGTGTACTTTGGGTCCAGCGTTCCTGGCTCTGGCTTTGGACTAGGATTCTTTATTTCTCTCAGCTCCGCCCCCCCACCCCAGTCTAGAAGCAAGTTGCTCTTCAAAAGTTTGAGGAGAAACTGGAGCAGTTTTGGATGGGTTAGAAATGGGGAAAATGGCTCATTTTATGAATAAATATTTGCCTGTGGTTTTCCACTTTGCAGACTCAAACAGGGATTAAAAGGTAAAGATTGGCAGGAGGGAGGTGAGGAGGCTTTTAGGCAAGAATCAGCATGTGTGCTCTAGCTCCACACACAGAGAATGCAATTTGCCCTTTGTTAAAGTAAAATCAGCTATAAGTAGCCCTTTGTAGCTACCACTGCAAAGGGCCAGTCTAGTGGTAAAAGCATAGGCTTTGAGCCAAAAATAGCTGAATTTGGATCACTTACAGGAGATGTGAGCTTGTGCAGGTGGCTTCCTGTCTCAGAATGTCAGTTTCCTCATCTGTAAAATGGGGACCAATACATGTAAAGTGCCATGTCCAGAGCCTGAAATGCAATAGATGATCGGCAGTAAAGCTTGGTTTTCTTATTTTTGCCATAAATTGATGGGCTATGGCTAATTCTAAGCTAATCGAAATTATTCAGTTTTAGAAGACTAGTTTGAAGCAAACCTCTTTGGGCATTTTATTTGGGTAGTGTGTTTGCCGTACAGAAACACTACCACCACCACCACCACCACTACCACCATCTCCATTGTCCCCAATACCACCACCACCATCACCACCACCACCATCACCATCTCCATTACCCTTATTACCATCACCACCAATACCACTGTCTCCATTACCCCCATTTCCATCACCACCACCATCTCCATTACCCCCATTACCTCCACCACCACCACCACCACCACCACCACCACCATCACCACCACCACTGTCTCCATTTCCCCATTACCACCACCACCACCATCTCTATTACCTCCATTACCATCACCACCACCACTGCAAAGCAACAGTAGCAGCAGCAAAACTTTACTGAGCAGGTTTAGTCAGGGAGACAGGTCTTAACTTTTTTTTATTAAATCTTATAAATCAAGGAACTCATGATTTGGGCAGAGAGAAATTCTCACACACACACACACACACACACCCTCATGCACACATATATATTATGAGAACATTATGTTTCAGAAATACTAGGCTGATATGCTCCCTCAAATACTGGCATAGCTTTTGAAGTTGTATGAAGATTTTAATAGAAGAGCAGAAGAAAATTTGAGAGTAGGCAAAGATAGTATGGCTTTCTTGCCAAAAGAGAAAGAAATTATAAATCAATAGATTCTGGACTTAAACTGAGCATGGGTGTAGGTGGAAAAGCTGTTTAACGTATTGGCACATTTTACATGATTCCGTGCTGCAGTGACAATTAAAGCAACAACGAATATAGCTATAATAAAAATAACAATCACTAAAGCCAGTATGTCCTGAGTGCTTACTAGTGCCCGGCATGTGCCAAGCCCTTTAATAGATCTCTAAGAACCTATGTGTTGTGGTTATGCAAGAAAAAAAATGAGTTAATAAATACAGTTTGTCCACGGACATGCAGTTCAGAGTGTGGTGGGTCCAGTTCAGATGTCATGCGGCGGTGTTAAGGGCAAACGTAACCCTAAGTCTTATTCTCCATTTCTGTAGATTTAACGTTACATAAGAGGAAACTTTTTTTTTTTTTTTTAAAGACTTTATGTATTTATTTGACGAGAGAGAGAGAGAGATCACAAGTAGGCAGAGAGGAAGGCTGCGAGAGAGGAAGGGAAGCAGGCTCCCTGTCGAGCAGAGAGCCCAGTGTGGGGCTCGATCCCAGAACCCTGAGATCATGACCTGAGATCATGACCTGAGCTGAAGGCAGAGGCCCAACCCACCGAGCCACCCAGGAGCCCCAAGAGGAAACTTCCATTCACTTTGCCTTGCAAAATTTCTTTTGGGGATCCTAGGGTATTTTTCTCACAAGGTGCCTTGTTTGGTTTCAGACAAAGAAATGCTTTCATTACGGTTATTACATTTGAACTGATTTCAGTGACCCTTTACATCAAACTTTCTCATAGATAAAAATTTGTCATCTCGACAGTTTAGCCATCATGTGTTTTTGGAAGGTAAGACTAGGGAAAGAGGCACTTTGAAGTTGTTGGGAAGAAGTCTTTGAGATGAACGGTCTTGGAGAGATGGAGAATAATACCTTCTTATTATGGTATTTTTCCCCCGTGTCTTTCAAGATTTGGCCTCCCTGGTTTCCTGCCTCTTGTTTCCTTTTGTTGCTTACACAGACATTATTGAGCATTTATTATGCTCTAGACACTGCTTGGGGCTGGAGAATCAAAAACAAAGTGTTCTTTCTTCCCTGGAGGAGCTACCATTCTAGCATTTTTCAGGTTAACTGTTGCACGAGTGGGAGAAGATAGTAGAATCCTCGAGAAGAATTTAAGTGACTTAATCCCACAGCAGTGAGAGTTCACTTTTTTTTTTTTTTTTTTTTTTTAAAGATAAATGTTGCCTGAATGGCAACATTTGGCTGTGTGCTTTTTGTTACAATTCTGGCTTCTTATGATGTTCAAGAGCCCACTGATTGCATGTGCTGTTAGATGTTCTGGAAACTGATATTTATACTGGCTGTCGGTGTTCCAGACTATTTTCTCAAATGGGTTAGTGTGCTTTTTTTTTTGGTATGTATTTAATTGTTTGCTGAGTGAAGCTCCCCATGAAAAAAGAAAGTTACCACTGGCTTGGATAATGAGGAATTATGCTTACAGGCCATTCAGTTGCTCACACTCTCCTAACTCTGATTTTCAGTTAAGGTTTCCATCAGTGTCTGTTATGCAGTAGTTAGACCCTATTGTGTTCTTAATGTAACTGTCACCAAATTATAAGCTCTCATTCTCAATACTGTTTCTATTCTGGGATTCTGATTGATAACAAAGTAAAAATACTTTCCGTTGGTTTCAGCAGGAATAATGGCAGATGATCAGGAAGTTCACAGAATCCGTGAGAAATCCATTGACTGTCATTCAGATAGCACATTGAGATCCTGACTGGTGCTCTTTATAACAGTCCTGCTACTCTCCCTCCAACACTCGTTCCTGGAAGTCTGGAATTCCCACCTAAATTCATGAGTGGTGGTAGATTTCCAAGATATGAGGAGAAGGCTCAGAAACTGTGCATCCTGAGAGAGAGAGAAAAAGACAGACAGACAGACAGAGACACAAGGTTAAAGAAAGAAAAAATGTGGATCCCCTGCAGAATCAATCTGGCCTCTTATATTACATACTACGGACATAGAACTATAAAGCACTGAGGGTCTATTACATATATAACGCTACAGAAAATTTGCAGAATGATTTTCACCCCTGTTTTGCCAACCAGAGGATTTAAGCAACTTCCCTGAGTTTGTACAACTAATAAAAGGCTGAACTAGGTTTTAAAGGTAGTATGCTTCAGCATGACAGTCTGCCTGAGGAGCTTTCAGTCATACCTTAAGCAAAGAATTAAGTAAGAGTGCCGCCTTAGCAGGCAACTTGGAAAAGGGGGGTACTTTTGTTCAGGCACTAGAATAGACTGACTCTCACTTCAGTAAATGATGTTCACGTGAATTCTGGTCTGCATTCATTAAAGGAAACCTACTGCTCTTTGAATTCATGTTCCCAGTCTCCCTTGGTCCTTATAGATCAGGTATCTGCTGGAGCTCCTTCATTTTGCTGTCATACACTCAACGGAACTGGGTTGGCACAAGGACTTTATGAGGGTCAGATGACATGGGCCAGGTGTTCTCCTTCTTCTACGTGCTAGCTCCATGACCTTCGGGAAATCAGTCTTCCACAGTCTCCTTATTTCCTCTATAAGTAGAAATAATACCTTTCAACGGAAAAAGCTTCATACATGCAGGACCAGATCTAACTTTTCATGAATGGTGAATATTTAATGAATGAGAGAATGAGTGAACAAATGAATTCATTTGTTAATTCAGTTACTGGTGATGCAACTATTTACCTCATTGAAAGAGTTTTGAGAATTTTCTTTCTTTCTTTCTCTCTCTCTTTTTTTTTTTTTTCCAGATTTTATTTATTTATTTGACAGAGAGATCACAAGTAGGCAGAGAGGCAGGCAGAGAGAGGCGGGGGGAAGCAGGGTCCCTGAGGAGCAGAGAGCCTGATGCAGGGCTCCATCCCAGGATCTTCTGATCATGCCCTGAGCCAAAGGCAGAGGCTTAATCCACTGAGCCACCCAGGTGCCCCGAGAATTTTCAAGTGTCAAATGTCAAATGATAGATATTGTTTCCTGGTGTTGTATTCATGCTATTTGATCATTTTCTACATTTTTAGAAATTTATTATGTTTACCGCTAGTGCTCCTTACAGATTGTCTATGACGGGCTAGTCCCTTTGTGTGACATTACTGGAGCACTGAGGAACAGAGAGTTCACTTACCTAGATATTAGATGGAGCTAGAATTTAAGCCCATCTTCTGTATTCATGGTCACTTTATTTTTTCCTATCCTAGCATTCAATATCTGACAGTAAATGCCACAATGGTATAGATTTTCTACTTTGGATTTCTAGCGTCAAAATGCTGAGCAGCCTTTTTCTTGTCAGGAGGATGATCACATTTTTTCCCTTCTTTTTTTCTTTTTCTTTTTCTTTTTTTTTCCTTCTTCTTTCTTTTTTTTTTCCTAAATGTCAATGACACTTTCTACCCCACCCCATAGACCGCCACAAAACCTTGATGATCTAAAGGAAGACAAAGAGATTTATGGCTTCTTGAGATCGTCTCCTGCTTCTCTGAGAATAAAATGAAATTCTTTGTACCACACTTCAATATACTTGACATCTTTTATTATTTTCGGGTCATACACATCTTTCTTCCTTTAAAGAGAGTCATCCTACAAGCATTCATTCATTACTCTTAAGGTCATGTCAAAAAGAATCATAGACTTATTGTCAACACACTCAGTGTAAAAATACAAAACCTTTTTTTCTCCCCAAACCCTCTGTATGTTCTTATCAGGAAATCAATGTGCTGATGGGGCACTGAGGACTGGGAGACTTGGAGAAATTCAGTGCACTTTGCCATCTGCCCGAGCAGATGGAATTGGGATTGAGTGCTCTCACTCTGATCTCAGATCTGCTGGGTATTATCATCTTGGATGTCGTAACTCTTAGACTTACTGCCCATGAAAAAGGTACCACTTAAGATGCTGGGGGAAAAAATGTGCAGAGCATACTTTGCTGTTATATGGCTTCTGTGTTTTCTATACAATTTAATTTATTGTGTGCTTTGGAATTTTGTGTATTTGTTTCGTTCTTTTGAGTCTGGTTTTAGATTATCTACAGTTTCTTTCTTTTGGGTCAGGTTTTAGATTTTCCAAAAGTTGTGTTACCAGCAATAACAGTGACACATAATGTTCTGAGTGGTTCAATACTTTTAGAACTGGGAGTCTTTGGTGTCACAGTACTTATTACATCTTTCCCCATATTAGTTCTTGATGTATGTGAGTTGTATCCTGTACTGTGCATTGCCAGGCTTAAGAGAGTGAAGGAGATGCTGTTATATACCCAGATCCTCATTCCTGACACAGGTTGGTGCCCACCCCTGTTCTCATGGTAACACCAGCCTGGTTCAGAGAGGGGTGTCTATACACTTAATACAAAATTCCACTGTCTCCTCGGTGGCTGTTTTCAACCCAGTATATGCCCCATCCATTTCCAAAACTGTTTAATTGAAAGCCAAATACATTTTCTCATTTCATGAATGCATTTCTTTATATGGTTCTGCTGTTCCTAGCCTCTTGAATTATTATGTATAAGTGTCAGCTAGGCCCATTACTAGCTGCATTAGTCAAGTTATTTACCCTCCCTAAACCTCAGATTGTTCAATTCAAAATGGGACTAATTATACCTACACCATAAAACTTGTGTGATGGTTAATGCATGCAAATTGCTTACTGTATTTTAGGCACTGGGCTAGTGACTCACCAGATGATGAGTCTGAGAATTAGGCAAAACTGAAAGATGAGACTAAGGAGATATATGGCAACTATGTCCTCTCCAAATATGTGTGCTGGGGGCGTTAGGATATATGGAGTTTTTAATACAAACAACTAAGAGAAGTGTCACGTAAGTGTAGAAGGGTTGGATTCAATGTACAAATTATAAATCTGAGGGCAATGTAATCTGCAACTTGAGACTGAGAAGTGAGAGATATTTTCTTCTAGATCATTTAGGAAGCATCTTTGGGTTTATTTAGTTTCATAGCATCGTGTTCATAGACTACACTCCAGTTTCTTAGCAACCTGTGGATATTTCCTCTGTATTTTTGCACGTGTGACTTTATGAGGCCATGGGCTCTGATTTGAAGAGGTGGGCAGGTTCTAGGGAATCATATGTATATATGATTATATATGATTAACTCTTCCCTCAAAATCAAAAGACAGTAGGAAAGGTGATGTCCGTTATCACTCAGCATTCATGGCATTTCATGGAAAGATTGCAGTCAACCTTGACTGGGTCATATTTCTGCTCACAGTTAGGTCTTATTGTCATGGAAAAGATATTCTGAACATTCTAGGAACCAAACCCAATTAAAAAGAAATAGAATGAAACATACACACAAAATACGTTTTCAGAAAAAGTACCATTTTTCTTGCTAACAGAGTAGGGGAGGCACAGATCTCCAGCTACATAGCTGACCTTGGCGTCACTCTCTCCGTCTTCACCAAGCCTTCGATGGTCTGTGGGAATAACATACGATGCTTATACTGTCCTACCCCAAACCAAATCACTACACAGATAGAATATTCCTGCATAAACTCCTCAGGGAGTTTGAACAAGTTGTGTTCATTTCCTCTTACGTTGATGCCCTCCATTCTTCTTGTTTCTTTCTTTGTTCCAGGAAGTCTGCATTTTTCTAGTTGTTGCTGTTTTGTTCCTCATTTTTCTATGACTTCAGTAATCTCTCTTCAAATTCCATTTAGGGAAAGAGACATTCTCCAGTATTGCCTGCTTGAATTTATTTTTTCATCCTTCCCTTGAGTTTGGATTTCGCTTACGTCATGAAAATACCCAAATGCGCATCTCTAAACCAGATCTCACTTTTAAGTTCCTAAACTACATGGCTAGTGGCTCCACCTAAACTTCCGCATCGGCATGTTGAGCTCAAATTATCTTGGTGCAATCAAAAGTACTTGAATTACGGTGTCTTCTGGACTTGGGAGAGAAGTCCAGCATCCTAAATTTAGTAATGGGGTGACCTCGTAGAAAATCATATGTATTGTGTAGCCTGCTTAAAATGGTGATGATAATACATGCCTTAAAGAAATACTTTGAAGATCAGAGATGCTGTGTATAAAATATTGAGCAGATGGCCTGGCACAGAGTGTTAAAGGAGGTTACTGATATCACCCTTTCAGTACCATACATGCATCCCAGGGAAACAGCTTAACTGGAGGCTTTGAGTCTCTGGGTCAAAACAGTGTTATCTGGAAGGTAGACCCACAGCTGATTTATGGTCTCATATCAAAAGGCAGGAAGGTACTTCTATACATTAGTTTTATATTCAGGCCATTGCACCTAAAAAGAATGTAATGTAGGGGTGCCTGAGTGGCTCCGTTGGTTAAGCATCTACCTTTGGCTTAGGTCATGATCCCAGGGTCCTGGGATCCAGCCCAGCATCAGGCTCCCTACTCAGTGGGGAGCCTGCTTCTCCCTCTCTGTCTCCTTCTGCTTTTTCTGCTGCTTGTGCATGCTCTCTCTCAAATAAATAAATAAAACCTTTTCTTTTTTAAAGCATGCAGTATATAATAATGGTGTCAAGAGTGATATCATACAAATCCTGCCCCACCAGTGTCCTGGTATGCATTGTATGTTCCGTCAGTCTTTGTTAGTTAATAAATGCATTAGAAAACACATATATCTGAATTATTGTCTGGCTCACAAAATTATAGTCTATTACAGCTAGGAGACAAATCAGAGGTTATTCAATACATTCTGCAGATAAACCCATGTAGGATCTCTCTGCACTCTGGATATTCTTTACTGGATTTCAAACTAAAATGCAGACAATGTTTAAGGGACCTGCTACATGCTAAGACAGATGATAGCTCCATTACCCAAAACAGTGTATGATGACATTTCTCATTTAGCAGTGACTCAGAGTAATGGGCATTGTGAGCAAAAACACACAGCTAGCAAGTGTCTAACTTGGGATTCAAACCCTTGCCCTCCGTATCATGTGCTACGAAATCTGTCCAGATTCACAATTTACGTTTTATCCTGCCACATCACACAGGTCAATTTTAACACTTCAAGTCCTTCAGGGAATATACAGTCTACTCAGAAATCCATTCAGTGATGGTCCTGCTGCTGGAGCTCCCTTCATGTAGTGATTTTTTTCCTGTGATTGTGTCTGGTTATGTCCCATAAAGTTCTGAGAACTTTCCGTCACCTACCATTTCCTCACTTCACACTCTGCCACTAGGAAGTCTATTTATTGTGAGTCATTTGTATCATTACTGCACATTTGAGGGCGAGGGAAATAAGGCTCTTGGCACAGAGGAAAACAGTCACCTCCCTTTTTCTTTCTCCTTAAATATATAACTCTGTATGAGGAGGTTAGCTCAGCTCCTTTTTGTGTAAATCCAAAGCCGAGCTTCGTGTTTTTCAAGAATCTTGGACTTGTGACATACTACTGTGGTCTTTTGCCAGGAAAAATAGTCAACGTGTGGTACGGGGATATGGGCAGGTGTCCCTCATCCTTTCTTGGACTGGTGGAGAGCTTGTTTGAGATGAGCAGCCTGCCCCCTGGCAGGCCACATGCCGCTTTCTCAAGCAGCACTAGAAGAAATGAACTAGCGGTGGCTGACGTTTGGGATGGGCAAACTCCCTCCTGCCGCTCAGAATGGGAATTCGAGCAAAAGCTGTGGGGGCCCGGGCCAACCCTGACAGAAACAGGTTTTTAACAGCATGAATTTATGAATCCAGTCAACGCAAATGAGAGTTTATTATGCTTGGAGTCTAAAAAACGATGCCTCATTTATTAAATTAAGCTGCAGAAATTCTGTTCAGATAATGTTAAATGATAGTTTTTACTCTAAAAGCTAGGCTTTTCTTTCAGTGATTCTGCGCGTCTTACAGGGTTATTTTATGCTGTGCTAAAGATGAAAGGGAGAGTCGAGATTTGGGGGTGGAGGCCCTCTGTGACGGCAGCTGGATAAAACTGGATTGGAAGGCTAGTTGTGCCCTTCCCTGCTCTGGGTCTCACAGCCGTGGAGATACCCTTTGTCATATTTTATTTTATTTTATTTTATTTTTTTCCCTTTGTCATATTTTAAATGGGTACAGTTACTGGAGCTGTACAATGTGGTGAAAGAGACAAGGAAGGGAGATTATGACATGTAGCTTAGTAGCCCAGTGTAAACAAGATGGGGAGAGAAGACTTAAAGGTACATCTAGATAAGTATTTCTCACAGAGCAGCTCTGGGCCATAAGCAAGAATTCCTATTCATTCATTCGTATGTTCATTCATTCATATATTCATTCATTCATTCATTCATTCAGAGATTCATTTACTTGTTGGGGAACTCATTAAATGAATCTGTGTAAAACTGTCCTCCAAGTAACCCTTATTCTAGTTAAAGAACTGCTAACCTTAAAGTCACGGTCTCGGGGCACCTGGGTGGCTCAGGGGGTTAAGCCTCTGCCTTTGGCTCAGGTCATGATCTCAAGGTCCTGGGATCGAGCCCCGCATTGGGTTCTCTGCTCAGTAGGGAGCCTGCTTCCCCCTCTCTCTGGCTGCCTCTCTGCCTGCTTGCCATCTCTATCTGTCAAATAAATAAATAAATAGATAGATAAATAAATCTTAAAAAAAAAGGTCACAGTCTCTATTTAAATCCAACTGTGATATAAGGAATATGAATATTTTAACCCCAGCATGAGAGTTCTCACTAGGTTACTAATGATCAGTATCAACATGTTAGGAGGGAATGTGGTAGGGTTGGAAATGGAAAGCTGAGGTCTGTATACACTCTTTGAGATTTTTTTGGCATTTTTTTTTTAAAGACTTTATTTATTTATTTGACAGAGAGAGATCACAAGTAGCAGAGAGGCAGGCAGAGAGAGAGAGAAAGG
The DNA here is from genome assembly GCF_963455335.1 of Martes martes. Classification (NCBI taxonomy): domain Eukaryota; kingdom Metazoa; phylum Chordata; class Mammalia; order Carnivora; family Mustelidae; genus Martes; species Martes martes. The sequence continues at coordinate 23,284,141 of NC_137905.1, forward strand.
GAAGCAGGCTCCCTGCTGAGCAGAGAGCCCAATGTGGGGCTCCATCCCAGGACCCTGAGATCATGACCTGAGCCAAAGGCAGCGGCTTAACCCACTGAGCCACCCAGGCGCCCTGGCATGTTTATCTTTCACAGACTATATGACTCAGGCTAGTATTTTATTTCTTCTGAGACTGGTTTCCTCCTCTCCAATTTGTAAAAGTCCTTATGTATTTGCATGATTGCTTCAATGAATAAATGAGTTAATGCATGTAAAGATTCTAGCACAGAGCTTTGTACGTGGTGGTTGTTTTAGAATGCCATTTTTCTCTCTACCTACGTTCTAGAAATTAATAATTGCTCATTGTTTATATCTACAGTTTGGAACATAATTGATTTGATTGACTTCGTTTTACTGGTTTGACTCAATGTCTTCTTAGTGTTCTTACTTGTCACGGATTTTATAGTGATAAGTTAATTATATACTTGGATATTTAGGTACTGTGTGTGCGCGTGTGTGTTTCTGAATAACCACACTCTTCTTCCTTTCTTTTCTCATTCTTTTCTTTTCTCATTCTCATTCTCAATTCCCAGTATTCAAAGCATACAAGTTGCTTTGCTCTCAAATTACTACCATGCCGTGTCTTTATAAAGGAGTCATAAGAAATATGTGGACCAGGGCACTCTTTTATACTCTTCTTTTCAAAGCCCACATTTTCAGCAAAGAGGCTCAGCCTAATAAGGCCCTTTGTGATAAAGCCCATGAGTGTGTGTTTTAATTGATCATTCTTCCTGAATTTTGCAAACATGGTTTTTCATCCTGGGAAGCCAATTTTGCTAACCCTTTAATAGTGTCACATATGTGATCAAGGCATAAGGTGTTCCAAGAACAATTAGCTGTTAGGATTCAGGTGTAAACAGAAGGATAATTCACAAATGCGTTCCTCATGCATGTTATGCTAAAGAGCCACTGCAAATGAAAAGAATTAACATACGTTATGGCCTATTTTCATGAAAGTGCCCTCTTGCAAATTAGTATACCTAGTCGGAAATGTACAGTCAGTGCTCCCCAAAGTGCACTAACACCACCTCTTACCCTTGTCAGCATATTTCGTCAGGAAGGCACATGGCTGTAAAGTGATCTTGTGTATATATTTGTTTAGTTCTTACTTTTGTTCTTCTGCATTTCTTTTACTTGGAATTAAGTATGTTTGTTAGCGGGAGGGAGGAGTTCCTTGGTGAGGCATCCACCTCATGGGAGCTCATTTTAGAATTTTATATTTTGGTTTCCAAGAGCCATGACTTTAAGAAAATTGGGTAAATACTCAACTTCGGACAGTTTACTGTTATAAACTTTGGGAGTCATGAATAGGTCTTTTGTTGGAGACATATAATAAATATGTGGGAAACGAATGAGCCACTCAGGCCTTGTGCTGGCTTTGGGGGTTCAACAGTTACCATATTAAAGTGATTCCAGCCTTTACAGAAAGGTAACTTGTTTTTGATCTTGGTTCTCCTATGAGAATGTAAACATATGAATAAATTAAGCACCAGTATGAGAAGTCAGCTGAGAAGGAAGGAAACAGGGTATTGCCAGAAAATAGAAAATGGGTAGGGAAAGTCTACTTGAGATGGCTTGGTCAAAAAGTGACCACTTTTGACATTTAATTAAACCGTGAAGCCCACTCAAGGGAATTCGCTTGTGTCATTTCTTCTATTTTGAACACTCTTGACCCCAACCCCAACTCCAAAAGCCAGAGAGGGAGAAGCAGACAGAAGTGGGGAATGGAAATGGTTTCACACTTAAGGAGCAACATGCAGCAAAGGCCTTGAGGAAGACAGAGGTGAGAAAGAACCAGGTGTATAGGAGGTTACTAAAAAACTGCCGTGGTAGAAGTCAAGATAGGCAGGCCAAGTAGACCACTGTAAGGAGTTTGGATTGTATTGTTCCTGCCCAGGAAAGCTGTTAGAGGATTTTAGGCAGAAAGGGATGCAAATTAAGTTACAGGTGGAAAAAAGAAATCCGTCTTCTACAGAGCATCAGTGTGGTATAAGGAACAGAAAGATGGCATGTAGATCATCTGGAAGGTCAATATTTAATGCAGGGGAGAGCAGTGATGGTGTTTATAGAGAGGGTGAGGGCAGACATTGGATTCACTGTGTGTTTTGTGGGCAGCCTGAGACCCTCAGAGGGCAATAATTTGCCTAAGGCCACTGACCCAGTCAAGAGTTGATCTAGGATTATAGCCAGGTATCTCCCCCACCCCCCCACCCCCCAAATCTTTGCTCATTGTAAATAGGTGAGACTTGAAGGACTTTTTAGAGAGAAATGCCCAAGGGTTTTATTGCGTTGCCACTGGCTACCTCTTGTTTGGTAGAGATAAGCAAGACAGAAGGGCTGTAAGCAAGCTTAAAAGTGGGTTTCTAAGTATTCGTTTACACATGATTTGTTAGAAGATCCTCAATTAAAGAAAACAACAAAATTTCAATGAGCATGGCTGGTATATGTGGTTCTTGAATTTTAGAATCTGTGGGAGTTTGGGAAACACTTTGGAACTGGGGTGATTTGTTCTTTCCCAGGGCATTCCCTCTTAGTTTTTGTTTGTTTGTTTGTTGTATTGTTTTGTTTTCCCAATCCTTATCACAATGGAGTAGAAAGTCTCAGTTTATTGTTAGTCTTTGGTGACTGTTTTGAGAGATTAACACCTCCCTGGGCCTGAGGCTCCTTCTCTCTTTCTTGGCGCCTTCGGCAGGCGGCAGCATCTAGACAGAATTTACTAACATTGCTTTGTTTTCATTGAATTTATTTTTATGATTACATTTATTTATGGCCTGGGATATAAGTTTTCTGTTATAGTAGTGATAGGAGTAATAAGTCAATTTAAAGACAAAACTGAGAAACGTAATAGATGGTACGGGTATGTTACAAACAACGAAAGAGTTTAGATCCCTTATGTCCGCTACCTCCCTGATAGTTACGGTGACCCAGTGGGACCATGGAGATGGGTGTGCTAGGGACCAGCTTCCTAGGTCTGCCCTGTCCCCCCATTCCTTTCCCACTCCCTACTTTACCTCTCACTCTGGGAGATGAATCCGTTTCCCTTAGTAAGGTAGTGAGTGCAAGATTGAAACAACCCTGATCTACAGAAACCCGTCTCTTTATGGGAGTGGCGAAGGGGGAGAGAAGACTTATTTTTCATTTTGCACAATTTTATACGAGTGTCCCATTTTGCGACATCATACCATACTTTCTCTCTGTCACACACAAGCAGACGGCACACATTCAGTTTTGGGGGGAAATTACCAGTTTTAAGTCGGAGCCCTTTGAGTCCAATGGTATGTGAAGCCCTTGAGTATAGCAGCCCCAGGCTAGCTGGTCTCGTCACAGATGTGCTCGTCCCTCTTCCTGGAACAGCAGGTGCTTGCTCATCACATGATGGTAACAGGAGAAACCGCATGTGGCATAGTCTGGGGACATCGTCATGTTTGTTCCTCTCCCCACCTCCACTGAGCATTCAAGGCTAACCCACTCTTACCTGGTCACTTAGTACTTCCATTTTTCCCACTTTCAACGATGACATACTGAGCTTCTGCTCTTTTGCTCGGCACCGTTCCAGGTATAGGGATGTGGAAGTGCACGAGATTGTCTGACCTAACATGATTTTGGTGTGAAGGAGACAGTTTCTGTTTGAATGGAAGAGAACCATACTTATTTATGTAAGTACTCTGTATAAAGCAGGGTTGGGAGAGAGAGAGAGAGAGGGATGCAGTTGCAGGATCCTTCTGTGAAGCGGAAATATCATTGCAGAGACTGGAATGAAAGAGCCATGAGATTCTTTCCCTGAGGTGGGAGGAGCCGGGCAGATGTGAGGAGAAGGACGAGCATGGCGAGTGATCATACAAGAGAGACCAAGAAGAGAGAGGGGCAGGAAAAGCCCCAGAGGCAGAACCTCAGACTCTATGGAAAAAAGAATAAACTGGGAAACATGTGATAGGGGTTTGCTACCACTGGAGATTTGGAGGGGGAGGGTCACGTGATCTGTTCTGTGGTTTTTAAGAGATCATTCTGTCTTTTTTTGAGGGGGATAGACTATAGGGGGAGGCAGGGGGTAGAAGCAGGGAGCCCATTTAGGACACTACTTTCATCTTCTTTGAACTTTCATCTTAGAACTGTAAGGAATGCAGATCTTCAGAGAAGGTGGATAAGGAAGGAGAGCTAAGTGAGGTGAATGATGCTAAAGTTAGTGCAGAGAGCTCTGGCAAAATATTTTTCAAAATAAGGAGTGCATTCCTCATCTTGGCCATAAGGATCTGTTCATTCAAGCCTGGGACTGATCATGCGTATTAAAGAAAGGAGGGAAAGAGGATTCAGGGAAGGAGGAAAACAGGCAACCATACTGGATAAAAAAGGGGACAGCCGTCTGAATGAGCACGAATTCACTCATTTCTTCGGTTATTTATGTTGTGTTTCTTTCAATGTTGGAGTATTTTTGAGCCCTAGGTTATAGGTTCAGTATCCCATGCCGCACGATTTAGAAAAAATACTCACTGAACATTTATTGTGCGATACGATGTGGTAGGCTCTGTGCTGAGGACAGAAAAAAAGGTGATATGGCTATTGAACCCTAGGAATTCATATTCTGCAGAGACGGGGCTGGCTCCTTATACATGCAGGTTGTGGAATTGCATGAGTCTCTGTTGAGCAAAAGAACCCTATGGCTGGATTATTTGCTCGGCGGTTGCTATCTTGAAATTCTCAATGTTTGTACGTGAAATCCAGTGAGACACAGGAGCATGCAATGTAAGTGGAAGAGTTACGTGGAAGAAAGGAAAATAATTTATCTTTTAGTACCTAAGTGACACTTTCTTCCTGCCCTTTTTTTCCCCTACATTTTCATTTTGCGTTGGGCACCACGAATTATATCGCTGATCGTGCAGCCAGGCATGTGGGTGTATAAACCAATAGCTCTCGTAGGCCATGACTCCTTAAGAGGAACAGAGTAGACGCACTTAAGTCAGACAGAGGTGGGAGGTGCTGGTGGTGGAAGAAGAATGCTTAGGGACAAGTGAGAATGTAATTGATGTTTGAAGGAAAATCAGGCCACAGGAGAGAAAGGACTGCAGGCAGACAGAGCAAACAATGTGTATGAAGGCTAAGAGTTGTGAAGACCCTGTGCCTGGGGATTTACAGTTGTCATTAAGGATGGAGTCCGGGGAACCGGCCAGGGGTTATATCGACTGGAGAGGCAGCTGGAGAGAAATGGTCAGACTCAGATCGGGGCGAGCCTCCTGAGTCACACTGTTAGAGAAGCAGATTGTCTCTGAGATACTGTTCTTAGTAGATAATCTCCGATGTCCACAGAGGACCAAAGGTTTTCGAGGAGAGTGACGATTGTTATTATGAAGTATTCTGTGGCTCTCCTTGTGCAAATCTTTTCGTGTGCCTTTCCTGCCTTGATAAGATTGGTGTGAAGGTTACTGTTCTCTATCCTGGATGAAGAAAGTGGAGTTGAGACTGAGTCACTCTTCCGACAGGCAGCCTTAAAGAGATTAAGGGAAAAACTGAGATTCATGTCAAGTATTTTGACTCCAGAGTCCACGCTTTTAACCTTTTTTCCCCCATCCCTATGGAATGGTAAGTAAACAACGATGGTGGGAAAAGGCTTTGACAAATGGACAAAGTTTGACCTGAATTGTAAGGATCTTAGAATATTATTGTGTCCCTGTTACGGATGAATGTGACAACACTGTTTTCTTATGGTGATATAGCTCTGCTTTGTTCACCTGTTTTCCCACATATCACAGCACTCCTGTAGAGAGATTCAACTTTCAGATAGATCAAGAACTCTCATAACTTCAGACTTATGTACTTGGTTTTCTTTAGTCTGGAGAGCCCTCTAAAGCATTCTTTTACTTAACGCAGTCTCTCAGGGCTTACCTGAGCTCTCTCCAGCCTCTGGAATCTCCCCTGCCTCATGCAGACTGGCTTAGTTTCCCTTTTCCAGATTTCCTTAACGTCCCGTCCTTTTCTGTCTCTTACCATCCACATGGTTTGCTGAGTTTTCTTATCCTTTCCCACTATACAGGAGTTTCCTGAGGCTAGAATCTGTTTTCTCTCTGCGTGCTCTACTCAGTCCCTAGAACAACCCGTAGTATAGTCAAGGAGTGATTACATTCTGGCAGGTGTTGTCTTCACTTACCCAAGCAGAGTTCCTCATTGAGTAGAGCACCCAATAGTAACAGAAAATTGTGTTGAGTGCCTGTGATAAGGCAGATGTTGTGCTAGGTTCCGGAACTAGAAAGGTGAAGGAAAAGACATGATTAAATGAAGGGGAAGAGGAAGAAGAAATGACTTTAAAGATGGCGGTCAGCAGAGGGGGGGTAACACTCCAGCTGTAGCCTGAAGGGCAAGGACCCCCCCCCCCCCATGTAAAGATTCACGTGGAAAGTCTTTCATACACTGGGAAAATATCAAGTTGAAAGGATCCGAATTACAAGAAAATTTGCCACACTCAGAAAGCCTGTGTGGCTAGAAAGAGCAAATGAATGTGTGTGCACGTGTGAGTGTGTGTGTGTGTGTGTTCAGGTACCTACATACGGTCTTTCACATGTATTTAAGTGAGTTTGTTCATTCCCATCCTTAAATCCCATGCTCTCCTCTTTTGTACCCGAGCGGAATGGCTTCTTAAGTAGTTTGGAGTCTCTTGAAGTCACATTAACTGGTGTTCTTTTTCACAGGAATGGTGAACCTGACAGATAGGGAGGGTTTCCAATCTGTTCCTTTTAAACTACACTTAGCTGCTGCGAGTGGCTCTTAAATCGACATTCTTTCTGGCTTCCTTGAAGGGAACAATCAGATAGCCGGTAGGTGGTCTTGCTTAGACATTTGAAGCTTTATTCTTAGACAAATACTACCAGGATATGCTTTGATTCCTGAGAGCAGCTAGAACCTTTCAAGGGGTGTGTGTGTGTGTGTGTGTGTGTGTGTGTGTGTGTGTGTCTCTCTCTCTCTCTCTCTCTCTCTAAGGGGTGGAGAAAAGGACTATTAACTTGGATCTCTTGAGTCTCTGATTGGGTAATTAAGAATCAATTGGCCAAAACCTAATTTTGAATGTCTAGCCACTTGCGCTAACTTGCTTCTGCTGAAACGATAGGCTGGGCACTATTACATTAACACCTCATCTACTCTGAAAGTCAAAAATACTAAAATACCCAGGTACACCTCATGTTTTCCATGGAGGGTCTGTTGTATTAAACACATGCACTGACTCCTCCACACTTCCTAGCATGAGGACTGACCTAGGACCGTGACTGTTTCAGCCGTAAAGGGAATGAAAGTGGGTTGGAGAGACAATACAGGTAATCATGTAATGTTCTGCCTTAAGGGTCCTCCAACCCCCTTGCAGGCTGGACCTCCTGCCTCAAGTACTTAAGTCCATTCCTGTGGGTGCAGGGTGAAACAAATCAATCCCAATAAAAACACTATTGGAATTGGAATGAGTTGTCCAGAACTGAGCATTTCACTTAGCTTTTACTCTTTTCCCTCTCCCTTCTTCTGTTTTTTTATTTTTTTTATTTATTTTATTTTATTTATTTGTTTGTCAGAGAGAGAGCGAGCGAGCGAGCACAGGCAGAGAGAGTAGGCAGGCAGAGACAGAGGGAGAAGCAGGCTCCCTGCCGAGCAAGGAGCCCGATGTGGGACTCGATCCCAGGACGCTGGAATCATGACCTGAGCCAAAGGCAGCCACTTAACCAACTGAGCCACCCAGGCGTCCCTCCCTTCTTCTGTTTTTGACTTGAGAAGTAAAATAACTTCTTCTTGCCAAGGAAGTACAAACTTGTTAAGCGGCATCATAAAAATGCTGTTCAGGGACTTGGTATTTTTACTGTAAAAATAGATACTGCTTTGTGCTTATGCAAACTAGGCTTAATTTGCCCTCATAAAATAGAATTTGCATTACCTTGGGTCTGCTGTTTGGAAATTAGATAACATTAAAGTATATAATAAAACACAATGTAAATTTACCTCCTCTCCTTCCTTGTTCCAAGATGAATTTTACTGGAGTCTAGTGATTATTTGAGTCCGTTCCAGACATTTTCTCTAAGTTTACCTTAAGGTTTTGCTGTGCGTGGCTTCTTTTTCGAAGACTGTCTTGCCTGCTTTAGAGCAAAACAAACAAACACTTCTGCTGTGCAGTGAAGACTTTCAAGGAATAGGATCAAATGAGATCTACTGTTTTTAACTTTCAGCGTGTAGATATTTATAGTTAAAGGACATGCGCGCGTGGGTGAGTGTGTGTTTGCCTGTGTGTATGTTTACGTATACTTTTTTGGACCACTAATTTACAGGACTGATAACGTTAGTCTAATTATTAAAGTACACATTTGGACATCTATATTAGAGAAAGTTAAACACATTTTATCCATTTAAAAATTTATTAGTGTTCACATAAATATTTGAACACTAATAAATTTAACTTAAGTGATCAGGTACAATTATTCTTAAGCTTAATGGTGTTAGTGTAGAGGAAGGGGCTTAAATTCCCCTTCATATAGCACTCATTTCTACTTGTTGGTTTATTTTTTAATTATTTTTTATTTTTTTAAAGATTTTATTTATTTATCAGACAGACAGAGATCTCAAGTAGGCGGAGAGGCAGGCGGAGAGAGACGGAGGAGGAACCAGGCTCCCTGCCGAGCAGAGAGCCCGATGTGGGGCTTGATCCCAGGACCTGGGGATCATGACCTGAGCTGAAGGCAGAGGCTTTAACCCACTGAGCCACGCAGGGGTCCCTACTTGTTGGTTTAAATGTGAAATACCTTTTGTTCTGTCTCACAGGGCAGCGTTGCTAATAGTGCTATGTATATTTGGGCATTTGTGGGTCAAACGGTACTTCCAGTATTTAAGTATCTCCCAGGGAGTCAAATAGTTTTGAGTTTTCTAGGAGCCTTGTGACATTACAAGATACTAGGCATTTGTAGTGGAGATGGTTTGATTTCCTAAGGAATGCAGGATTTTCCTGTTTCAAGTTATCCATAGGTCTCTGCTGTCACTTTGCCATCACCTTACGGTTAACTCTTTCTCCTGAGTTGTCAGTCAAAAAGCAATAACAAAAAACCCAAAACCTGAACAATAGTAACAACAAAATAAAAGAAGACAAAATGAGAAAGTAGGTGAAGGCTCTGTCTGTGTAGTACTAGGACATCTGAATGAAAAACAAGAATCCGCTCGATTCTATGAATGTGCATATTTTGCAGTGCGGGATAGCATGGTCTTTATTAGGTGGGATTCCGTTTCTTAGTCACTGTGGACTTGGTTATGTAATTTCCCCAATTCTCTTTTAGTTCCTCATCTGCGAGAGGGAGCCAATAACTAGTTTTGAAAGTTACATTGAAATACGTGAAAGTTATCGGTGAAATGCAGTGACAGTTGCTTACGTGTTAGTCTTCAATACTGTTACCCGGAAAAAGAGTGAATATTTATAAATGTGTACATTGTTGCTTTGATGTTTCATTTCTCATAGTCCAAGATTGGGACTGAATTTATAACAAAATCAGTTAATTATGTGAGGTTAAACTGATTCTCCAAAGTATTTGCGTTCTGCACATTTGTTGAGAGCATTTATCATGACCCAAGTTTAGTCCTAAGGACTAGGGATACAAAGATTATTAAGGCGTTGTCCTGGTCCTTGTAGAAAGCATAGTATTGCAATCAGTATTTGCACTGGAACTGGGGGAATTGTTTTAAAGATTTTTATTTATTTATTTATTTATTTGACACAGAGAGATCACAAGTAGGCAGAGAGGCAGGCAGAGAGAGGTGGGGGAAGCAGGCTCCCCGCTGAGCAGAGAGCCCGTTGTGGGGCTCGATCCCAGGACCCTGAGATCATGACCTGAGCTGAAGGCAGAGGCTTAACCCTCTGAGCCACCCAGGTGCCCCGGAATTGTTTTGACATGAATCTTGAGAAGAGGATGTATAACCAAGAAGGACAAACATCATATCTTTTTTTTCCTTTTCTTTTAATTTTAATTCCAGTATAGTTAACATAGAGTGTTAAAATAGTTTCAGGTGTATAATATATTGATTCAACACTTCCATACAATGCCCTGTGCAAGTGCCCTCCTGAATCCCCATCACCTCTTTTACCCATCCCCCACCTCCCTTACCTTCTGGTAACTGTTTGTTTTTTATATTTAAGAGTCTGTTTCTTTGTCTCTCTCTTTTTTTCTGTACTCATTTCTTTTGTTTCTTAAATTCCACATATGAGTGAAATCATGGTGATATTTGGAATGGTATTTGTCTTTCTCTGACTTATTTTGTTTAGCATTATATTCTCTAGGTCCATTCATGTTGCTGAAAATGGCAAGATTTCATTTTTTTTTAAAGATTTTATTTGTTTATTTGAGCAAGAGAGAGCAGAAGCAGTGGGGAGGGACAGAGGGAGAAGCAGACACCCTGCTGAGCAGGAAGCTTGATGTGGGGCTCCATCCCAGGACCCTGAGATCATGACCAGAGCCGAAGGCAGACGTTTAACAGACTGAGCCACCCAGGTGCCCCATTTTGAACTTTTTGAGGCACCTCCATACTGTTTTCCATAGTGGGTGCAGCCATTGCATTCCCACCAACAGTGCAAGAGGCTTCCTTTATCTCCACATGCTCGCCAACATGTGTTGTTCTTGACAAATACCTTTTCTCTTTTTCTTTCTTTCTTTTTTTTTTTTTTTTTTTAAACCTCCTTTCTCCATAGTGGATAGATGAGAGGTAGACAACCACCTTAGAATTGTGCCCTCCTGAGTTATGGGAAATCTGCTATGAAAAGATTTCAGCTTAGTGGAATCATTGAAAAGGTATTCCAGATTATTTCCTTGTGTCCGTTTGCCTCACTTCCCAGTCTGTACCTTACACTTAATCATAGAGGTGGTATGATTTGATTTGCATTTTGGGAAGACCATGCAGAACACTTTACATCAGTTACTTTTTTCATTGTTTGTAGGAGATTAAATCCTGAGGATCTGGTAGACATTGCCTGATTTTGCCCCTCTCTGATTGCATGATCAACCTTCTATAGACCGTGAACCCTCCTCAGTGGTATCTATGTCCCCGCCATACTGGCCTCCTTTCATTTCTAGTGTTTACATGGGTTGTTTTCTCTGTGTTTTTACATAGGCTGTTTCTTCTATGTTGAATTCACTTCCTATGTCATCCCAACTCCAGATTGTTAACTCCTAGCCTTTATGAAAATCTCAGTTAAATATTTATTTCACTTGAGAAGCCTTCCCTAACACCCTTCCATGAAGCCAAGTGTCTTTATTCATTTTCAAATGATATCCCATGCTTATCTTTTGTAATAGGTAGCAGTACAAATATCAAAAATAAACGCAACGCTTGAGTAAAGCCGTAAGCCTGTCCCCCAAATCAAACTGTGCATTATTATTTTCTTGGTGTTCACCATTATATCCTTGTACCTAACACAGTAAGGGAGCTCAAAATATATTTATTTTTGAATTAATTATTGAATGGAATTCCCCTGTGATATTCTTCAGCTGTGGTACTAGTATTTTATTTCTGTGTAAAAAGCTCATACCAGAAATTGTAGTTTATTGGCTTATTTTAACTCATATTAATGAGAACAATTTTCACAAACTTCAAAAAAGACATTTTATTTCACCAGACACTTATTAAACATCAGCTCTCAAGAACTCTGCTTTGGAAGCCACACGGATGAACAAGAAGACATAGCCACTGCCTTCAGGGTGTCTAATAATATTCAGTAACTGATTTGGGGCTTATTCAATTTCTCTCTACATCAAAGGTTTCTACGAGGTTATGCAATGAATGAATTCCAGCAAAGTTGGCAAATTCCTGTGAAGCAAATCCCATTTCCCATCGACTTCCATTATTAAATTGGAAATGCATTTCCTCTTGTGAGGACCCGCTGTATTCTATTGCTTAGCACAGTGGCTCATTGGGAAATCGTATCCCTTTAAAGGAGTAAAGAGAAAAGGAGGAGCGATAGGCATGGTAGGAATTGTTAATGTCCTATAAAGGTGCCACAGTTAAAGGATAATGGTAGTTTAGAAGCTCTTCCTGCCATTTAGCTTCAGTATAGTAAGATGTGAGGCTCAGGAGAGACGAGAACCAGGACCTTTTGATATTGGATCCCAGTTTTTCCACACTAGTTGAATGATCGAAGGCAATTTACTGAACTTCTTTGAGTTCCATATTTCTCAAATGTGAAAAGACAATATGCAATCTCTCATAGGTGTACTGAGGGGATTAAACAAAGTATATGTCTACTGCTTAGCATAATATCACGTACGAAGGAAGCAGTCATTCAAATATATTTTCTGTTTATTTTAATAATAATTACTAAGACTGGAGTGTGGAGCGTTAGTGGCATAAAGATTTAAAGAACAAGAAATTATAGTTGAACTGGTGTTGGGGAAGAAAACAAGAAAAAAACGTAGTCTCACATCTTGATGTTATATTTCTTTATATTATCATTTTTGGCACGAAGCCATTTGAATCAAAAGCAATAGGGGGGAATAGACACCCGGTCACACTCCCCATGGTACTCTGCACTCATGTCATTTAATCTTTTCAACATCGATTCACTCAACAAACAAGTATTGAACTCCTATGCACATTTGCTAAATAGAGCAAGTCTAGCTCCCACCTGCAATATTTCCCTAAAGGTGTCTTTCTTATGAAGAGCTCCTTCTCAGCTAAAAATATCCTATTTCCTGTCTTATCTTTACTACCTTCTCTCAACACAGAAGTCAAAGAGGAAAAAAAAATCCATTTGGGATCAAAAGGCCTTGCTTTCTGTATTACAGCCTGTATCACTTACCAGGGAGTGTGCTGGGCTCATCCTTTATAGACAGAAAGTGTTTCATCAATAATTTTGCTGTACAACCTCATTTACAGGTCCCGGGCTGTCTCGGTTTTAGGATTATTCAGCCTGTACATGCTGTGAGAAACCAGGGAGCAGGAAACGTCAGTGTGATGTGGTTCACAGGGCTGAAGATGTCTTAACTCTAACATGTACCCAACTGTATCCTGTGAGGTATTAGTAAGTGTCACATGAGATGGTCCCAGTGTTGACCACAAAACCCGTGAGTTAATTATATTTTAACATGTTCCTTTAACAAGCTGACTTGTGTACCTCCAAATCAGGGATAGCATATAAGGTGAAAATAGCAGACATTTTTTCCAAAATTTATTGGATTACTTCTTGTACATGGCATTACTTTTAAAGATACCCATTTTCTCCATGGAAGGAATTTATGCCCCTGCCCCACTTTTTGTTAAAAATATCGAGAGGAGAGGGGCGCCTGGGTGGCTCAATTGTTAAGCGTCTGCCTTCGGCTCAGGTCATGATCCCAGGGGCCTGGGATCGAGCCCCACATCAAGCCCCGCGTCGGGCTCCCTGCTCAGCGGGAAGCCTGCTTCTCCCTTTCCCACTCCTGTTTGTGTTCCTCTTTCGCTGTGTCTCTGTCAAATAAATAAGTAAAATCTTTAAAACAAAAAACAAAAAAAGATCGTGAGAAGAAAGAATTTTTTTTTAAAGGATACTATATTGAACAATTAGAACATACTTACCTGTAGCATATTCTTGAGAAGGATTAAAAGTTATAGCATATTCTTGAAAGGGATTTACAGTATGCATTTAGTACCTATTGTTGGACTGTTGATTATTTCAGTTAGCACTAGATAGGTTCTATGACACTTGGAGCCCCGGTTGTATTATGGTTACACATTGGGAATATTTGGTGAAGAATGAATGAATAGCATGTCCACTGCTAGAGAGGCACGGTGCTAGATGTTAAGTTCTGGGTGTGTTCTAAACCCCTTTTGGGTGTTTCTTCCAATTTCAAGAATTTTCTAAACCTAAGTGATTTGATAAGAATCATCAGAACACTAAGAGATCAGAAATTCTGAGAAGCTAATTCTTACAGGAAGACTTAAGTTAACTCTTGTATGCATATCTAAATGTATCCCTGTTTTATAACATTATTCTTTACAATGTCAGCTCTACCCAGACATCTTCTTAGGTCTTCCCCCAAAGTGGTGTTATGAAGTCTAGCTTTGTTGATAGTTACTGATTTCTAGTTATCATCATAGGGTTTTCTTTTCTTTTTTTTTTTTTAAGATTGTATATATTTATTAGGGGGTGAAAGAGAGAACATGAGAGGGGGTAGTGTCAGAGGGAGAAGCAGACTCCCTGCTGAGCAAGGAGCCCAGTGTAGGACTCAGTGCCAGGACTTCTGCAGTGCCTTCTGCAGAAGGCAGAAGCTTAATGGACTGAGTCATCCAGGTGCCCTGTCACGTGGCTTTCTCATGCTACTGCCATTATCAAAATGGGGTTCTTAATGACTTGTTAACCAGGATGAAAGTATGGATAGGGAAGATTCAATGGAAACAGTTAGCTCCATGTGAGCAAGAGCCTCAGTGCTTTCAACCACTTGGTTTGCCTGACTGACTCACTGTAATACAAATTCCATCAGATGAACATGTCCGTGGATTATTTTCATTTCTTTGTGGCAGTTTGAGAACAGAACTATAAGAGCCTTGTAAGTTGACCAATAGCAATTCCACATTGAACTTTAAATACATTTTAATACTGTTTGACATTTATCTTAAGCATAGACATAACTTGTAAGACTCCAGAGTAATGAGGAAAGCTTTTGCAAGAATGAATTGAAATAAATATGTAGAATGGGGGGGGGAGTATATCCATATATTAAGTCTGAATAGGAGCATGTTACTTCATTTAGAGGAAAAATGTTCTATATTTTTTCTCAAGATTTATAATACCTGAAACTCAAATTCTATTCCACTTTTATTTTCTCCTGACTCATATATTTCAGGAGGAGAAAATTCAACCCAGAATGAGAACTCCTTGAAGGCAGGGTCCTTGTTTTATTCATCATCCCTCTATGTTAATTTCTCTGGAAAATAATAGGGACTGAAAATGTTTGTTGAGTCTGTATGACTGAAAAGGAGCTGAATCTGTCCTTGAATGGTACAGTTACAAAAATACGTGCTTGGGGAGTGATCAGCATTTTCCTTGACACATTCAATACACTTTTTATTCATACTGTTTAAATATTTAAAAAAAAAAACTCATTACCTTACAGAATAGCATTTGCCTGTTTCCTCATAATCATTGTAATAATAATCGTACTCAAGCCTAAAGTCAAATATACTTCAATTTAGAAATAATATCTACAATAATGTTCCTGTTTGGGAAATAAATGATGGTTTGGAGTTGTTTTGATACTGTTTCTGAGCAATCTTGAAATTTATGGCTTTAAGAAACAAAGAGCTATTTCACAACCCCCTCAGCAAGAGAATACTCAGTAAACTAGTGGAAAGACTGTTTCGATCACTGTGGAATATTTCAGCTAGTTAATAGTGTTGGGGACGTATCTGGGAACTAGACGATGGGAGTTGGTCAGTTTTACCCTATAGTCCGATTCCAGATTTCACCTAGATGATCAGTCGCTTGTCTTCTTGTCTCTGAATTCTTCATGTAAGATTGTTCTGCACCATCCAAGAGAAGAAGAGGTTTTACTTTTCAGTTCAGCTCATGTATATTAAGAGACCAAGTTGTCAAGATCTAGAGTCTGCAGTTACTGTTCTGGGCTGTGCCTCCTTAGGCAAGTTCCTTAGTGGCATTGAGCTCCAGAAGAATCCTTGTTCTCCCTAAATTGCATCCTGTCTGCAGGACAAACAGGGCTAATGTGTGTAAGAGGTAAAGGTGGAAGAAATACAGGTGCTCTACATACTTACTGTGTACCAGAGAGTGTCCCTTTATAGACTGCAGCTTCCTAATCCATTAAATGAGGATGCTGGTACCTACCTACTTCAAAGGAGAAAATAGATGCTTGAACAAGCTTCAGCTGTAGGAGCTCTTGTAATCTCATCCAGAACCGTGAGGCAGGCCTTTGTGCTGGAGGGTGTTTCACTTCCCTGTGTGTGTGTGTATGTGCGTGCATGTGTGTGCAAGCCCGCACACGTGAATACTGGGGGGTGCCCTTTAGGTCGTAGGAGCTTCAGAGTAATAAAATGGGCTCACATTTTTGAGACGCCTTTGACAGGCAGTGATTTTGAAGATGCCGAAATCCATTCTGCCTGTGACTTATTAAAAGGAAGGGAAATCACAAAACATTCTTTGATTTAGTCACGTTTCTTTTCACATTTGCAGCCATTCATTCTACAGCCTTCCCAAGGATTTAGAAGAAAAATAGGAGGAAATAATGAAACAAAACAAAACAAAAACAAAATCACCATGTCTGCGAAAGCTGTTAGAAAAGCCTAGTTTTCTGTAAACAGCCCGCTTTACCACCTTTTAGCAAGAGTTCTCTGGATTCACACCAGCTGCTCATTTCTAGTTCCCCCCCCATCAGTGTCTCGGAATAGCTGCTTTTCCTTGCAGTGAACTGCTCAGGCTTTGCAGATGACTCCCTGAGTTTGGAATTTGGAATTCCCGAAGAAGGTGTTAGACCTCCTCGCCTTTCTGCTCTTCTCTGTGCCTCCTCCTCCGTTTCCTAACTCTTAGACAAATTTAGCCTTCATGGCTAACCTTTGAGGAGGGATGTTCCCAGAGACTCATGGTGCCTGGGAGTTTGGGTGACCTTTGAGAGTAAGCGTGATGGCGTAAGGGGGGCGGATAAACTCGAATCCCTGACTTTTATCATGCACCTAGGTACACAATGAAATTGACTTTTCAGCAGGACGGATGGAGACCTGAGTCTCGTGCCACCTACCGCCTGTCCCTGAGCAGTGACATCAGTTTTAATGGAGAAACTGACTATGCCTGTTAAGATGCGAATTCTGTTAACAAAGTAGAACACGTTTCTCCTGTACTGTTGTGTTTAATCTTTACAAGGATCCTGTCAGGTGGGTATTTTCATGTCTTCTTTAAAAGTAATTTAGAAAATGCTCAGAAAGCCTAAGAAGCTGCTAATATCTCATGGCTTATAGGAATAAAACCTCGTTCTAACCCAGATTGTTAGACTCAAAGGCCACATTGTCTCCCTAGTGGACAGTGGTATCCCGATCCTCTGTTGTAATAAATCTGATGAATTCGCTGTTCTTTGAACCTGTTTTGTTTTTTTTTTTTAGTGGGGGGGACTTTTTTTGGTCTTCCCTTTACCATTGGTAGAACTTTTATATATGTGAAATTAAATATAAATATATAAATACATAACTATATATGTTTATATATAAAATATGTAATGTGTGTATGTACACACACACACTTTTTACCTTTTTTTTTTTTTTTAAGTATTCTGGAGTTTGAGAATCTTTCTTTAGGTAATGAGGAAGTCGGAACCATACCTGGCACATTTCTCCTATTTATTATGCATTTAGAGATACTGTTCTCTTTTAAAATGTCAATGCTGGATATAGATTGAATTCATTTAATATAATTAATTAATGTATTTAATATGTTTAATCCTCACAGCCTAATAAGTTAGCCACCAACCTCATTTTTGTTTTAAAAGGAGAAAGAGAGGAAACTTGAGTAATTTGGAAAAGGTGACACAGGTAGCAAGGCATAGTCAAACCAGCATTTTTTTTTTTTTTTTAAGATTTTATTTATTTATTTGTCAGAGAGAGTGAGCACAGGCAGACAGAGAGGCAGGCAGAGGCAGAGGGAGAAGCAGGCTCCCTGCTGAGCAAGGAGCCCGATGTGGGACTCGATCCCAGGACCCTGGGATCATGACCTGAGCCGAAGGCAGCCGCTTAACCAACTGAGCCACCCAGGGGTCCCTCAAACCAGCATTTCATGTATTAGATGGACAGCAGCCCCTCCTCCAGCAGTGTTAGCAAGGAAAAACCGAACCCGTGGAATAGAGGCTTATTTTTCTGTAGAAATGGCTTAACCCAAAGTCAGCAGGAATTAGAAATTCTCGCTATTCAACAGTCAACCTCTTTAGCTCATGTCTTGTCGCTCCGTGCGTTTCATTTGATGGTTGGTAACATTTACTGGTCACCGTTATGCTGGGAAATGTGGCATTACATGCTTTATCCCGGCTCTTATCTCATTCCAACCTCACAGTGGTCTTCTGAGATAAGGGACAATGCTCTCAAAGCTTTCATTGTTCTTGTAATAGAAGGAGATGGTAAGTAACTTTCCCAAAGACCTACAACTCATGCACAGGGAAGCTGCAAGGCTGACCTTGTAGCCGACCTTGCACAGCCTGATCTTAGAGCATCTCCTCTCCACCATCACACTATGTTGTACGTACTCCGTCTACTCCTATCTACTTACAGTGTTCCTTCTCAGGCTTTGGTACCACTCTTCTTTGGTTGACACTATCCCTGATTCAGTTTTCCTGGATTCTCATCTAACTATGTTGCTTTGACAATTAGATTAGCCTTCAGTTCTTCAAAAGAGACCTTTTATGATGGTCAGCCTGTTGGCTGCATAACAGTTCCCATAATATAATTTCATTTTCAATGCTATATTATTAATATTCTGTTTATTGTTCTGCTACTCCCGTTAGATTGTGATACCTGAGAAAAGGGGCTGTGTTTTAATCATACTTATATTTTCCCTACTCAACACAGTACATGGGAGATAGACTGTCATTCAGTAAACATCTGTTGAGTGCCTTGTATGTCGAATAAATCCAGTTCTGATCCAGATAAAGTGGGAGATTATTTGGCATTCATGTGAACAACTAGGTTTTGACTCAGAGTAGAATGACCACTCTGTCAAAAGCTCTGTACCATTTTGACATGAAATTGATCTGTAGACACTCATCCTGAATCCCAAAGTAATCCAAAGAACAGAAGATATCCTCTGAATTTTACCTTTCTCATCTGGAATCTTGAAGATGGAAATACATCTTATTACCACCATGTTTGTTGCCAGTCACCTCTTCTCTCATTCATCAATCCATTACCTGCACCTGATATTGGTAAGATGCTCTCCTAGATGCTGAAGTACAGAGTGACAAAGACAGATAAGTCCTCTACTTTCATGAAACTCATGTTGTAGTATTTGAGGTTGGGGAGTAAGAAAATAAACGAGATGAAACAGTCATATAGTATGGAATGACTGGATGATTAAATTTTTGGGGTTGTCTGGAAAATCTTTGCTGTTGGTTTTTCTAAAAAAAAAAAAAAATTAAATGTAAGTGGCATACGATGTTATATTAGTTTCAAACCCACAACATAATGACTTAGCAATTGTATACATTGCTCAGGGTTCACCATGGCAAGTATAGTTACCTCTGTCATGGAACTGATGTGTTTTTGTTTTGTTTTGTTTTTAAGATTTCATTTATTTATTTGAGTGAGAGAGAGAGCACACGCAGTGGGAGTGGCAGGGAGAGGGCAAGGGAGAAGCAGCCTC
Source organism: Martes martes (assembly GCF_963455335.1). Taxonomy (NCBI): domain Eukaryota; kingdom Metazoa; phylum Chordata; class Mammalia; order Carnivora; family Mustelidae; genus Martes; species Martes martes. Next base: position 23,303,492 of record NC_137905.1, read on the forward strand.
TCTGCAGAGCAGAGACTTGATCTCAGGACCGTGGGATCATGACCTGAGCCAAAGGCAGTCACCTAACCAACCAAGCCACCCAGGTGCTCTGGAACTGGTGATTTTTTTAATTAATTATTTTTATTATCATATGATGTATTATTTGCCCCAGGCGTACAGGTTTGTGAATTGTCAGCCTTACACACTTCACAGAACTCACCATATCACATACCCTCCCCAATGTCCATCACCCAACCACCCTCTCCACACACCCCCAACAACCCTCAGTTTGTTTTTTTTTTTTTTTTTTTTTTTTTTTTTTTTTTTTTTTTTTTTAAAGATTTTATTTTTTTATTTATTTGACAGACAGAGGTCACAAGTAGGCAGAGAGGCAGGCAGAGAGAGAGGAGGAAGCAGGCTCCCCGCTGAGCAGAGAGCCCGATGCGGGGCTCAATCCCAGGACCCTGGGACCATGACCTGAGCCGAAGGCAGAGGCTTTAACCCACTGAGCCACCCAGGTGCCCCAACCCTCAGTTTGTTTTATGAGATTAAGAGTCTCTTATGATTTGTCTCCTTCCCAATCCCTTTTTGTTTCCTTCCCTACCCCCAACTCTGCCTCTCAAATTCCTCATATCAGGGAGATCATATGATAATTGTCTCTGTCTGATTGACTTATTTTGCTCAGCATGATACCCTCTAGTTCCATCCACATCATTGCAAATAGCAAGATTTCATTTCTTTTGATGGCTGCATAGTATTCCATTGTGTGTGTGTGTGTGTGTGTGTGTGTGTGTGTGTGTGTGTATCTCATATCTTCTTTATTCATTCAGCTGTTGGTGGACATCTAGGTTCTTTCCATAGTTTGGCTATTGTGGACATTGTTGCTATAAATATTTGGGTGCACATGCCCCTTTGGATCACTACATTTGTATCTCATCGCACTCAGTAGTGCGATTGCTGGGTCATAGGGTAGCTCTATTTTTAACTTTTTGAGGAACCACCATGCTGTTTTCCAGAGTGGCTGCACTAGCTTGCATTCCCACCAACAGTGTAGGAGGGTTCCTCTTTCTCTGCATCCTCTCCAACATGTCATTTCCTGACTTGTTAATTTTGGCCGTTCTGACTGGTGTGAGGTGGTCTCATTATGATTTTGATTTGTTGTATTTCCCTAATGCTGAGTGATGTTTAGCATTTTTTCATGTGTCCGTTGGCCATCTGGATTTCTTCTTTGTAGAAATGTCTGTTCATGTCCTCTGCCCATTTCTTGATTGGATTATTTGTTCTTTGGGAGTTGAGTTTGATAAGTTCTTTATATATTTTGGATACTAGCCCTTTATCTGATATGTCATTTGCAAATATCTTCTCCCATTCTGTCAGTTGTCATTTGGTTTTATTGACTGTTTCCTTTGCTGTGCAAAAGCTTTTGATCTTGATGAAGTCCCAATAGTTCATTTTTGCCCTTGCTTCCTTTGCCTTTCGCGATTTTCTAGGAAGAATTTGCTGTGGCTGCGGTCAAAGAGGTTGCTGCCTGTGTTCTCCTCAAGAATTTTGATGGATTCCTGTCTCACATTGAGGTCTTTCATCCATTTCGAGTCTATTTTTGTGTGTGATGTAAGGAAGTGGTCAGTTTCATTCTTCTGCAGGTGGCTGTCCAATTTTCCCAACACCATTTGTTGAAGAGACTGTCTTTTTTCCATTGGACATTCTTTCAGACTTTGTCGAAGATTAGTTGACCATAGAGTTGAGGGTCTATTTCTGGGCTCTCTATTTTGTTCCATTGATCTATGTGTCTGTTTTTGTGCCAGTACCGTACTGTCTTGATGATTATAGCCTTGTAATAGAGCCTGAAGTCTGGAATTGTGATGCTACCAACTTTGGCTTTCTTTTTCAACATTCCTCTGACTATTCAGGGTCTTTTCTGGTTCCATATAAATTTAAGGATTATTTGTTCCATTTCTTTGAAAAAAATGGATGGTATTTTGATAGGGATTGCATTAAATGTGTAGATTGCTTTAGGTAGCATAGACATTTTCACAATATTTGTTCTTCCAATCCATGAGCATAGAACGTTTTTCCATTTCTTTGTGTCTTCCTCAATTTCTTTCATGAGTACTTTATAGTTTTCTGAGTACAGATTCTTTGCCTCTTTGGTTAGGTTTATTCCTAGGTATCTTATGGTTGTGGATGCAATTGTAAATGGGATCGCCTCCTTCATTTCTCTTTCTTCTGTCTTGCTGTTGGTATGTAGAAATGCGACTGATTTCTGTGCATTGATTTTATAGTCTGGTGCTTTACTGAATTCCTATATGAGTTCTAGCAGTTTTGGAGTGGAGTCTTTTGGGTTTTCCACATAAAGTATCATATCATCTGCAAAGAGTGAGAGTTTGACTTCTTCTTTGTGGTTTCAGATGCCTTTTATTTCTTTTTGTTGTCTGATTGCCGAGGCTAGGACTTATAATACTGTGTTGAATAGTGGTGGTGATAGTGGACATCTTGCTGTTCCTGACCTTAGGGGAAAAGGTCTCAGTTTTTCCCCATTGAGAATGATATTTGCAGTGGTTTTTCATAGATGGCTTTGATGATATTGAGGTATGTACCCTCTATCCCACTTTGAAGAGTTTTGATCAAGAAAGTATAATGTACTTTGTCAAATGCTTTTTCAGCATCTATTGAGAGTATCATATGGTTCTTGTTCTTTCTTTTATTAATGTATTGTAACACATTGATTGATTTGCGGATGTTGAACCAACTTTGCAGCCAAGGAATAAATCCCACTTGGTCCTGGTGAATAATCCTTTTAATGTGTTGTTGGATCCTATTGGCTAGTATTTTGGTGAGAATTTTTGCATCTGTGTTCATCAAGGATACTGGTCTGTAATTCTCCTTTTTGGTGGCATCTTTGTCTGGGTTTGGGATCAAGGTAATGCTGGCCTCATAAAATGAGTTTGGAAGTTTTCCTTCTATTTCTATTTTTTGGAACAGTTTCAGGAGAATAGGTATTCATTCAAGGTTTGGTAGAATTCCCCTGGGAAGCCATCTGGCTTGGGTTCTTGTTTGTTGGGAGATTTTTGATGACTGTTTCAATCTCCTTACTGGTTATGGGTCTGTTGAGGTTTTCCATTTCTTCCTGGTTCAGTTTTGGTTGTTTATATGTCTCTAGGAATGCATCCATTTCTTCCAGGCGTATAGTTGCTCATAATATGTTCTTATAATTGTTTGAATTCCTTTGGTGTTGGTTGTGATCTCTCCTCTTTCACTCATGATTTTATTTATTTAGCTCCTTTCTCTTTTCTTTTTGATAAGTCTGGCGAGGGGTTTATCAATCTTATTAATTCTTTCAAAGACTGGAACTAGGGATCGTTTTAAGCTAAGATATGAATGACAAGAAGAAACCAGCCTTGGAAAGATAAGAGGAATTAATGGAAATGCCTTTAGCAGGGGATACAGAGAATTTGCTAGGGGAACAGAAAAGAATGTAGGGTGGATGCAGAGTGGTGAGCTAGGAGTAGAGTGTATGAGATGAAGTTGGAGTATAAGACCAGGTTCAGGTAACAGGTTCTCATGAATTGAGATAAAGGAATTTAGCTTATTTTCTAAATGTGATGGTTGTGTGTTAAAGCGTTTTAAGTGAGGGGGGCACAACATGTTTATATATATTTCAAAATGATCACCTAGTTTACAATATGCAGAATGAACATTAGGGAAGTAAGAGTAGAAGAGGGAGATCATTTAGGTGACTCTTATGTGGTCCAGTCAAGGGATGATATTTCATTGGTCTGAGGATTTGAGTCACAATGGAAATGAGAAAATTAGGATAGTATAGGGATGTTGTTGAGAGAACAAGCCAACACTTCATTCTGTTTGGATGTAGGACTTATGAGAAGAGGAATCAAGGAAGACTTGCAGGTTTTTGCTTTGAACAATTGAGTAGATGATATTACCATTTACTAAAATGAGGAGCCAGATTATGGGCAGGGGTGCATTCAAGGGATTGAAAATTCTGCTTAGGTCATGTTAGCATTGAGGCTCCTTTGAAATATTCATGTGGGAATGTCAACAAAATGTCAGATATGTGAGCTTGGCGTTGTAGAGGAAAGTCATTCATTAAACATGCACATTTTTCTGTCACTGACAATGAAGTTAGGATGAGATCATCTAAGAATAGTGTGTAAATAGAGACAGAAGATTGAGGAGACCACTGTGGGAACCCCATCCTTTTGAATTCTGGAAAAGGCAGGCTCATCAGCAGAGGAGAGGAAAAGTTTGAGCCTAGAATATGAAATGCTCTAGACATCAGGAAAAAGAAGGTGTTTCGAGAATAGTATGACTCTTTGTTTTACTTGCTGTCATCATTATTTTAATTAGAATCATTTTGAGTCAGTGCTGGACCTATTTGAAAGCACTCTTTGAAGAAATCTTAACTTCCCAGAAGAGGGGGAAAAAAATATTAGCCACGTTCATGGGTCACCTCTCTGGAAATTTCACCATACAACTGAATCTGTCTTTTAAGTCTTCATATGCATAAGATGAGAACTAAAGATGAATGTAGTCTGCCTCAAGTGCTTATTTTTCTTGTGGATTGTGGCATAATAATTTGAAAACAGTGTTGTAGTACTGTCAAATTACTGCATATTTTTCTTCGTGTCAAGTTCAACTTGACTGAATTTTGTATGTCTTTAAAATGATGAACGATTAATATGCTCACTTATGATTCCCATATCTTCCAACATTTTATCATTATTAACATTACTGTTATTTTTATGGTTATTGTTATGCATGTGTTTTGCTTGTCTTTAAGATGTGAGACTCCTTAAAACTTGAATTTGTAATTCTTGAAAGATCGACAAAGACAGGAAAGAGAGCGTCTCTTGGGGTGTTCCATATGGCATCTTCTTGCCATGAAGTTGTTGTTGAATCAGCCCTGGTGACATCAGACCCAGGGAGGCTTCAGGGATTCCAGCATCCTGTGTTCTGGGCCTTTTTAAAGATAAAAGAACCCATTAGCACAGTTCTCCCCAGCAAGGCTGTAAACTCTGGCCCTGGTGAGGAGCACACATATTCAGAAGCCAATTCGGGCCAGTAATGAGATCTTTAATGTGCAAATAAATATTAGATAGGGCAGGGAGCACAGTATGATTCGATCCTGTGGTGACTCATTCACGTTGATGTGCACCATTTGACGTAAGAAAGATGTAAAAGGAGATAAGAGGGGCATGTTTTATTTTTAATGCATTCTTCATTTGTGTAAAAAATCCAGGAACTATCCAAGAAATATAAGTCAAAGACTGATTTTTATTTTCTCTTTTGCTGTTTATTATTTTGGATGTGGTAAAATTGGTGAATGAGAAGCTAGGCTGAACAAGGGGGTGTACCCTTCTTATGGGAGGTTGGAAGAGAAGTGTTGGGAGGAGGGGCGGTGGTTCGTGAGCCAGGCATTTCTGGCTTGAATCCCGGCCCCATCACATAAAGTCTGTGTGCTCTTCGGTAAGTTTCTGAGACTCTTTGAGAGTCAGCTTCTTATCCATGCAGTGTGACAAATAATCCTTACATCCCTGGACATGGCATATACTTAGTAAGTGACAGTTATCTTCAATATTGTTTCACATCTTTCTCCAAACCACTAACCCGTTAGCCTTTTCCTCTAACTTTATATGTAGCAGGAAAGGCAGATCTATTTGCATAGCCCATCATTTTCAGATTATGGTAGGGCTTGGTATTTAGTTCTTTGGTATTAAAGTCAATTACAATGGATTTATTAGCTACTAGAAAGGTGCAATATAAATAATAAACTTGAAGGTTATAGATAAATTATGTTTTTAATTGGTATGCTAATAAATTCTAATGTCATGTTATGAGGTAAGTAGCTGAATTCTTCAGACATCAGAGTAAAAGTCACCTGGTGAAAATGTACCCAGCAATGGCATAAAATCAAACTTAGCTGTCTGAATAAAATATGCCAAAGAGGAAAAAATAATCCTTTCCCATCTCTATAGATAGTTTATTTGAATTTGGAATGATGTCTGCAGATATATACTTTCATAAATCTGGAAGATCCAGAGATCATTCCCCCTCCCCTAGTTAGATAACAATAAGCTTCCCCCTCGAAACTTTTTTTCCCCTTGAAGTGGGCAAGCTATATTTTGTTTGCAAATATCTCCCGAAATTGGAATGTGTGGCTTCACTCTAGGTAGAAAGAACTTGAATTGTTATGATAAATGGAAGCATTTTTTCCCTACCTTTTCATGTTTCTGGATTCAATGTCAATATTCTTATTGAAGCATGATTCTAAGAAGTGCTTGGTATTTGACAAATAGCATCACCTCTGAGAATTGAGAAACTCAGAATCCGAAGAAGGGTTGAGTAGCTCATCCTATCTGAGGCCTTGTCTTATTTCTTCACTTGCCTTTTTTTCTGAGTGGCAGAAGGAAATATTTATACAGTACAGCTACCTGTAATAGTATCCTGACTAACATTTATTAAATGCTGGCCAAATAGCTTGCACAAGGCTAAACATTCACATATATTATCTCATTCAGTCTTCACAAACAACCCCAGGAGATCTGAACTACCATCATCCCATTTTCAGAGGAGCAAATTTCTTGAGGTCCCACAGTAGATAGATAACAGAGCCAAGGACGCAAGCAGTCTACTCCATGCTTAACCTCAATTCGAAATTTTGCTGCTTTTTGATGGAAACCCCTTGGGGATAATAATCTTTGGACATTTGAATGATTTTGCTCCCCTGTGATTGTCCAAAAGAGGTTACCAGGCAGATGCACTTCATGTTTTTATTCCCAGTTTAGCTATTTGCTATTACCTTGCATTTTAATATTACCCTTCAGATGTATTATTTACGAACTGCAACCTTTAGGAGGTTTATTTGCAATTCTTAGAAAGGTGGCCAAGGTACAGAGCCTCTGGTTCTATATCATGCAGAGCAAACAGAAAACGGAGATATATATCTTCTTCTTTGGCAGGCAGAGAGAGACGCCAACGGGAGTGGTGAGTTGGGGAAGAGGGCTCCTCATTAATATCTAACTGAAAGGAGTGAATACTTTTAATTTTATGGTATTCTTCTCCCTGAATGAGCTACTGAAGTTCAGAAATGACTAGTAGAACATGGAAATCATGTATATTGTAAAATAAGTATCATTTGGGATAACTGAGTAATTAATTCATTCCTCATCAACTTGTCTGTAGCTACTGATGTATTACATAGATGTGTGCTTTATTAGGAATCGGTGAGATAGGCACTCAGTGAAATCATTTTATATATGATTAGGGAATTTTTTTAAAAAAATTATGCATTACTTTATCTCAATGACGCAGTGTGAGGTGTTGTACTTTTCCAGGGCATCAGTGAAATACGGAATTGTACCATTTGTCTCTTTTAGACCAATTTAATTCCATTACATTTAATAATATTTAGTACTTATGGAGCATCATCTCCTTTCAAACGGAAACATTAACTGCTGTAATTAATTCTCCCAGCACTTCTTCAGGCTAAAAATATAAATAGACATAAAGAAAGCAATTAGGAACAGGTGTGCCCTTGATAAAGGAAGGGAACACAATCGGAGGTTCGGCCTCTGACTCAGGACTCCTGGGTTCAGTACCTGCATGTAGCAGGTTTTTTCCTTCAGGGAGGAAGTAGTGTACTTCGTAGAAATTGCAGCACATACCTGAAGCTTGATTGGTTGTGAGACAATATCTGGGTCCCTTCTCTATCATTAGTGAAGGTTCAAAAGTAGGTGACATGGTGGTCTTGTCTCCATGCTGAAATGCTATGATTTTTTTTTTTTTTTAACTCTGTGAAGAAGTGGATGATCAGGTATCTGCTGTTCACTGTCTCTTCTGGCTTATGCCCATTTTTCAAGGTCTGAGAAGAAGTGTGTATGTGGGGTAAAGGGATATGGAAGCCACAGAGAGTTTAAAAAAAAAATGTTTCTTTGGTCACTTGGTGTCCCCCTTAAGAGTCATCATCTCTCAGGTAAACTATAACTCAAATAAGTCAGTTTGATTCCATCTAAAAGATGAACCTGAGCATTCCTAATTGTCCTTCAGTAGTTTCCTTCTGTCCTCAGGAAAAAAGCAAAAAACAAAAAACAAAAAAAAACCATGCAAGATCCTTCTCATGGCATAAGACATGTCATAATAAACAACTCATTATTTTTAATTGCTGAGTTTTTGAGGACCATAAATGCAGAACTATGGTTTAAAGTTTCAGACATATATGTATACTAGTTAAAAATTCAGATTTCATAAAGACCACTCACTAATTACAGTTGGGCAAGCAGTGCTCCAGCAAAAACCAGTGTAACATGATTTTCAACCCTGAATAAACATTAAAATTACCTGGGTGGCTTTAAAAATACCAGTCTCTGGGTCCCACCATAATCTACTAATTTGGAATTTAGGGGAAGGGTACCTAGGCATTGATATTTTATAAAATCCCCTAGAGACTTAAGGTTGCTTCCAAAATTTAAAACCACTTCAGTACAGTAAAGGATAATATAACTTAGCAGTTAAAGATAAGGACTAGGGAATTAGACAACCCTGGGGTTTTTCATGTGTTCCTAAATGAATTTCTTGTTTAGTATTTGTTTAGAGACAGAGCAGGACATCGAAAATGATCACAAAAGTGGGAACCCTGGAGGCAGACCTCAGGTTTGTCTTTTTGTCTTTTTAACTGTCTAGCTGCTGACCTCCATACTGTATCTCTCTCAGCAAGACAAAAGCCTTCTGATTAACTACACTTTTCTTCCTTAGTTACCAATAAAGAAATAATCCATTAATACTTGAACATTCCTCTTTGGGAGGCGGATCCCAAGTGACTTCTCACATTACTCTTTCCAGGCACAAATACCCTCTTCCTGATGGAATTGTGATAAATGTAGTGTTACCCATCTTGTTCAGAAAGCCAATGATATTTTGTCAGTGCTTCTCTAGTAGCCCTAGTTGTGAGGATTAAATAAAGCAACAGAAATATAGTATAATGTTCGACATTGTTAAGTGTTAAATACATATTGGCTGTTGTCATTATTTTTATTTTCAGCACTGTATCTCTAATTACCTGAGTGCCTCATAACTGATTCTCTTATTACTCATTATTTCTGAAATACCATTTTCTCCTCCTAGCACGGAAATATACAAAGTAAGAGCGAACGCACTCTAAGTATTTAGAATGAATCGGGCACTGCTGTAAGTCTATATATATATGGCTTATTTAAATTTTGTCCCTATGAGGTAAGTCTTACCCCCATTTTAGAAATCAAGGCACTTAGTCACTAAGAGGACATGTACCTTTTTTAGGGTACAGCTAATATGTGGCGGGTTTAGGGTTTAAACTCAGGAACTCTGATTCCAGAGGTTGTGCTGTGAACCTTTACAAAACCTATTCTCTCATCCTGCTAAGATTTAGCTCCCAAGTATTATGACTAAATAAATGCATCATAGACATCTTCCTCTTCTAAAGAACAATGATCCATTTTCTCCACTGTCTCTTATATAAACTAAAAGTGTGTATATGATACTATACTGTGGGCATTCCTTTTCCAAGGAACACATAGTCCCGTGGAGGAGCACACATATGTTCTGAGTTGGGTGTGTTTGGTACACAGTCAAGTACCAGGCATATACTAGATGCTCAGCAAATGTTAACAATAGGACCAAAGAGATGCATGAACAGTGAACTCACAGGAAATAGAAATGATAAAAAGTCCAAGGAATAGGAGGTTTCTTCTAATTCTCTAATCAAAGGTGTTCAAATATGAGTTGCTAGTCAGGGTAGAGATGGAGGTGAGGAGATTTAAATGTACATTTTCCTTCCTTTTTTTCTTAATTGAAGAATAGTTAATACATAATGTTACATTTGTTTCAGGTGTATAACATAGGGATTGGACAACTGTGTGCTTTATGCCCTGCTCACCGCAAGTTAGCTACCATTTGTCGTCAGACTATATTTTCATTCTTGATGATGCATCACTAAAGTCCAGACATAGTTCTAGTTATATATTTGCAGTGACATGCCACTGCCATTCATCACTTCTAAGTTCCTCAGAATTCATCTACGTAAAGCTGTATTGGGGCCTAATGGAATTTTAATGAAAACGTATACCTAACTTCATTTCATGAAAAGTAATATGATGACTATATTTTTCTAGTTATGCCCCATACATACACATCTTAAAGTTTACTGACGCATTTAAAATAGAACAATTATGTCCTACTTTTACATTTGTCATGCTAGCTTAAAGCATATAGACTGCAACTGTTTTGCTTTTGACTCTTCTGAAGTTAGCCTGCAGAATTTTGGCACACTGTCATCAATGACGTCATCTCCGGGGAAATCCGTATATAGTCATCTCCTCCCCTGTGATGTAAAGATGGCATTCCCTGTGGCCATGGGATTTGATGCAAAAAAATGACTGGATACTTAATGACAGTGTTAACAAATTCAGCATGTTCCCAGTAGGCATTCCTCTTGGCTGTTTCCTATCTAGACTGCGTACTGTGGATGTGGCATGGGATCTAACGTTGGAATCATGTCCTGCAGTTGCAATTATCGCGCAGGAAGCTGAAGCTCACATTTTTATTCCTAAAAAGCTTCAGTTGACAATCAGACTTAAATTCTCTGGTGATCTTAGTGCTAAGGATCATCTGATAATTCTACAAGCATGTCTTGAATACCAACAATACGCTAAGTCTTGTGTTCAGTGCCAGGGATACAAAGATGAGTGGGATGTGGATAGTTCATGTCCATTTGGGGGGAGGAAAAGGGTCATGGTACTCAGAGTCGGGGAAGAGTAACTGTAGCTTCCCTTGAGTAATTGCTGCATACTAGACTTTTACCTCCCAGAGTTGATGACAATGTGCCAAAATTCTGCAGTCTAACTGAGGATCCAGCCTAAGCACAGTTGATGATTTCTGCCCTGACATAAGCAATGCTATCTCTACAGTTACAGGTTTTGATGTGTTCGTTGCCCTTTCCATTTGGAGAAAAAAGGAATCCATAAATTTAAAATTTTTTCTCTTTGTACAATTTAAAAATTAATTAGTGTATCTCTCTTTGGAAAACACAGACCTAGTGCAAAATATGCTAGACTATATAAAATCTTAAAGTAGGAGAAAAAAAATCCTAGAAATCTGTCCCTTTTGCTACATGCAGACGTTGCAAAAAATAAATACAAAGCAAAACCCCAGGCATGTAAAGTTAATTAATATCCCCAATAATGTTTTAGCTCAATAACTATTTCCTAAATTTTACCATGCCTCTCTATTTTTGCTGTCACCTCCCTAAGCCATATTTCCATCCTCCCTTGCCTGATTTATTTCACAATTTTTTAAATTTAATATCTAAAAATTTCTTTCCTGAGTTCAAGATCACACTCTTCCAATCAATTTTCCACAGTGAAGTCTGAGTGATATTTTTAAAACACGTATCTGGACATGTAGTCTCCTGCTGCAAATCCCTCATTAATTTCTCCAAACCCCTTTGGTTAAAAGTCTAGTATCCTTAATATGTCTAGAAGATGCCCACAAGCAAACCACTGCCTATAATTTCAGCCTCTCCTCTTGACACACTCATTATCCTCTGTTCCCCAACCATGTTGGACTTATTCAGGGTTCTTGAAACTATTCTACTAATGTTGATCCCTTTATTTTGGTACACGGTGGGGTTGATTATAAAGAAAAAGAGCTTTAGACCTAGATTTAAATTTGTCTATACAATTTCTCTTTGTCTATATTGGTGTATATTTCAAATGGAGATGGGGAGGGTCTCACTCTCAGGGTCATTATGAGTAAGAAAGAAGACAACTTCCTTAATAAATGTAACATCCTTCTTCTAAAGGCAATTGCATTTCCTCTTCACCTTCCAAAAAAGAGACTCCTGCCTTGCTGTTCTGAGTGTGTCTAATGGGTTCCTTAGATCATACCAGTGTCACCGGGGAGCTTTTTAGAAATGCAGAATCTCAGCCTCCACCACAAAATGTTGAACCCAAATCTGTATTTTGACAAGGCCCCCTAGATAATATGGGTACACATTGAGATCTTAGTTTCCTGCAGGGGATTATATTTCTTAGCTATTGTGTTTTCTTTTGGAGAATTCAAATCAAGCCATCATGTCAAATAAAATATATGTCACTGAGGGCAGGAGATATCTCTGACTTATTCATTATTATATCCTCAGGGTTTGGAACAGTACAATCAGTGACAGTTTTAAAAAAGCATGAGTAGTGGGGCCCAGAAAACTAGGACTCAATTTTCACTACTGTGAACTACTGTTAGATCTTAATTCTGATAGCTCTTAGTTATTACATAACAGTGGCATAATATTCAAGGACTCTGTATATATCAAAACTCAGATAATTCCAGATTAATTTTCCCCAGCACATAAATATACTCCTGTATGGAGAATATTTGCAGAAGCACGTATATACATGTCTAATATATTTTTGGAGCACAAAATCCAAAACCCTTGAATTGTATTATTTGACTTCATAATGCCTTGTTTCTAGCATTCTCTCTAACAGGTCCCAAGTGTTCTCTTCTAAATTAATAATATATTTTGTCATGGAGATGTTTAGTACTTTTTCATTATATTTTGTAATATCTCCTTTTTTTAAAGATTTTATTTATTTATTTGATAGACAGAGATCACAAGTAGGCAGAGAGGCAGGCAGAGAGAGAGAGAGAGGAGGAAGCAGGCTCCCTGCTAAGCAGAGAGCCTGATGCGGGGCTCGATCCGAGGACTCTGGGATCATGACCTGAGCCGAAGGCAGAGGCTTTAACCCACTGAGCCACACAGGTGCCCTGTAATATCTCTTTTCTAACTTAGAATTTAGTTGATTAGATATGTATGTGTTGATTGCTTATTGGTGTGTGTGTGTGTGTGTGTGTGTGTGTGTGTGTGTGTTCAGCTCAAATCCCAGGACTGCACATTTAATACTGATGATTTTTTTAAAGTATATTTTATCATTGCAGGTTTCACTTTTGTGCTATTTTTTGTTTAACTATTTTTATTTAACATTTACTACTATTATAGTAAGCAAAATCCCTCATGAACTTTTTGATGGACCCAAATGGCATTATGGTTCACAGTTACTGACAGTGGAAAGTGAGTGTTTCTCCTATCCAGAAAAAAATGAGACAGCAGTGTGATGAGAGCCCAATACAGTTTGTCCCTCACCCAGCCTACCCCCAAACTAGGTGATTCCCAGTGAATGTCAGAAGCCTTCATTATTTCAACTTTTATTTTCATTTTAAGTGTGACACTATATATATATATGCGCATATATATGTATATATATGCCATATATACATATATATTTCAAATTGGTATACTTGAACACAGAGAAAAATGCTGCAGTAAGTACTGTCTTTGATGTGAGTCCCAGCAACTTTTAAAAATTCAAAGGTGTGGTTAGATGTACATTTAGCAAGTCAGGCCCAGCAGGTAGCAAATCAGGCTCTTTTGAAAGCTTGCAGTTTGTCTCGGGCTATTCAAGCCACGTGATGAAGAATAACATTAGGAATTTCATTGAGGGTGACATTTAGGGCCTTCTCTTTTGTTTTGTTTTGTTGCAGTCAAATACCTAGAGACCACTTTTCTTAACTAGACAAAATTGTAGCTAGAAAATCCTTAATGGTCCATGGAGAAAGGAGTGATATAGTACAAAGTCTTGCTTTAGTTGTTATTTTAAATCTGAACATTATTTTACCGGGATCAAGAAAGAGTTTATGGTTTCTTTTTATGGAATGTAAGGTCCACACAGTTCTCAATACATATTCTAAGCCCAAAGCAAGTGTCTCCTAAGGTTTGTGAATGATGAATCCAAAATTCCAAAGGTCAGTGCAGGGTTGTAAACATACATTCCTTTTGGCATTAGAGAAATAAGCTGGTTTTAAACATTTTTCAAAAGTGCATTGACGAATGGGCAATCTACTTGTACTGTAAGCAAAGGTCAGTGACTTAATGTGCTAATTACAAAGCATTTTAATCCTGTTCTCAAATTGGAATAAGTCTTAGCAACAGTTGGTTAACTTGCATCTAGAGATGATATGCATTTGAGTGTAATAAAAATGAATTTCTCATTTAAAAATATATATGTAAAAATATATATATGTATATGTGTGTAGTCTTCTCTCATTTTAGCTATTTCAGATTAGTGATTTTTACTTGCATTATTCACACTTTTTTTTTTAACGTTTAACATTTCTCTTTATTCTCAGTTCTATGTAAAACCTAAGTAAGTGGTTGTTTTTTCAGCACTCATTTGTATCACCACTGTGATATAAAATGATTAATGACTGCCCTCTGTTTAAAAACTAGCCCTATAGCATATAGATATATAGTGATAGGCATGTGTTTGTTATGCAACACAGCCACTCAGCAAAGGGCTTTGCAGATATCAAGCTGACTTATGATTACACTTTGCTGCATTTTAGCTTTTGTCTGAGTCGTGTAATAGACATGGTTTTTTTTATGTATTAATCTAGTAATTGATGCCCTTCTTGCTAAAAAAGAAGGCATCCTTTTGATTAGATCTTTCCTCTTGGTGGACTTACTGGAAAGCTTTATTGGGAAGCTCAATACAGTAGGTTTCTTCCCAAGAATCTCCAGTCTCTGCAGGTGAACAACCAGGTGAGTTGAAAATGAAAATACGTAGCTCGGAAAGTTTTTGTTGTAGTCACTTGGTTAAGAACAGGAGTTTGGAATTAGGGTGGCAGACTTGAAAATCAAGTCAACTAGATGTGTAACCTTAGCCGCACTATACCCATTTGGAAACTAAGGCTCAAGATGTTTGTATGAGTTTATACATATTACATAGCACACAGTACAGTAACTGACAACAGGTAAAAATCTGAAAACATAAAAGCAAAGCAAACAAAAAAATCAACCTGTAAGCCCAGTTAATGAATTCTCTGATATATATAGTTCCAAAAACTGTTCTGCTTCTTCATAGGTGTCCCTTTGCTAAATCTGTGAGGTGCCATATTGGCCCCACATAGAGTATAGAGAGAGAAAGTATATTTTGATGAAGTGATTTCTACAACAGCATCCATACTTTGAACCACTTTAGAGAAGTCATATCACGACCTTCATAGAGTTTCTAAAATAAAATGCTATTTCATTTGCTTATTCAAATGGAGGCTCAACCTTTCCTATTGACTGTTATTTGGTTCATTAATATTAGGATGGAATCAGAGAATGCAACCACTCAGTGGGTCTATAGTCTGTCTTCAGTAGAGGTGGATAAGAGATAGCAGGAAATAATGGAGGAGGAGAGGTGTGTAGGAACACAACAGCTGGAGTTACGTGGAATAGTCAAGAGTCATAGTAAGAACAAGCTCTCTTAACCAGTTTTTGAGCCGGCCAAGTTCCTTGATGAAAGAAATAGAAGTATCAGTGAAACGTTTGTGATGTGTAATAGCCTGTACCTATGGTGCGTATGCATTTGAATACCTCAAAAGCAAGTTTACCATATTCACCTAAGCATATTAAAGCTTAGCACAGATGAAAATACAAATCTATAAGAAATAAAACCAAACCATAACCTAAAAGCAATGACCGGCCTTCATAAACTAATAATAGTTGAGAACCAAATCTTAAAAATTCAAAACAAATAGGAACAAAATAGATCGTTTAGCCAATCTGTAAAATTGCAAATAGATTTCCTATGTACATTTGTCAGTGGTGGGGCCAACAGGTTGACTCGTGGCCGCCTGGCATCCATTATGAGGTATAGAAGCTGATTACCAGTACACATCAGAGTAGCCATAAGATAAAACAAACCAGTTCATCTCAAGAAATTTGGTTACTGGCTCAGCGTTGGGAATAGTTATTTATACCTCGCCATTTTTTCCCTGAAGGACATTAGACAATGGAATGAGCAACATCCCCAGCGCTAGCCAGGTAATATCACACCGAGGTGTTTCATAAGGCTTTTAATTTCTAACATTCCTTAATGTAGGTCACGAAAGTGCAAGTGTCACATGTATAGTGCAGTTCACTGGAACTAACTCTAACTGTACTGAAGGGAAGGTGTGGTCTTTTTTTTTTTTTTTTTTTTTTTTTAAAGATTTTATTTATTTATTTGACAGAGAGAGATCCCAGTAGACAGAGGCAGGCAGAGAGAGAGAGAGAGAGAGAGGGAAGCAGACTCCCTGCTGAGCAGAGAGCCCGATGCGGGACTTGATCCCAGGACCCTGAGATCATGACCTGAGCCGAAGGCAGCGGCTTAACCCACTGAGCCACCCAGGCGCCCCCTTTTTTTTTTTTTTAAGTATTTTATTCATTTATTTGACAGAAAGAGAGAGAGAGATCACAAGTAGGCAGAGAGGCAGGCAGAGAGAGAAAGGGGCAAGCAGGCTCCCCACCGAGCAGAGAGCCCGATGCGGGGCTCGATCCCAGGACCCTGGGATCATGACCCAAGCCGAAGGCAGAGGCTTAACCCACTGAGCCACCCAGGCGCCCCGGGAAGGTGTGGTCTTGTGGAGCATACTGCTCCCGAATGTCTCAGGTGTTCCTCTGTAGTTTAGAGGAAAATTGTTCAGAGCAACGATTTTCAGATATTTTTAAATCACCTTGCTTTCTTGTCAGACCATGTCTTACATAAAAAAAAGCATTTAAAATTGAAATTTTCGAGGCTCCTGCATTATGCTTGGGGCCACGAAGGTCCACGTGGTTCCTCACACTCCATCTCCTGAGGTGTCTCCTGACATAGTGCCACGGACCCTGCCCCTGGCACAGGGTTGTGCCATATTTTTATAGATACATAATGCCTGGGACTTAGCATGTGCGTGTGTGTGTGCGCTGGCGAGCACATACGTGTATGCTTGTGTCTAAAGAAAGATAGGTACAAGTAGAAGTAAAAGAATGTTTGGTGAACCCAGACCTTCACCTGTAACTTCCACCCGTACTATTGTCAGTTAACAGACATACTTCTACTTAATATAGATCTCACACTGACTCTGAGATACTATTGTTCCTATTGTGATGTAGAAACTAAGGGTCAAATAAGTAAAATGATTTGCTTAAAATCACATGATATTTAATCACAAAGCCAATGTTGGGGTTGAGGACTGACTTCAAAATCCATAACCTTTCTTCTAGACCGTGTTGTTGAATTGGATGGCGAGGCTAAACAGTGAGGCACTCAGACCACAGGTGCTCCTGCAATGCCTTCTAATGCATCTGTTGGGTTTTTTTTTTTTTTTTTCTCTTTATCCTTGAAATTGTCATAAAATGTATTAATGGCAGAGTTCAATGGCAGTAATTAGCCACTTGAAATAAAAAGTGCATAACAAATGGGACCTTTGTAGCCATTTTCCTCTCCAGTCTCACCATTAACTCGGCACACCCTCGATGCCCGTTTCCAGTGTGTCTGCTATAGATGCTGTTACTATTAATGAGACTTATGGGAGCTCACAAAAGAAATAGTGGAATCTATTCAATGAAAATTATGGATCCTTTAATAATGCTTCCTTGTGAGTTAGCACACTGCATCCTGGTGGTGCCTTTTGCACAGCGAACCATTGTTTAAATGCTGGGTCATTTGTGGGCATGTGCTCCATCTGTCAGGCGTCACAGAAACCTAAGGACATAAAAAGTCCTTCTACCACCTAATGGTTTTCAGCTGTTTGGTGAATTCAGGAGTTGACCCTTTAGAAGAGATAGCTAACAAGGACACAGATCAGGGTGTTAATTTGGAAGGTGTAACAAAGACAGGAAGCAAAACTGTGTATAAATTAGTATGGAGACTTTGGAAAGAAATGTGAACTTTTATTGGAAATTAATGGGCTGATATCAGGCATACTTGGGTTCAAATACCTGTTCTCCGGTTTGTTGTCTTCTGATTTAAATAATCTACCAAAGGATCAGTTTTCAATAAGGGTTCATTCTGTTTCCTTCTCCTCATATTTAGGGCATAGATTTTTTTTTTTTTCCTACTTCCAAGGAGGTATCAACAGATTTCAGGAGAAAAAATAAATAGAATATTTATTTGAAATGGAGAAAAATGTTTGGAAGGTGAAAAGTGATTGTTAAGAAATACACACAGGGGGGTAGGAAAAGAATAAATGAAACAAGATGGGATCGGGAAGGAGACAAAACATAAGAGACGCATACTGTCACAAAACAAACTGAGGGTGACCCGGGGGAGGGGGTAGAGAGAGGGTGATGGGGTTATGGACATTGGGGAGGGTATGTGCTATGGTGAGTGCTGTGAAGTATGTAAACCTGGCGATTCACAGACCTGTACCCCTGGGGCTAATAATACATTATATGTTTATAAAAAAAAAAAAAAGAAATACACACACACACACACACACACACACACACGTAGCTTTGGAATTGAAGACCAGAGCTCCATGATTCTACTTCTTACTAGCTTGTGTGTCCTGCAGTAGGTGATTTAACTACTCTGTGTTTCAGATTTCTCATCTACAAAATGTGAATAATAAAAACCATCATGGAGAGTAAGGATGAAAATGCATATGTTAATCAGTTAGAAGAGTACATGGCACATGGTAGGTTCTATATATTCACCTTATTCTGCCATGATCTGACCCGATCCTCGTAATGGTAGTCACCTTTGAAATAATGATGTTAGAGATTTTGTGCTTCTTTGCAGCAAGCTTCCCCCTTGCCCCACACTCCATTGAGAATACTTCAAAAGCCAAATCATTTATGGGGTAAACAGTTATTTACTGTGAGACTTAATTCTAGCATTTTATTTCATGACATACTTCTCTGCTGAGGAACAATATATTGTACTTTTGTAGAAGAAAATCCTTTTAGAATTTATGTTTTATGGTGCTTTGAAATACATGTGGGATAATTCCTCTGTAATTAGGCAAGATGCATTAATTATTTCCTAATGAGGTCAAATGAAGAAAAAAATAAAAATAAAACAAAGGAAATGTAATATCACATTATTTTCTTTCTCTAACTAAAACCATCAAAAGCACATGCCTACCAAGTAGAAATAATTATTCTCCTCCAAATGATGGCTTGGTTTGGTGAAAGGTGAGCCTTTTGATTTTGAGCTATTCAGTGTTGTCTATAATAATACATTATTCCATTGAGATTTAGTCCTTACTGGGATAAGGAAAAATTGTGAGTCTCCTGATTGCTATTAGCTTCTCGAGGTTCTATTAAAACAGGAAGAACAACAAAAAACTTCTTTGCTCATTTTTGTGTTTTGTCTTGTTATTTAATCAGCCTGGCCGTGTCTGATAGGCTTTTGACAGGGTTTCCACCCCATGGTCTCACCTGCTTTAATTGGACAGTGGCAGTTTTCAATTAGTGTAAGCTCAGCTCCTTGGACTGCCTTTGCAATTTCTGTCACACATATATTGTAATTATGTGTGTACCTCAATGTGTGAGACTATAAACATATGCTATATATTTGAATAAGAGTGCTGTCAACACTTTATTTTAGAAGTGTATTAATTATGACTGAATAATAATGTGGATACTAATGCAGAGCTGTATTCTGTTCCTGGTTGATATTTACATTACCAAATGCATCTCATTCTCAGAAGAATGAATTTTAAAGTAAGGAACAATTAGCAACTCTATGGAAATTGTATATCAAGAGTGCCTTACAAATAATCCTCCTCAAGACAGCTAACAGCTCTTTATTTTAAATTGTTTCTTTGCCAAAACAGGCAGCGATGTTAAAAATAGAAGGCTGAATTGTATTTAGAGTTGCAGCAACTGAAGATGACTGCATGGCTAGATAAGATTTTTAAGTGTGTAAAGCTCTTTTTTTAATGGAAACTAATACCATTTATCTTGATTGTATTGTTCTATCAATCACTAAGATTCTGTATATTTATGAGTGCAGTTTTTGAGTATGATGCTCTTTGACCTTCACATGAGCACACACTGATGATGCCTGGGAAGGTGATTATTTTCAGCAACTTTCAGCAGTCAGGGTAGATGTCAGGGATGGGAAAGAGATTCTTTTATTCAACATCCCAAGTAGGGGCACCTGGGTGGCTCAGTGGGTTAAAGCCTCTGCCTTCAGCTTGGGTCATGCCCCGCACTGGGCTCTCTGCTCAGCAGGGAGACTGCTTCCCCTTTTCTCTCTGCCTGCCTCTCTGCCTACTTGTGATCTCTCTCTCTCTCTGTGTCAAATAAACAAATAAAATCTTTAAAAAATAATAAAAATAAAAGATAAACATCCCAGGTACTTGTGTATCTAGGTGAGACATTAAATTTGGCCTGATATTTAGTTCTGTAAGAACCATAAGAATCTGCTTCGTCCCATAACAAGAGGTTGGGAATGGAATCTGTGTGTTGGGCATACGGTAGAAACACTATAAATATTTGTTGATTATATTTGACAATAGACTATATGGACAAATATGAATACTCTATTTCTATGTAAATTAAGTGTTTTAATATTCAGGGCAAGGATGTCTGAATGACCCTAAAAAAATGCTTGGAACCTAACATTGATTATTCCTGGCAAAAACAACTTGAACCATTTATTAAAATTAGCATTTGTCTTTATTGGATAAAACAATTCCACCTAGAATTTTTCAGGATTTAAAAGAAAATCACAGAAATAAATTACTCTGATTTCTTAATCAATGCTTCTCAAAGTGTGCCTGGACCAATATTAGCACCCCGGAAGCTTTTTAGAAACACAGTTGCTTGGACCCCAACCCCAAATTGCTAAATAGGGTCCTGAAATCTCTGTATTTACTTATGATTCTGATACTCAGTAATGTTTGCCCTGCTCAAGGATATATCTGAAAATTTGTTCATACCTCTTTCCTCTAGCTATCTAGATAGATTGCCAGGGTTTTAGGATAATCTGACATAATATTAACCTGAAATTTCAGATGAGTGCCCCCTGTCTCAGAAGGATTGCTTTAATGTGCAAATTATCGTTAAATTTGCTTCAAATAAAGACATGTTGGGCAGGGAACTTGAATATGCTAGCTTTGTGGTTTGCATTTGATGTATATAGTATTTCATTTAATATTCACAAAATTTCACATTGCTCATTTCCCCATTTGTAAAATTTGTCTTAAATTGAAACAAGATGAGTTTGATTTTCCTGTGGTCATATATTGAAACTTCCAAATCTAGGTTTTGTGATATTAACCCTACAATTTTTTTAAGACTATTTGTTATTTACTTATATTATTATTTTTTTAAACATTTTACTTATTTATTTGACACAGAGAGAGAGAGAGAGCACAAGCAAGGGAGCAGCAGAGGTTGCTGCAGAGGGAGAGGGAAAAGCCGGCTCCCCACTGAGCAGGGCACCTGACTAGAGTTCAGTCCCAGGATCCTGGGATCATGACCTGAGCTGAGCCAAAAGTAGACTCTTAACTGACTGAGCCACTCAGGCGCCCCTATTTATTTATTTTAGGAAGCAGGCAAGCAAGCAAGTGTGGAGAGGGGCAGAGGGAGGGAGAGGATCGTAAAGAGACTCCCTGCTAAGCACGGAGTGCAACTTGGGGCTTCATCCCAGGACCTTGAGATTATGACCTGAGCTGAAATGGAGAGTTGGCTACTTAACCTACTGAGACTCCCAGGTGTCCCATATAATTTTTTTTTTTTTAATTTCCAATCAGCAACCCCTGTTTACATTACGTTTAGCCTATGTTTAACATAATTTAAAGTTATATTAGTTTTTCTTAAATAAACTTTATTAAGGTATAATTGTATTAAATTTAGCTAAGTGGTTCTCAAATTTCTTTTGGTCATAGGACATCTTTATACTTTAAAAAAAAAAAAAACTTACTGAGGACTCCACAAAGCTTTGATTTATGTGAAGTGTGTTTATTATACTTGCATATTTGCCATTTTAGAAATTCACACTGAGGAAGTTTAAAGATTTAAATCACTTAAAGGTAAAAATGATAAACCTATAAGTAACATTTGAATGAAAATAACTACTTTTCAGCAAAGAATCCTGAGAAGACTCTTACTGTTTTTACATTAAAAAATTCTCTTTGATTTCTGGGTTAATAGAAGATAGCTAGATTCTCCCATCTACTTTTGCATCCAGTCTGTTGCAATGTGTTATTTTCATTAAAATATATGGGGAAAAATCCAGCCTCAAACAAATACATAGTTGGAAAGACATGGTTATTTGGATAATCTTTTCAGATAATTGTGGCTGTTTTTCTTTGATATCATACCAAAGTCTCCACAAGTGGGAGTGTCTGAAAATTCAGTTTCAGTGTGGAATCTGAAACCATATCAATACATTTCTATTCTCTTCTACATTGTCTGTTGGTTTCCCTTAGGTTTAGAATGGATCTTGGCCAACTTATAATTTTCTTACATCATACATTTGGAAAATACTGTTTCACTGAGCTATTATATAGATAATTCCAATTTTATTATAAACTAATAAAAAATTCATGTCAAAGAGTATCATCAGATCATTAATCTCACATAAAATCTTCAAGTATCTTGAAGCTTCAATCTCACAGAGGCTGATACAAATTTTCTTAAATTCACACATTTGCTATAAAGCTCAAAATCTTTCATGGACAACAGATACTCTTGGTTATCTTTGAAATCATAAGCTAATTTTGTTTATAAATTTAAAATTTTTATTTTATAAATTATAAATTTTTTATAAAATATATGGTAAGCACTCAAATCAAAATAGTTTGTCTGTCATCTGTTCACATAAAAAATGTGGCTTTTCAGCTTGCAACTGAAGCAATCCTATGTGATATTCTTTGAGTCAATGACCATACCTCAGCATGGAGCAGAAGTGCCTTATGGGTATTTCCCATTCCTTCACACAGAATACTAAAAACGTATACTCAGATCTGAGATTTAATAAAATTAATATTTTTGTACTGTTTCATCAAGGACATTCTTAAGTGAAACTGGCTTTTTTTTTTTTTTTTTTAAATCCTTAGAGTATGTGGTAGTGAAGAGTTACCCTGCCTCTTAGCATAGATTGGTGCCGCTGTCTTGATGGGTGCTAATATGGCAACAGTTTTTCTTCCGTTATACTTGTATTCTCCATATAAGTGTCAATACAATGAAAAAAGCAAATAACTTTGACCACCTGGAAGGGGCTCAGAAATCCCCAGAGGTCTGTGGACCCAAACTTTGAGAACTTCTGCTCTAGCCCTTTCTGATTCTTAGGTTCAGAGTGCTGATGGAAGTGTTTCCTATTGAGGTAGGAGAAATCTCACCAGTCTTGCACCTTTGCTTCTTCCCAGAATTTTTCTGGTACCTTGATGACAAAGACCGGCCACTTTTAAATATAACTGTAGGTGGTTAAACCACCAGAACTACAGCTTTCAATCCAATCTACCCAGTTTCCCACCATTGCTCCTAAATTGCCAGGTTACCCCCCCCCCACACACACACACAGGGTAAATAATTTGTGCAATGCTGACCTATAAGAAATGTATTTCAGTACATAGTCTCTTTCAAAGAACCCTCACTCTTACATTCAAAGGTAATTAGAAAGCAATATATTTCTTTAATATAATCACTCTATAATATGCCGAAGTGAAACCTGTATTTTATTGTTAAATGAAACGTCTTAGAAACCTGGTTCCCTTCTGGTAACTCTGAAAATCTTTCTCACAAGTGTTCCCAAATCTCTTTTCTCAAATATACCAAAATTGAAAGTAAATAAATAATACATGAAAAGTTAATCTTTTTTTCCAACCCCCTCCCATGCAAACTCTTTGTCACTTTGATTCCCTCTCCTGTCCACATTTATTGCTTCTGTATTAGTAGCTCTTGAACTTGTCATTGCAAATAAACCACCATATCTGATTAATAGGAAGAAGGTCAAAAGGACCATTTGATCTACTTTTAATGGCCTAAGACTCCACTAGGCCAGAAACACTTTTTCTCATGATCAAAGAGGGTGAAGATGTTATGAATACATATACTCATTATAGTTTCTTACCACAAATACATTAGAAATACTAGGAAGAAGAAATTAGGTGGGTTGGAACTTTTTCCTATATTCAAAATTACATAGCACCCAGTATTATTTTTTTTAAATATTTTATTTATTTATTTGACTGAGAGAGAGATCATAAGTACGCAGAGAAGCAGTCAGAGAGAGAGAGGGGGAAGCAGGTTCCCTGCTGAGTAGAGCCTGATGTGGGGCTTGATCCCAGGACCCTGAGATCATGACCTGAGCCGAAGGCAGAGGCCCAACCCACTGAGCCACCCAGGCGCCCCCATAGTACCCATTATGATGCTGTTGTGTTACCAGTGTGGTTGAATGTACAAAGGAAGGTTGGGGGTTTTTTTATTTTTGTTTTTGTTTTTTTGTTTTTTAGGAGAGGTTTGATTATATGGTCATTTGAGTAAATATTTCCCACTAGGAGATTCAAATTTGCAAAGTGTTATCTTGTAATTCTCTAGCTTGACACTGTTTTTTGCAAATGTCCCATCTCACCTCCCAAGCTCTGCCTCCTAGCCTTACTAGATTGTCTGACAGCTAGGGCAAGTTCTCTTTTGTCCTCTGCCTGGGGAGGTTTCTACCATTAGGCTCTTTCCCACAGGGGATTTTGGGGACCTAGGACTCTGAGGTGTTCATTAGGTATCATAGGTTTCCAAGTTTATTCAGTCTAGGACTCTGTTTCCTACTCTGTATGTACCTCAGAATTGATGACCCCTACCTTGACCGCAATTCTCATAAGCCTCTTATTAAGCAAACGGTAATATGTTAAGATGCATGTTGTAAAAAAAAAAAAAAAAAATCCTTAAACAGGTCTTCATTTTGTGAACAGTGAAGTCTTTGGTTTCTGATACTTTTATTTTTCTTCCCCTATGTTCAGTTCTGGAATACAACATTAAAACAAAAAAATGAACATGAGCTTCAGAAGCAGATCGACTTGGATTCAGGTCTTTTCTCCACTGCTCACTATATATGACATTGAGCCATGACTTAATAATCTAATTTTCCCTTCCTTTCTTTCTTCCTTCCTTCCTTCTTTCTTTCAAGACTTTTATTTATTTATTTGACACAGAGAGAAAAACACAAGCAGGGGGAGCGGCAGGCAGAGGGAGAGGGAGAAGCAGGCTCTGCCCTGAGCAGGGAGCCCAATGTGGGGCTTGATCCAAGGACCCTGCGATCATGACCCAAGCCGAAGGCAGACTCTTAACCATCTGAGCCACCAAAGTGCCCCTAATTTTCAGTTTCTTAATCTGAAAAATGAAGAGTCTAGTATGTACTTCATAATATGTTGTAGCACTTAAACGAAATAGGAAACAAATGTATCTAGTGGAAACTCATTGATGTTCTTCAAGACATGGCTGGATAAGTAAATGAATACGTTTTCCCCTTATTTTATAAATTAAGGAAGGTATAATTAGAAGGGGCAAAGTCAGTAGACATCTGATATGTAAACTTGGAACCAACATTTCAACAATTCTATAACTGCATTGATAGAAAATAAGGTGTTAGTGTTCTGTTGTTGCTGTGACAATTTGTCACAAACATAGTGGCTTAAAATAAATGAGTGTATTATCCTATATTTCTATAGGTCAGAAGTCCAACCGAGATGTCACTGGGCTAAAATAAAGGTCCCTGACTGTGTTCCTTTCTGAAACCTCTAGAAGATCATCTTTTTCCTTGCCTTTTCAGTCTTCTAGAGATCACCCACATTTCCTGGTTAGTTTTCACAGGCAGCAGGCTTGAATCGCTGACCCTTCTGCAGCCATGTCTCCCTCTAACCATAGACAGAAAGGGTTCTTCTCAATTTTTTTTTTTTTTTTTAGGATTTTATTTATTTATTTGACACAACGAGAGGGGAAACACAAGCAGGATGAGTGCCTGATGTGGGGTCGATCCCAGCACCCTGGGGTCATGACCTGAGCCAAAGGCAGATGCTTAACAACTGATCCACCCAGGTTCTTCTCTTTTAAAGATCCATGTAATTCGTTTGGGCTCACCTGAATAAACCAGAATCATCTTCTCATCTCGAGGTCACCAAATTAATCACATTTGCAAAGTCTCTTTTGACAGGTAAGGTAACATATTGATAGGATCTGAGGATTAAGATGTGGATATATCTGGGGAGGCTCATTAGAGTTTCACAACTGGAATCACAGCATACTAGTAGAACAATTGCAAGTCATAGCCACCACTTTAAATAAGTAGGGTATACAAAGATAAGTGGCTAGGATGCTTGAGAAGGATGTATTAGCTTATTAGGGTTGCCAAAATAAAACAACATGC
Organism: Martes martes; assembly: GCF_963455335.1. NCBI lineage: Eukaryota > Metazoa > Chordata > Mammalia > Carnivora > Mustelidae > Martes > Martes martes. Next base: position 23,329,678 of record NC_137905.1, read on the forward strand.
TGGGTAGCATAAACAACAGAAATGGGCTTTTTCATAGTTCTAGAAGCTAAAAGTTCAAGATCAAGGTTTTGGCAAGTTTGGTTTCTACTGAGGCTTTTCTCCTTGGCTTGGTCATTTTTCAAGGGTCCTGGGATCGAGCCCCATTTTGGGCTCTGCTCAGCGGGAACCTGCTTCTGCGTGCCACTCTGCCTGCTTCTGTGCTCTCTTTCTCTCTCTCCTTCTGTCAAATAAATAAACAAAAAATTTTAAAAAATTAAAAAAAAGGAAAATGTAATAAACAGTAGTGCCTGGCTGCCTTAGTTGGTGAAACATGTGACTCTTGACCCTGGGGTTGTGAGTTGGAGCCCCACATTGGGTATGGAGTTAATTTTTAAAAAATTGTTAAAAAATGTAATAAATTGTTTTCATAAAAATTTGTGATTATTTTTATTATAGGAGACTTATATATTTCCAACAGCTCTATAGATCTGTGGTATGAAAACTGAGGGCATTTCAGTTTTCAGGTTTTCTTTTCAAGTTTTGTTGTTGTTGCTGTTTGGTACTTTCTCAATTTCTAGGCTTTGTTAGTGGAATGGAGACAGATTAGAGAAACACACATTCTGGCAATTTGATGGTATGTTGGGCTCCATTTTCAAATCTTTGCTATATGAATAATGGTACTTAGGAGAGTAAGAGCTTAAAAAAGGCAAATTTCACATACATTCCAGCCTTATAACAATCCGAGATAATTTTTTTGGGGGGGGGGGATAATATTGCTGTTTGTCTTATTACTATTTTAACAAGAGGAAACTAAAATAGAGAAAAATTATTTTTTTTTGACAGCATGTGAGCAAGATAGAGGGATAGGAAGAGAGAGAATCTTCTTTTTTTAAAGATTTAGTTATTTATGAGAGAGAGAGAATGTTGGGGGAGGGGCAGAGGGAAAGGGAAAGAAAGAGAGAGAATCTCTCAAGCAGATTCCCCATGGAATACCGAACCTGCCGCAGGGCTTGATCCCACAGCCTGAGATCATGACCTGAGCTAAAATCAAAAGTTGGATGTTGGGGCACTTGGGTGGCTCAGTTGGTTGGACAGCTGCCTTCGGCTTGGGTCATGATCCCAGGGTCCTGGGCTTGAGCCCCATATTGGGCTCCCTGCTCAAGGAGAGGCCTGCTTTTCCCTCTCCCACTCCCCCCGATTGTGTTCCCTCTCTTGCTCTCTCTCTCTCTCTCTCTCTCTCTCTGTTAAATAAATAAATAAACAAATAAATAAAGTTGGATGTTTAATTGATTGAGTCAGCCAGGTGCCCCTAACAGAGAAAACTTAAATGACTTGTCCAAGATCATATCTAGTGTAGTCATCCCCTCCTTACCCGTCAGAATCCATTCCAAGTCCCCCGGTGGATGCCTGAAACCTTAGATAGTACCAAACCCTGCATCTACTGTTTGTTTCTATACACACATACCTATGATAAAGTTTAATCTATAAATTAGGCACACTAAGAGATTAACAACAGTAACAAATAATAAAATGGGATAGTTAGAACAGTATGCTATAATAAAAGTTTTGTGACTGTGATCGCTCTCAAAATACATTGTACTGTGCTTATCCTTTTTCTTATGATGATGCAGAAGGATGAAATGCCTACACGAAGGGAAATGAATGGCGTAGGCACTGTGATGTAGTTTTAGGCTGCTACTGACGGTCTGATGATGGGTCAGAAGGAGGATCATGTGCTTCAGGACTGCAGCTGATTAAGGGTAACAAACCAGGGAGAGGGAAATTGGGATAATGGGGAACTACTATATTGTACTTCAGACTAGGTCTTTGGATTCTCATCTGTCTAAAAGGAAGAATATTTGTGAATATGTTCACTTGGCAGTCCTCTCATCCACTCTTTCATGCACCCCTACATTGTCCAATAAAACCATTTCCCTACCTTTCTTCTTTTAATTTTCTTATCAACACTTTTATCCATTCACTCATCCAGCCATCAGCCCATTCATCTACCCATTGAGTTGTCATGGGTGAGACTTGGTATTGTGGCTATTTCTGTTAAATCTGGACTTTGATCATGATCCTCTGCTTTCTTAACAAGACTTTGAATGAGACAGTTTGCAAAAGCTCAAGGGATAATACTGGGTAACACAGCTAAGTTATTATTAGGCACTGTGATCACAGAAAAGGATGATTTGCCAATGTCACACCCTATTTTATGACCCAAACTAAACTCTAGGTTCATGTAGTTCTTTTTAAACTTCATTTGCAATGTTCTTCCAAGGTCACAGCATTTTGATTACCCCAGTCTCTTTATAAATACAGAATTTCAGAGAGAGGAGATGACTGTCATTTGGTTATCCACTGTGTTCTTTCCCACTGTGCTCTTGTCAGTTATTTGGATAACAAGATACATCCTGTTTAGCAAGTAATTGTAATTAGCACATCAGAAATCTAACTCATATTTTTGACTCCTCTTAGTTCTCTGGTTAATCAAGTTCTTTTGAAACATAAAGAACATTGACATGACGTTTTCTTAAGATTTTCCCCTTTTTCCACAGTACGACTGAATGTTCCACTGTAAATTGACCTTTTGAAAATACCCTGGTTACTTTAAATATCCATATTTGTTTAAGATCTACTTGTTTTTATGGCTAATAATCCTGTTTTTTTTTTTAACTCTTATTCACCTTGCTTGTATTGTATATTATCACATTGTATACTTATTTGACACAAAAGTTCCCCCTTTCATATCTCTGTGTCTCTATCCATCCATCCATCCACCCATCTTTTCTTAAAACATTTTATTTTATACACACACACACACACACACACACACACATATATATATATATATATATTTTTTTTTTTTTAAGATAGAGAGAGCATGAGTGGGGGAAAGGCAGAGGGAGAGAGAGAATCTCAAGCAGACTCCAAGCTCAGTGAAGAACCCTACTCAGGGCTCCCTCCATCTCACAACCCTGAGATGTTGACCTGAACTGAAATCAAGGGTCAGATGCTTAACTGACTGAGCTACCCAAGCACTCCCTATCCATCTTTCTAATTAAGATAGATTTTTTTTTTCAGAAAATTTGTGTAGAGTGATTTGTTAATTGTTGAAAATTAAGTATATACCAACGATTTTCACATGAGAATCTCTTAGAGTTTGTCGTTGAACTTCTCAGGACTGTGTCTTATTTAGTGTAAGACGGGGAATAGTGCTCTGAAACAGAATAATTTATTATGTTTTCCCAAAATCAATCTTTTAGTGAGAAACTCTGTGGTCCTTCTCAGGACCTTCTCAACTCTGTTGCCCACTCAGCAACATGTCCATTGATGCATGGTATTTAATGTGTGTTGGAATCTATATAGAAGATGGCTTAGACTCTTCTTACTCAGCCTACCCTTTATTCTATTGTTTCCTTTATCCATGAATTCTCCAATAAAACCATCTAGCTACTCATCCTCCTTTCCGTAATTATCTTATCGACCAGTTCATCCATCTATCCACTCGTTCATCTGTGCACCTAAATCTAGTTTTAGTAATTGGTCCACTATGACTGTTCACCCACACTCTGGCTCACACTAGCATTTATTCAATGATCCAATGCCTAGTGACTGCTGTCCCCCTAATTCTAGGCTTACAGTTATCAGGTAATAAAAAAAAAATCTTAAAATTTTATTTGTTAATTATACCTCAATAAAGTTGGGGGAAAAAAAACTTCCAGATATATTGACTATCATTGCTTATTTAATGGGTAAATAAGTATAAAAAATGTGATTTTCAAGTGCCTTGTCCAATGGGTGAGTTTCGTCCCAGATCTCATTGTATTTAACTCAAGAGATAGCATTCTTTTTTTTTTTTTTTAAGATTTATTTATTTTTTTATTTATTTGGCCAACAGAGATCATAAGTAGGCAGAGAGGAAGGCAGAGAGAGAGGAAGGGAAGCAGGCTCCCCGCTGAGCGGAGAGCCCGACGTGGGGCTCGACGTGGGGCTCGATCCCACGACCCTGAGATCATGACCTGAACTGAAGGCAGAAGCTTTAACCCACTGACCCACTCAGGCACCCCAAGAGATAGCATTCTTATTTTTATTATAAATTGATGTTGTCTGTTGAATTCTGACCAGGAATACAATAGGCAATACCTATCATTGTAATTCTAAAATATCATTTTCACAAGAATCGACCTTATATGCATTTTTATTTTGAATTTTAATTCCTTGAAGATATCATGCCTATCAGCATTAATTTTGTCATATTTTAGTCATTACAAAAACCCTAAAGGTAGGGTATTAAAACTATTTTTAAAATCTTTTACAAATAAGAGAACTGAGTTTTGGGGATGTTAAGTAAATTCCTGAGCATCGTATAGTTTTTCCTAACCTAGCTCTGTTCCTCATCAGCCCCTTATTCTAGACTCTGTAATCTGAACTACTACTCTACAAATCTTGAGTTGCCTTCCAGAAACATACTGACTTCCAAGACTAAGAGATTTAATATATTCACCAGGCCGTTATCAGCATACATAGGGAAAAAAAAAATGTATCTAACAGAAGGGAAAAGGGAAGTCCAATGTTTTGTTTTGTTTTGTTTTTTCCTGTGATTAGTTAAATGTTGGAGACTCCAACTCAGTACTTAAAGGGAAAGAGCAAATCTGAGAATGTAGAAGTTCAGTGTTCTTAGAGCATTTTTAAGACCATTTTGGAAGAGGAGCTAAGTTAATAAGATAGCTTTTATATGATATCATTACAAAATTAATCCATCTAATTCTCCTTTCTCTGAAAACTGTCGGTAAGGATGATTTGACTCCTACTGTGTGTGGGTCTTTATATAAAGGCAAATTTTGCTCAACATGATATCATAAATATTTCAAAAACTATTTATCATCAGCACATTGCTTTAAAAAATGGGAACTTTCTTTATTACGGTTTGACAAAGAGATAAGGATTTACTGTGGCACTGACACCTCATGTTTCCAAACCTGTAAAGTCTAGACTGAAGATGGAAATTTTGCCAAGGTCATGAATGTTGGCTTGGGAAGTCTCTTGGCAAAAAGCCTGCCAGCCTCCTGTTAACGTTCTCCTTTTGCATTCCTCTTATTTGAGCATTCTGCCTTTCTGGGTCTATGTCTATTACGTTTCAAACTTCTATAGGATAAATTAGTTCATAAACTGTGCCTGTACTGTATGGTTTCTTGCACATGACTGCTAAATGTGTACATTCAATATTTTCATTCAGGAACAAACTGGAGAAGCTTTTCCATTCTGTCTCCTTCTCTGCTAGGAAAATGGAAGGTACCCACCTAACTACTTACGTGCTCCTGATGGTCTCTCTAGAATTATGCTAAAATATATATGCTCTAGAATCTGATTTACTGAGTTACATCTGGATCTATCACTGTCAATTATATGTGCTTGAGAAAGTCACATGAGCCCCTCATCCATGTAAACTCATTGCCAAAGTGCAGGATGTTAAGATAGGTCTTGTGTAGGACCCCTGCCCCCAAATTAGACTTTAATGAGCATTTACTATGTGCCAGGAGTGTGATGCTTGTTGCTGGGTACGATGTTGAATATTATATGTAGATGTCTTTCCTATGTGGAAATGATCTATCTATCATCTCAATTCAAATGAGTAGTTCAGGGAATGCATTTCTTTTTCTGACTATATTTTTAGGTCCCTACAGCCAAAGAAAGGAGTTCACTTGGACTTGCTTTCAATTTTCCGTTTCTCTAGACACCAGTTCCCATGGCCAGTTCAAGCTGTCCAATACTCACACCAGCAGCTGACAGAAAATGCAGGTTTAGATGGTATATCTTTTGCTGTAGCAGTGTTTTAGGAAAATAATATTTTGTGAAGAACACAGGATGCTGAGTTTTGTTATTTTAATCAGGGACTGTCTCTTCTTTAGCCTTTTTACCTCTTAAGACACGCTTAAGGGTAACTTGGTTTATATTGAGAATTACTTTGAGAACTATTATTTCACTGAAAGCTTGTTTCCTCCGAGTGTGTGATCACAAGAGTGATTGCTGACTTCATCTTAGGAAATGTTGGGGTGCTCTTATGCCTATTACCTAACTTTAATCCTGCTCCTTCTTGGTGGGGAGCAGTTTGGAGATATGAAAAGAACCCTTATGCCCTATTGCTCATATTCTTTACCTGTTCTTTCAAGCTCCTAGCAGCCTAAATATGTTTCTGATTTCAATTCAAGTTCTGCATTCTTATTATCTTGGAGACTTAGGCCAAAAACTTATATTGTGTCAAAGTCCCTAATGCCATCTTTGATACTGAATGGTTGTGACTAGGATGAGATTATCAGCCGGGCCATAGCACAGTTTCTCCCTGACAGGCATGGTAGTAGATACAGAGAATACAGTGCTAAGATGTAATTTGATTCAAGAGTGCTAAGCTTGCTATCTCCTCCAAAGGTGAGCAGATTCATAAAAAACAGGGATCAGTAAGTGACAGTTTTATGCTTCGTTGATCCCTGTTAACCTCTTCGGGTTCCGAATGACGATGATGCTTTCTTAGCTAGCAACTTGGCTATTTCTCAAGAGCAAGATAGGAAAATGAGACACCCTTCCATGATGTTGTTCTGGATAGAGTAGAATTTCAAATGAAGCTCTGATACCAGAGCTAACCGATTTTCAGTTGATGAGGAAGTGATGAAGAAGTAATTTCCCCTGTAGTTCACTCGATTCATCTGTCATCACTCACTCTAGAGAAAAAGGTGGCAGAATGGTAATTAAATCATCCTCTGGCATTCAAATAGGCACTAAGAGAAGAATTCGTCTTCTCTAGACTCTCTTGTCCCAAGAGTGCTTCAGTGTTCTGAGGGGTCCTGTGTGAGAAGGTTGAAAAGTAATCTGAACTTTTTTTTGACAGCTGCCGAAGAGATGTTTGTGACATTGAAGACTGGGGTGGGATGGAGTGGGGGCTCTTGTTCTGAGAACAGTGAGTTCTGACTGTCAGATAATTGTTATCTATTATCCATCTATTCCTGACCCACTGCCTGTCCGTCCACTCATCCTTCCATCCACACGCCCATCTACCGTGTCTTAGTTCTCATGTTGGGTGCTAAAGGGGGTTCCATCCACACGCCCATCTGCCGTGTCTTAGTTCTCATGTTGGGTGCTAAAGGGGAGTACATACCCCAGGGCTTTGGATTTAGAGTAGATTAGATTTTAGATCACCGGACCTGATCGTTCTAAATTCCTTTCTCTCTCCTTTTCGATCCCTGTTTTGAAAATCAAATGAGAAAACGTTATTTTCTCCTTTTCTTTCACATTGACTTTACTCCACAGAAACTTTCTGAGTTTCCGACAGTATGACAGACACCTTACTCGGCAGTGGAAATACAAAGGAAAATGCAAATGCAAATGCTTCTTCTTCCCTTGACTTTGGTCGTCTAAACTCATTTTAATTGGGGGGTATTATGCAAATATATGGAAGATGGTGAGGGTGTAATTATACTGATACTCACAATTCAGCTCAAGTACGTAGCAGTTCTATTATGATCCCTGAAACTGAAGACTTCATGTACAAGACTGGGATCACTCTTTGCACACTTGACACGCTCTGCTTCTGCAGCCCGACTGTAGTGACCAGAGGGATTGGAGTTTTGACTGGCTGTAGATGTGACAGGTTTTGGGTGTCAGGCTGAACTCGAGAATCAAAAATTAAGCTTTGTTAACTGGTGTCTAAGTTTTCTCTCTGACCTCTTCTCCCTCTGTTGCCTGCAAGACCTTTGCTTACAGGCACACACCAACCTCTGTAATGTCACTAAAACAAAATTATGATAATGTCAGGCTCTTTACCGAAACCTTGTGTCTATGGACTCTTGTTATTTTTATAGTCAAATCTAATCACCATTTGTTTTCAAAACTCTGTGTAATCTGGTCCTTGCCTTACCTTTTATTCTTATTTTTTGCCACATTTTCACTCCTTAACTCAGTGCTCTAGCCATGTTAAATCGCCTGTGCTTTCTCTAACAGTATGCTCTGTCTTTTCTCTGGATCTTTATCCATATTATTACCTGTGGCTGACATGCATCTCCTCCCTTCTTGGAGATCGGAAGTTTTAATCATTACTTCTTTGGGGAGGCCTTTTCTGTCCCTCCACACTCCACGTTAAGAGTTAAGTTAAATTTCTGTGTGCTTTCATAGCCCTCATATCATAGCCTTTAGAGCATGCATTTGAATCTAGGAAATTGACTCTAAAGCTTATGCTGTGAAGATTGCCACTTGCTGATAGTGCATTCTGTGGAAAAGTTGCCTAAAAATCTCCGAATCACAGTAGTTTCCTTGCTGAAATGGAGAAATGCTATCTAGTTTTCATGTGAGAATAACATTGCATTTATACATGTAAAATGTTTATCGGACAATAATAATTAGTAACAGTAAATCTACTTACCTTAAATTTGTGTTTCTCTCCCACTAACCTGTGAGTCTTTGAGAGCAGTAACCATATATGTATTATTTGTAAACATTCTCTGTTCATATTTAATAAATGAATGAGTGAGATCTTTCTGTACCATGACCTGGCCAACAAGTCATACCTCTCGAGGACGATTTGTAGGTGTCCCTTATCCTACCTGTTCTAGCCCTTGCGAGAAGTCCTCACACTTCAGATGATGCACAAAATGTGAAAATTTTGGGATATTGCACCATAATCTCACAGAGAGGGTCTTGGGGTGGATAAATTGATAGGAACAGTGAGGCTGCATTGAAGCAAGCAGGTTGTGACAGACTTACGTGACGAACAACAAAGAAAACAGCTTGTCTTCAAGAACCTCGAGTTCTTTTGAGAGAAGTCCAGACGTAGAGTCTTAGGAGCTTTTGCTGCCTGCAAATTACTAGTCTTGCATACCCACAAATCTTTTATTTGTAATGTCAAGTTGGTTACTTGAATAACCATGTGCCAGAATATGTGTGTGTGTGTGTGTGTGTGTGCGTGCGCATGCCCGCGTGCTACAAGCAATAGGATGAACAATACAATGAACCAAATAAATACAGAAACAGTTTTCTGTGTTTCAGGAATATTGTCAGCCAGGATCTGGATTTTACTGAGATTTGCTAAAAATGAATTTCCTGAAGAAAGAGGGAGCAGTGCTTACTAAAGGTTTTTTGTTTGTTTTGCTTTTGTTTTGTTTCATTTTTCCCATTTTTTTCAGGATAGAATCTTGGGAACTTACTTTCACTTGAGTTGCAACTAGGCTTCTAGCCGTGTTTTCAGATAGTTGCAAATGGTTGAATGTGATATAAAATTAGTTTTAGTTACTGTACCCCTACCTTGTCTACACCTTTTTCTCTATTTCTCAAAGAGATTATCTCAGATTCCAAAATCAAATCTGCAGAGTCGATGTTTTATCCCTAAATTATAGGCAAAGTAACTGAAGCTCAAATAAATACATTCATCTCTCCCATTTCATACAGTTAGAAACCTCAGTATTAGCTTTGTTTTACTCCTTCAGAAACCCACACTTTCCCTTCTCCCTCAGTAACTTTTAAACACAAGGGACCATAAAAACCTAAATTAAGACTATCTGCAATTTACTAATCAGAGGCTATTGATAAATGTAAAGAGAAGTGTGGCACAGATAAGTTCCAACACAAATGATTACACCATTTTGAAGGACTTGAGTTGTCATAGCAAAAATGCTGTGTACAAGAGTGCAGCATCCTGGGACGCCTGGGTGGTTCAGTGGGTTAAAGCCTCTGCCTTCTGCTCAGGTCATGATCTCAGGGTCCTGGGATCGAGCCCCGCATCAGGCTCTCTGCTCAGCAGGGATCCTGCTTCCCCCCCCCCCCGCCCCCCGCCACCCTCTTCCTGTCTCTCTGCCTACTTGTGATCTTTCTCTCTCTGCCAAATAAATTTTTAAAAATATTAAAAAAAAAAAAAAGAGTGATGCATCCCAATACCTCTGTGTCTCAGGATTGCCTTGCATGTGGATGGAAACCTCTATGAAGGATATATTATTCAAATTTTCTTTTTTTAATAAAAATGCTAATGGAAATGTTAAAATGCACATAAATTAAAATGATCATAAATTAGGATTAATATCATATTAATGAATTATAATCCCACATTCATTAAGATAAAGTGGCATTTCAATATTTGCTCTTGTTAATAAATTTAATACAATAAATGATAGGGATACATTTGGAGATTCAATAAATATTTGATGTAATCGTATGCTTTAACTTTTTAAAATATTCAAAAGTTAAGTAGGAGATCTAGATGCATTTGGATTCTTTGTTGCTATTTTATGTCTTTTTTTATATTCTTTTCTTTTCATTTATTGAAGCGCTAAATACAATTTAAATTGGTGAAGAAAGCAATAGAGCCTGTTCTGAATAAAAGTGATCCCAAGAGAACACAATGTCTTTTGAGTTTCTAGGAGTTTCTTACCACAGTTTTTTGGGTTTTTTTTTTAAGGAAAAAGTATTTGAAATCTGAAATCTTACAGTGCAGTAACTGGATACACACACACACAGACACACACACACACAGATATATACACACACACGTACATACATACTGAAAATATGTGCATTAAGCACCATTTTACAACTATAGTTCAATGAATTTTTCTTTTAAAAGTGAAAACTAAAGTGAAAACTATATATATATATATATATATATATATATATATATATTTGTTTTATTTTAGTTTTTTAACAGGAGTCAACAGAGTATAAGGAAGATGTAACATGTGTCAGAACATTCCTGTCTTCCTCTTAAGAGTAAAACTGAAAATTTTAAAAGCAGAGATTCTTTTTTCCTTAGTACCTACCAAAATGTTTCAGGTAGAGCAGGTGTTGAGTACATTTTTGTTGCCCTTGTAACTGAACTAACGTGAGTTTGACCCTTGGTGAGTCACAGATAAAAATTACACCAGGTGATGTTGTTGCCCAAGTGAACTTTATTGTGGATGCCACAGGGAGTAACCAAAGCTGTGACTTCTTGAGCAAGGGTGAATGGGTTCCTTGTATTTAGGGTTAGGATGACTTTTTAGAAGAGGGAGTCTTGTCATTGGATATAGAGGCGGACCTTAGGTTATGCTCATGGCCTTACAGAAACGTGTGGACCTATACATGTATTTTACGTGAATGAGGCTCATGTTTCTCCTGGGGAGGAGATTTTGCTATTACAGTCAGGTAAAGGTAACTGTCAGTCACTCCGTGGGTCACTCCATGGTCCACCTGCACAGGAGTGCGTCAGGGGTTAGTTCATACTGGGCTGCGTGGTCTCCATCCCTGGAAACCTCCTCCAGGCAGTTCTTATCACTTGAGTGATAGTTTTGGTTTCCATGGTGGGATGTTATGCCCACAAGGTCTTTTGCCTGAGTGAAGAGATGAGCTGGAAAGAGAACTTAAGGAAAAATGTGGAACAAAGGTCAGCAAACAGAGAAGCAGTAAAGGTCAGGTGTTGAAGTCTAGCTGGTTATACCTTGACCTGAGATGAATCTGTATTTCTCTTGTAAAGTTTTGATTGTCCACATGGTCCCTTGTTCTGGCCTCAGTGCTCTTCTCTGTAAAATGGGAATAATGTTCCTGGCCCAGAAGAATTATACAGAACAAGAAAAAAAAAAGTCCTGGGGAATGTAAGATCTTAATATGCATCAGATTGAGTTATTTTTGTTTTTATAAATGTAATAGGTAAATTTAAGTTTAATTCTGGGTCTACCTACTGTGCTTGACTCCGTCAAATACAAACCTTGGAAGGGTTATTATGTACCTTGTTGAACCTCGCTTTTCTCATGTTTCATGTGAAATATTTTAACTCATCAACTTTTGGAAAAATTAAGAGAATTATATAAGAAGCAAATCCCATAGTTCTTGGCGCACAGAGAACGTGATCTGTCAAAGGTAGGAAGAACTTTAAATAAGTGTTTAATAAATGGATTTTAGTGTATGTGCTGCCGAAGCGAGCACTAAATAAATGTTTAATAAATGGAAAAAAATACACACATTTTTGTGTTTTCCTCTTGATCTTTTTATCATTCTAAATGCATGTCAATTTACACCAAACAGTTCCGAGTACTTTTTAAAATTGTTATGATGTATATAAATTTCATTTTATTTTGATATGCATACAGTTTATAAACTCTATGCACAACTACTGTTAGTAGAAATTGATGAAGTTGAGATGAATATAGAAAGAACCAACTTGATATTCAAACAGGAGGTAGTTAAAAAGTAACTTTGCAAGTTGCCCCATCGCAACAAAGTAACCAATGTCACTTTTCATTTTAGCTGCACACAGACCTGGATCCTGGGAGCAAAAAAATCAAGTATATCTTATCCGGCGATGGAGCTGGGACAATATTTCAAATAAATGATATAACAGGAGATATCCATGCTATAAAAAGACTTGACCGGGAGGAGAAGGCTGAGTATACTCTAACAGCTCAGGCAGTGGACTGGGAGACGAACAAGCCTCTGGAGCCTCCTTCTGAATTTATTATTAAAGTTCAAGACATCAACGACAATGCGCCAGAGTTTCTTAATGGACCCTATCATGCCACAGTGCCAGAGATGTCCATTTTGGGTAAGTATGCTTCCAATTTCGCTGAACTATTAAGAGTCATCTTTAAAATAGCTGCTGGCATCAGGGCTGGTGTGTTGCTGAATAAAAGACATTTATTACCGTCTTATCTCTCATTTGCATTTCCAAATCCCCTTTTTTGGCCTAAGTTCCACGGCTCAATAGCTTTAGTCCCTTAGTAATAGGAACTGACGAAGCAGTTTTATTAAAATATCTCTCCTTACAACGACAGTACCTCGATAGGCTGAATTTGTATTCCTCTCATAGACTTGTAGTTTGAGTATTGTTACTGAGATGGATTTATCAAGATTTGTTCCAACATGCCAGACTAATCCTATTGATATTTGCTTGATGTTTAATTATTTGTTTGTGTATATTCACATGCAGATGCAGTGCATAGAGAAATAGAAAACGGTCTAGATCTGTAGTCAGCCAGATATGGATTGAGCTGGGGGTTCAAGTCAAGAGTGAATTAGGAAATCACAGTTGCCAGAGACTTTTGTAAGTGAACTTTTTGTAAGAACACTGCCGTCTCGGATGTCTCACTCTTACTTCTGCTGGGACAGTGAAATATACGTTTTATTTTACAGAGCAGTGTTTATATCAAAACACCATTTTCTTCGTTTCTTTTTTCCTTTTGTGGATATGCTTATCTATCCTCAACCCCTGGCTTGGGTTTAGGAAAACCCCAGTTCCCAGACTTGTACAAAGAGGAGAGGTTTTAGAGCTCTCCCTCATCTGACAAGAAGAGGCAAGATCCAAAATTCAGAGTATAAGAACACAAAAGTCATTCTTAGGTATGTAATATGTGCCCTACTTTGTTTCAAATGGCATTTAAGACATCCTACAAGGGTACATGTTGTGTGGCAAAGTCTGGTAAATTAGAAGCAGGGGAAATGATGAGACAAATAAAAAACACAAGTAGACGTATAAGTTGAAGGCCAGAATTAGGTAAATAGGCTGGCTTTATTTGATTTCTTCTCTTTTAACCTGCAGTATAACTTTGGTAAATATACCCATTGCAGCAGCGAATGAGAATTGATTTCAGGCCTTCCCATCTTACCCATGTAGTTCTCCTGCCAAGACTCCATCCACTTTGCCTATCTCTTCTGCAGGGAATTCCAGGGTTTTTTTGTTTGTTTGTTTGTTTTTATTTTTGTTTTTTTGTTTTTAATCAAAATCCAGTTGCTCTTCTACAGCCGGTTGAAATTACACTTTTTCGTAGGGAAACTTCTATGGCTTTGGAGCAGGCAGTAAACTTTCTGCCATCACCATCACCAGCAGAAGAAACCCACAAATGAACAAAAACATCCCCATGTTTATACTCCCTTGAGAGTCTGACAGGCAAACAGGAACTGAGACACAGAAACACTAACTTTTTTTTTCTTCCTTTTTTCTTTGATGAACTCATCTAGGGAACAGAATTTCCCTAATTCATCTTTTTTTTTTTTTTTTTAAATCCAGATGAGACTAAGATGTTTTAAAGGACTATTGTTACCTACAGTACAAACAGAACACTTTATCTTAATTGTCTGTAAACAATGAACTGTTGATTTCATATCATCATTGTGATTCCTGCATCACAATGGCTACATCTATATCTTTTTGTTGTAAAGTGTCATACACTTCCGTTTCTGTGTGATATGAGTCATATACCTGATAAATATGTTGAAATATGTTGAAATATGTTGAAAAAGAAAACCCCCCAAACTTTCACAGACTTCAAGATTGTTCAGCTAAGAAAAGGATATTAAAGATAGTATTAGCTAATGTGGTGTATAAGTATTTACCTGTAAATATATATGCATTTTCCCTGTATTTAAAAGACTTTTCTTGATAAGAAAGTAGAGAGCAAAGGAAATAATCTATTCTAACATATACAGTTTTGTTTTTTTTTTTAAATGTGTAGCTTGTGACATCTCTTCCAAAAACCTGTGGTTTGTGCTACAGTTGAAAGTGTGGTTTTTGAAGTTAGATAGATGGAGTTTTGAATCCTGGTTCCATCCCTTATTATCTGGTTGACTTTGAAGTTCAGGGAGGTTAAATTATTGCTTATTTTCCCGCTCAACAACGCAAAGATAATAATTTCCATCTTGCTTTCATTGTGTGAGAGCATACAAGGAAAGGTATGCCATAAAGTAACTAAGTGTTCAAAACTGGTTGTTGTTGTGGTTTTTAAAATTATTTTTATTAACCTATTTCCCACGTTACCTTTGGATTTTTCCTCTTGTATTGATTTTATGCACTGGGTGCCTGGTTTCTGTTTGACTCCAGCCTCTCTGGTTAAAGGAAGCAGAGGCAGCTGCGCTATTTTATTGTCAACTGTGAATTATTCCCTTCATTTCTCATGAAGGTGAATATCAGGATGAAGGTCAGCTACTATCTCCTTTCTCTCCCCATTACCACTGTTCTCTCTCAGCCTGTCTCTTCCCTCCCCTCCTTAGTTCTTTCATTTTTCTTCCTTTGCTACTGCAGAAATGCCAGCACTTGCACCTGTACGCCCTGAGGAATGCCAGCAAGGACTAGGGATTTCATTGTGCAGAAAGTGAAAAATAAAAATTCTAATTGAGAAATTTTACCAATATTAAATTGAAATGAATGTGATGTTCAAGAACTGTCTGCCAGTTGACAAGCTGTCAAGACAAAACACACATATATATTTGCCCAAATGGCAGCCAAATTATTTTAGAAATATCTTACTTGGAGTCTGGAGACACAGCTCTTTTACATTCTACTGTGAATTTCAGAACTTGATGAGAATTCACTTTTATAGCAATACCACATAAAGAGTGGCATGTGAGCTTCTCTGATTTTTTTTGAAGATTTTATTTATTTATTTGACAGATAAGAGATCACAAGTAGGCAGAGAGGCAGGCAGAGAGAGAGGAAGGGAAGCAGGCTCCCTGCTGAGCAGAGAGCCCGAAGCGGAGCTCGATCCCAGGACCCTGGGATCATGACCCGAGACTAAGGCAGAGGCTTTAACCCACTGAGCCACCCTGGTGCCCCAGCTTCTCTGAATTTAACTGTGAATCCCACACTAGCATTGTTGAAGTTGGTTTTTCAATGTACATTTGCCTACATGTACTGAGTTCCAGACAAAATAGATATTTTTAATGCCGTTGTTCATTGGGGTGAGGGGTGTTTAACCCTGGCCTTATGTCTACACCTGTGTTCAGATAAAATAAACTTTTATTGAGTTGAAAACAGAATCTCAGATTATTTGGCTGCAGATTTGCCTTCTATTTGTGTAAGTGGCATAATCCATATAAGCCTTGCTTTATCTGTATGGTGTGCACAGTGATCTCTCCCTAAGTAAATACGTTTGGAAAAATTCAGTGATTATATTTGAAGTACTTGGCAGAGCATAGAGTTAGTGACCAACATGTATTAGTTTCTTTATAACCATCCATTTGTGAATTACTTTTACTAGTAAGATTCAGTAAACTGATATGAATGGCTGAGTCAATGAAAAACTTCTCAGCAAGCCTTACCTTTATATTTCAAAAAGTGTGCATGTTGGAATGAACCCTGTTTTATTCAAAAGGGCCTATTAGCAAAGGCAAGTGTGAAGGAATGAGGAACCACATAGCGCTTAAGCTGGTAGGCATTACTGTGTCGTAGAGTACACACAGTTACTTAACAGGTAACTGGAGGTATTTTTAGTTTTCTCTGAGACTAAGGGCTTTTCTAATGATAATCAATGTATACTGAAAGGGTGCTATATGCCAGAAGCTGTGTTAAATGCTTTTAATATCCGTGACAACCCTGTAACATCAGTACTAATATTAACTTCCTTATATCTCATTATTTTTAATCAGAAAAATGGGGAAAATAATAGCTAATCCAAATCCAGATGTTAAGTGGAGGAGCTGGGATTTAAATCCAGACATCTGGCTCTACCTCTCATGGGTTTAACCAGTATGCTGCACTAATCTTCGATAATATCTCTAGAGAATTTTGTTTATACGAGCACTGTGCTTCCACTGCATATTTATAATAGTTAATATTTTTCCAAGGTGGAAGAGCACTTGAGGTCAACATACTTTGCAAATTAAATCGAAAACTAAGACGGCACTTGGAAAGGAAAAGTTTGGGTAAAGTAGGACACAATTTTCAAGATAGGCACCTAGGCATTTGAAAAGTGTAACAACAATCTATCACATAGAAATTCAAATAACAATAAAATTAATTAGGAGCCATGTGGTGAACACTGGTGCTCTTAATACAATAAAGATAAAGACTAAAGAGAGTGATTGTGATTGACTCTAGACTTCCTGGTTGTGAATGCAAAAGGAGAAGGAGCTTTCCACAAAAAACATGCATCAAAATATCAGAAAAAAGTTAAGTTCATTATCTTTGAATTGGAATGCATTTAATCTTAGAGAATATCTCTTGGTCTTCAAAGAAAAAAATGAAGTCAAACGTTCATTCTTAGAGAAAAGGGGTAAATGGAGTTCTGTAGAATTCATTTTTTCTTGAACAGTTTGAGATTGCATTGTTGACTTGATACACCATCACCATGGAAAACCTTGGGAAGTCCTTCCCACATGGATGCTTTTTTCCACAGCCATCACGATCAGAAAATTTATATCAATATACCACTGCTCTTGAAAGCACAGACTTTGGTCAAATGTCTCCATTTTTTTTTAAAACGTTAAAAAGATCAAATTCAGGACTGCACATGGATTACCATTGTTTCTAGAATGCTTCCATCTGGAATGGTTCTTAAGTTGTTTCTTTTCTGACCTTTACCCTTAGAGGTTATAGAAGAATTAATCTATAGAATTCCTTAGTTAGGAATTGTCTGATGTTTCCTTGAGATTAAATCCAGAATATGCATCTTTGGTAGTGCTATCACAGATAACATTGATTTGTATCAAGTGGAACAAGATTCTGATTTATTCCATTATTGGTGATAATAATTTTGATAATAATTTCATTAAGGTGTTATACAACTGTGTGCATCCACTGTGAAGTTGTTGGTTTTTTTTTTTTCTCCTTTTTGTACCTAATGACAACTTTGTCAGCAGATACTTTGCACCTAGGTAAATATCTTATTCTTCATCAAATTACTACCCCCCCCAATTTTAGCATTCATTGAGGTTTCTTGGCTGAATTAATTATTACCATGACAGCTGCCACATGGTGGTTATACTAATTCCCTCATTCCATCTGCATTTATTACTTGACATTCTTCTCTAGGGAAAAGCTTGCTTTTCTTCCCATTTATTTGCTTGCATATTTATTTATATTAGTTTGGGCTTTTAGATTTCTGTGATAATAGTTATGAATATCATTTATACCAGACTTGGCCATGACGTGCCCTTGAAGCTGATTCTATGCCCTATTGACATGCCTCATCATTCTTTGGGTATAGTCTTATCACTGGCCAAAATGTTCTAGGCTTCTTTTGTACTCTCCCTGACCCAGCCCTGGAATTTGCCATTCATTCACTCCTTCGTCTCTCTGTCTGTCTATCTATCTGGCTAGCTATCTGAAGGACAGCATGAGCAGAGGGAAGGGGCAGAGGGAGTGGGATTAAGCAGGCTCCCCGCTGAGCATGGATTCAGGCACAGCACTCTGTCTCAGGACCCTGAGATCATGACCTGAGCCACAACTGCTTCAGATACTCAGCTGACTGCGTGCCCCAGGGAATTTGCCAACTCTACAGAAAGACCTGGTTCCGTCTAAGTGAGACTGGTATTATGGTGCCAAATTCAGGATATTGGTTGTATTTATTGCTACAAAAGTGTTGCTACTCCCAGATATTCTCAGTGGACAGAATAAAGTAATGAATGGGGGCACATGTGTGTGTGTGTGCGCGCGCGCGCACACACACACACACACACACACACACACAATGATCCCTTCAGAGTTGAATGGTGTTCCCGCTAAATTTTGTCTGCCCAGAACTTTAGATTAGGGTCTTTGCGGATGTAATTAGTTAAATGGAGACCTTGAATTAGATGGAGGCAGAGACTGGAGGTGTGCTCCCCTAAGGAATGCCAGGAGTTACTAGTAACCGGAGGGGGCAAAGGGAACATCCTTCAGAAGAAACGTGGGCCGGTCAGCACTTTGATTTTGGACTCCAGAACTGTGAGAGAATAAATTCTTGTTGTTTTTAGCAACCCAATTTGTGATCATTTGTTATGGTAGCCAAAGGAAACTAAAATGTTATCTATCTTTTGAAAACTGTGAGTTCATCTCTTAACCTTCAATCTAAAGCAACACCAGAGGGTTCATTTATATATATATACACACACATATATATATATATATGTATATATGTATACACACACACACACACACACACACACACATATATATATTTTTTATTTATGTATTTTTTTTCTCCAACAATAGGAAACCCGAGTTTCTTTATCCTCAGTATATTTGTTATTTGGGTCACCCTTCACATCCTGTAAAAAAAGGATTTCCATTTACTCTTGTTGCTTAGCCCCCATTCTCTCACACAAATGTTTACCTACTGTTGTATTCTCCCTCCGTCTCCCTTCCCTTACACAGATCCCTCTCACCTACCCACACTTAATGGCTTTTGTACTAAATTGTGCAGATGGCACACAGATAGGAATGGCAGCAGGAATGGCTGTATAATACTCCTAACTTTTATTCTCCTATATACCTCCGTTGTTTCTTATGGTATAATAGACCTGTGGCAACATTTTCCAATCTATATTCAAAATAAGTTTATGAGAAGAAAAAAGATCAAATTCAATTGATAAACACTAAATTAAAGTAAATGAAATACTTTTTGTGTTTCCGAGTCTTCAAAGTATTAATATATCATAATCTGATAAATTATGCTTTTATATGATCCCAGGAACTATTTTTTTAGAAAGATGTTGCAGCACTAACATAGTTTTACACTACAAAAGCTTTACAAAGGCATGTCTGATAAGAAGATATTTTTGATTCTATGCAAGGCCACATGTTAGTTTAGCGGGTAGCTAAACAGTCAAATTTGCAATTTCTGAAGAATAGATTAAAAATTATGATGACTGGGACACCTGGGTGGCTCAGTGGGTTAAAGCCTCTGCCTTCAGCTCAGGTCATGATCCCAGGGTCCTGGGATCGAGCCCCACATCGGGCTCTCTGCTCAGCAGGGAGCCTGCTTCCTCCTCTCTCTCTCTGCCTGCCTCTCTGCCTACTTGTGATCTCTGTCAAATAAATAAATAAATAATATTAAAAAAAATTACGATGACTGTAGCTTACATGGATTAACTTGTTATTCTTGTCATTGCCCAGTACTCATTTCAGTCACCTCTAAAGAAGATCCCAAAGTAACAGAGATTCATTTTCCTATAATTTTTATTATTAAAGAAACAATTTTTGTCACATAAGCTTCAAAGATCAAAGAATGTTCATACTAAAAACAGTCTTAAACCTCACATTCTCCTCTCTTATAATTTAGAGGTCATAGATTTCTTTCTTTCTCTTGGCGAGATTAAAAAAAAAAAATTGGTACCATTTCTCTATTTTAAAGAAAAGATGCCGAATAAGAAGGTGGAAATACATATCTTGATGGATTTGATTATATTTTTTTGTCTTGTTTGATTCAGAGTGATGAACAAAACTGAAATTCTTTAGGAAAACATGGGTGGGAAATCATGGGGATTGAAATAAATACTCTCAAAAGAAATCCAGCTGCTCTACCTGATATGAATGCTTGTAACAGCTGTGGTTCCGAAACTCTAAGATGACGTGAGGATTGTGTAGTTTCTGTTTTGCATAAAGAAGCTAACCTTCATTGGGGATACATATTAGAAATACTGAAATATTCTTCTATCAGTAAGTCTGTACTTATCATAAAGAAATTTAAAATACTTCAGAAAAATTTTGTATTCTAGGTCAAGGGTTGAGAAACCAAGGTAGGCTTCAACCCAGATAATCTGATGATCCTGTTGTCTTCCGTGTCTCCTTGCTCTCATATGAGAATTAATATTTTAGGACTCAACATATTTATTGATTTCAGAGGCAAAAGGGCAAATCCTCCATAAGTTATTCAAGCCATGCTTGTGTCCAGAGCTCTGTGAATTAGCACCAACACCCACAGTTTGATGAGTTTTTTTGTTACATTATCATTATAGGAAATCATGAATTAAAAGGGACCATAGAGCAAAAGCTTAGAGTTCGGCCTTTGCCCACATTTGCCTGTTAGAGAAATGAAGCAGCTACATGTCAGGACAGCTCCGAAACACGCATTTGTGAAATTCTGAAGTCTTGGCCGAAAATGAATGTAGGACACCTCTATCAATCTATTTTTGGTGTCAGCATGCTCTTCTCAGAACCTTGCCTCTTGGAGCTGGTCCTGGGGATTCCTTAGTGTCTCTATGCATGTATTCATATTATTTAACTTTGATATTTGCAGCAATGGGTTTAATAATAGTACTTCCTGGATTCACTGGCCTTTAAAAATTACCATTTGATTTTTTTTAGGCCCAAAGGCCTTTATTCCTTGGCTGATTAGCAATCACACTTTTATGAGATATGTGTTGTTTTTTTCCTATTCCTCTTACCAATAACTTCACAGAGAGAACAGTGAAATATGTTTGGCAAGATAGCTACATATATAGATCAGCACATAGAGTAATACATAAAATATGGTAGAACTTTTAAAAGAAGTAAAGGATAAGGCTATTTAGATTTGTATAATGTAGACTGAATGCAAAAGGAGATAAAAGTATGTATGTATGTGTGTGGGTACTTGATATATAATTAGATGTAAAACAAGATAAAAAATAGTTACATATGAGACTGGAGATGAGAATATACAGATCATTTCAGAGACATCGCCTGTTGCAAGAAAACAAGTTTTCATCCCCTGTGTCTGGATTTGAAGAGTTAAAATCTGTATAACCATATTTGTGCCACTGTTTAAGATGATTTTATTCATTTTCTTTTTGTCAGTGAGCATGACACCAAGGAGTCTTCCCTTTATAATCATGTCAGATTTTTCAGTTCTCATCATTATCTAGCAATTATGAATCTTTGCAAGCCACAAGAGTCATCTGAGTTCAAGAACTACATTTGGGGTGGGAGAAGGATAGAGTGGGTTTGGAGAGGAAGACCGCAGAAGTAAAAGTGCTGTTTTCTTCACATCGTATCAAGAGAACCTACTATCAATAGGATTTATTCCTCTTGATGCTAAGCTTAGTCACCTGGCTGGGGTATTATTTGATAAGGGTACCTACTGTAAAGTTACTGCTTTCCCCTCTTTTCCACATTGTACCCTTAAGAAGGAAGTCTCAATGTGCAACATGTATTTAAGGAGTGGGAAGTTACGCTTTCCCCCGCATACCACATGATGACTCTACTCACGTGTATTTCTCATACATAGGGCATTTGTCTCTTTCCTCCTTTCTTTCTTTCTTAAGATTATTTATTTATTTATTTGACAGACAGAGATCACAAGTAGGCAGAGAGGCAGGCAGAGAGAGAAGGGGGAAGCAGGCTCCCTGCTGAGCAGAGAGCCTGATGTGAGGCTTGATCCCAGGACCATGGGATCATGACCCAAGCTGAAGGTAGAGGCTTAACCCACTGAACCACCCAGGTGCCCCCTTTCTTTCTTTCTTTTTTCTTTCTCTCTTTCATTTAATCAATATATACTCAAGGGTTATTTATTTTACACTTTGGTTTATAATCCAATACAGTTTTACTTTCTTGCCCAACTTATTTTTCAGCTTTGTCAACTGGGAGCCCTTTTAGTTGTCTCCTGTGTTCCTTTGACATCCACCCATCCTTCCATCCACCTATCCATCCATCCATCCAACCTCATCCTCTTCCTCCTCATCATCAGTATTTTGGTTTGGATTTTAGCACTTATTTACTTTCTTACTTTCTTGAACTTCATGGTGTTCCAGGCTTATCTTATATAATTATCACTGTAATTCTAGAATTAACTATTTCTCCAAGGAGTCCTGGTTCCTTTTATTGGGGTGTCAGAAACCAAGAGGAGTGTTACTTCTAGGTTGCCTTTGCTTCAGGCCCTCTCAGCTGATACAGGGAGAGACAAATAAATGTGGATACACTAATTTATACACTAAAAACACATATATACATATATATTGCACAAATATACATGAGTAGTATCTTAGTGTATGTACTAATAGTATACTAATCTATGTATTAGAATATTAGTATGTTAGTGTGTTAGGGTGTGTGTGTTTATAGTGTACTTATACACACACACACACACACACACACACACACAGGTCTGCTCCTTTTCCCCCCACTCAGTAAGTTTCAAAGTATGTATACAGTATAGTTGTATTATTTTGTCAAAGGTTTTGCATTTTATCCTGGGAAACGCGGACATCCTAATTTTTTTTTTAAAGATTTTATTTATTTATTTGACAGACAGATCACAAGTAGGCAGAGAGAGGAGGAAGCAGGCTCCCTGCCTAGCAGAGAGCCTTATGCAGGGCTCGATCCCAGGACCCTGAGATCATGACCTGAGCCGAAGGCAGAGGCTTTAACCCACTGAGCCACCCAGGCACCCCGCAGACATCCTAATTTTAAAAAACACTTGCATATATTGAGATTTACTTACTGTGCTATGAATTTTAATGATTTTAACAAGTACATTGTGCCATGGGTCCATCATTACAGTATCGTACAGAATAGCTTTAGTACCTTAAAAATATCCATGGAGTTTTACCTATTAAACTTCTTCATTTCCTTCAGTCCCAGCCACCGATCTGTTAATTGACTCTATAATTTTGTCTTTCCTAAAATATCATGTAAAGGAATAATATAGTTTGTAGACCTTTCCTTTAGTAATGTGCATTTAAGATTCATCCACATTTTTGCATGGCTTAAGAGTTCATTTCTTTTCATCACGAGGTAGACTTTTCTCGTATGGATTGCCGTAATTTGTGTATCCATTTACTTATTGAAGGATATTTTGATTGTTTCCAGTTCTGTGTGATTATAAATAAAGATGTTATAAGTATTCAGATACAGGTTTTTGTTTAGAAGTAAGTTTTCAATTCAGTTGGATAAATATCTAGGAGTGTGACTGCTTGATCATATGGGAAGCTCATATTTAATTTTGAAAGAAATTCTAATTGGTTTTGCCAAAATACCACAAAGCCCTATCTATAATCCCTCTTTGGTCATCAGACAAAACAGTGGTAGACAAGCTAGAACAGAAAGCGATCAGTTAATATACAGATGAGCTTAAGGACTTGAATGAGTTCCAGGGATCACATTATAAGCAGGAACTATCTTAAAATGCTGTCCGACCTTTGGGAAATGCTACCTAAGAGGATTTCTTATCTTTCCTTTCGTCTGTTCAAAATGAGCCCCCCTGATTCCATTCTTCAGCATTGTGTTCATGGGCACTGTTCCCCAGCTTGCCACTAACAGCATTACTCTGCCTATTTGTGCTTTTGAAAGCTTGTGTGGAAAAGGGAATGAGTACAGAAATGAGTATCTTATAGCCAGTAACCCCCTCTAGAGACCATTCCTCTGTCAAGGCGGCAGTGAACACCCTGAGTGTATGCCTAACTCATGTTTTATTTATTCTCAACTAACTGCCCATCTCCCCCGTGACAGTATGGATAATTAGCAGTCAGTTTATATAAGGTTGCTTCCATTGTGGAACACAGGTAGACATTTGATCAGATCTAATTCAATTAGTTGCAACTCCAGGTATTTGCCATGAGGACAGAGAAGGTGTGGAAGTACTATCTTTCCCAGTAACTCAACATGGAGATAGGTGAAACCATTAGGCAGACGTCATCTTTTCATGGTGTATTTAGAGAAATGGAAAAGCTACACTTCACAGTGCAGGGAAGGACATGAAACCAGTAACAAAGCAAGAGACTGTGAAACTTCTTATTGGATTCCTTAGTCTCTAGTTGTAGAGACAGACTGAGCCTTCAATAGTTCCCATCTCTGGCTTCCATGATACTCCATCCATCCATCCATGACACCCCCCAAATGGGAGGGCATAATAATGTTTCTTAAAATCAAATGTCTCTTAAGAAGTAGAAAATTGTCCTTTGCATGCTGTCGGTGCCTGTGAAAAGAAATAATTGGAAGGATATAGAAGCATTTTTCCTCCTGGATATGTAAATAGTGCATAGAGATAATAAATATTTATGCCCACCCAAATGATATGCTGTTTTTTTTTCATTACATAGACCTAGAGAATAGACCATCAGTCTTGTGTCTTCCCTTTGAAAGAACTTGGCTTTTCAGCCGAAGGCATGGGATGAGTCATATGTAGTGCTTATCTTCATAATATAGTAAAAGGGGAAGTTTTGTCTTTACCTGGCATCAACGGCTGTCCATGTAGAAACAATGAACTGAAATGTTATATTCTTGGGAACGTTTAAACCAGAATTGGGGATGGGATATCCCTTCTGCCGGGCTTTTAAAAGGATCGCACAGGGATGCCTGGGTGGCTCAGTTGGTTGAGCCGCTGCCTTTGGCTCAGGTCATGATCCCAGGGTCCTGGGATCGAGGCCTACATCGTGCTCCTTGCTCGGCGGGGAGCCTGCTTCTCTCGCTGCCTCTGCCTGCCTCTCTGCCTACTTGTGTGTATTCTCTCTCTCTCTCTCTCTGGCAAATAAATAAAATCTTAAAAAAAAAAAAAAAAAGGATCGCACATCTCCTTGTCCTTTCTCGGAAAGAAAGAGAAATAGAGAGAAGGAATAGTTTCCGTTTATGATAAAAGACTCTTGATGCCACGCTCAATGTCACTTTCCCATCCATTTATATTCACAGATCCTATTAATGGATGTAAGATAACCTACAGTCTTCTATGCTTTGTTCTTTTGAAAATTACTATTAAAGAAATGCGGAATGATCAAGACTGAAAACAAAGGACAAAATTCATTCCCGAGTATGTCTTTGTTGTCCTTTTTCTCACCTTGACAGAATCATCTGAATAATGTTAATCACCCCAGGATCCTTTTTTTTTTTTTTTTTTGTATTGTTATTCCTGGGTAATTATTAGGGCTGCTGATACCGTTAGGTGACGATGAAATAATACTAAACAATCCCCACACATTTATGTATATGTAACAAGTTACAATGTCGAAATTGAATGAAAGGAGAAGTGCCAGGATCCATCTTAGGAATAGTTCTTGCAGTGTCCGACTGCTCCAGTAAATGCTATGCTGGTGCCCTGTGAGCGCCTCGCGTGGGGCCCGCCCAGCAAGAAAAGTAAGACCCTGTGCTGTGAGTCCAGCACTGTCTCCCCTGCTTCATTCTGCACTAAGGGCATCGGTAAGTCAGAATTCTCCTAAGCATGGACAACAGTTCTTGTTCCTATTAGGCCTTTCCACATTCTCACCTTCTCTTGTCCCTGGTACACATTTTTAAATTATGCATTAAGGTGTAATATCCACAGAGTAAACTGCATATATCATAAGAACACATGCTCGCGAGCCGAACAGATTCATGTCATTAGCACCCACGTAAAAAATCAGAATAATACTTGCCTTGCAGAATTCATTCTTGGGCTGCTTTCTGTCACCGTGCCCATAAGAGCAACCAGTATCCTCACTTCTGAAATGATAGCATTTTGCCTCTTTTGTACTTTATATAGGTGGACTCATACACTTGGTTTTGTGTCTGGTTTCTTTCTTTCAATATGGGCTTAAAACCAGTTCTACCAAATTTATAAGCTATGTGAATGAATCAGTGAATGTATTGATTTTTATTTCATTTATCCTGTTGATTCCTCTCCCCCTTCTCTTTTCTTTTTTAATTCTGGTGTTAGAAGGTAACTTGACCATTAGATATGTTATTTTGGGTCTCCTTTTGTTATGTACCCAGCTCAAGGCAGCTAAGGGAGAATTTCCATATCAGGACCAGGGTTGGTTTAGGTAAATCTGCATCCCTAGGACACAGAAGAGATCTCTAATGTGCCTGAAACAGATCTCACTTATTTCTAAAAGGAATTTATTTAGTAAAACTACCTTTATCCCAGGGGCACCTGGCTGGTTCATTTAGTGGAGCATGCAGCTCCTGATCTTGGAGTCATGGCTTTGAGCCCCATGTTGGGTATGGATATTACTTAAGAAAAATAAAAATAAAAATAAATAAATCTTTAAAACTACCTTTATCCCAAAGGGAGTGGGGGAAGTGGACAGTCTGCCCTTTTTTTTTTTTTTTAATTAACCCCCGTTTCTCTATTTTCTCTAATGTTATCATCAGATACATTTAACAAACGTTTATCGAGTGCCTTCATGTATAGACTGTGAAGTCACAGCGATCAAACTCTGAGTGCAGATATTAAGACCAAGTGGTAAGAGTTCACTCTCTGGAGTCAGCAGACCGGGTTGCAAATCCCTGGTAGTTTCTTTTTTTTTTTTTTTTTTTTTAAGATTTTATTTATTTATTTGACAGGCAAAGATCACAAGTAGGCAGAGAGGTAGAGAGAGAGAGAGGAGGAAGCAGGCTCTCCGCTGAGCAGAGAGCCCGATGCGGGGCTCGATCCCAGGACCCCGGGATCATGACCCGAGCCAAAGGCAGAGGCTTTAACCCACTGAGCCACCCAGGCGCCCCCCCTGGTAGTTTCATTAGACTACCAAGCTCACCTTTAGCCCTTTGAAATTCGCCTGTATCAAATATTATATTAACCTACATGAAACATGTCATGTTAGAGAAAAGTATTATAATTTTATTTATTGATATAAATTATCATTTATAAAGGAAACTTCCTTGGGGCGCCTGGGTGGCTCAGTTGGTTAAGCGACTGCCTTCGGCTCAGGTCACGATCCTGGAGTCCCAGGATCGAGTCCCGCATTGGGCTCCCTGCTCAGCAGGGAGTCTGCTTCTCCCTCTGACCCTCTCCCCTCTCATGCTCTCTGTCACTCTCTCTCTAAGTAAATAAACAGACTCTTAAAAAAAATAAAATAAATAAAAAGGAAACATTCTTGCCACTAACTATATCATGTGACATAAATAAGAGATAAATGCTAGATAAATATAATACTAGATAGATATAATGAAATAGATACCTAATATTAGGTAGCTACAACATGAGCTATATGTAAATATATTAAAGTCAGTAGCTTTTTTATAGACATTATTGCCTGTAGAAGGCTTTTATTTCTAAGCCTTCTTGTTCCTTGGTATATAAAGGGATATTTGCAAATATCAGAAAGCTGTCAAATGCATACTAGCATAAAACTGAGATAATGCCGTCAGCATAAAAGGAGGATGCAAGGATGTACATCTGTCACTATGGATTTGAAATTAATTAATGCTGATTCCTTGCATACCTAGAGTGCTCTGCTGGAATGCTCCTCATATTTTGGAGAGCAACGTGTCATGCAAAAATGCATGTGCACATTTTGATATATGCCAAGCCAAGGACATATACGATAAACGTTCTCTCTTAACCATGCCTGCCTTCAAGGGTCACATAATTTGGCAGGGAAGGTAACCCTCTTTCTCTGAAGGCTTGCCAAAGATGTGTGGAAGGAATTTCGTAGCAGAAACCATGGAGGAGGAGGACCCAGAGATGCCAGGAGAGATCAGCAGGGATTTTTTGTTCGCCTGAGACTTGCATGGCAGGGTATCCACTGAAATTTCATGTTGGCTTGTGACTCAGAGGAGCTGCAGCCATTTCTTAAGATCTTTGGACCTGATGAGAAATAGGCACATGATACCGTCTGCTCAGAAGTCAAGTCATGTGAGTAGGTTAGAGTCTGTGCTGGTAGGACTTGTGGGCTCTTCTGAAATATCCATTCCTACAAAATGGAAAACATTTTAGCATCATGTCTGCATTCCAAGGCCTAAAAAATCCAGGGCCTACAAGCCATTAATATTGCACTCAGTGAGGGGCGCCTGGGTGACTCAGTGGGTTAAGCCTCTGCCTTCGGCTCGGGTCATGATCTCAGGGTCCGGGGATCGAGCCCCGCATCGGGCTCTCTGCTCGGCAGGGAGCCTGCTTCCTCCTCTCTCTCTGCCTGCCTCTCTGCCTACTTGTGATCTCTCTCTGTCAAATCAATAAATAAAAATCTTTAAAAATTTAAAAAAAAATATTGCACTCAGTGAGCAAGCCCCTGGATGAATTTTAAAGTATGTGATTGTTTTAAATATTTGGTGGGATCTTTTACCTTATAACCGTCAAGTAAAACACACCTGATCAGAAGATATTTCAAGATGTCATGATAAAAGTGAGTCATTGCTGTACTGTCAGCAATGGTGAAAAAGGTCATTTTGAAGCTTCCTTATCCCCCACCTCAGAGACAAGAGTCATGTTAGATTTTGAAGGGACGTTCTAACACATTAGACTTGGCGCTTTGCTTTGAACAGAAAAGATATTCCTGATTAACTTTAAGATTTGCCTGATTCTTTAGATGTATCCATAGCTCTTGAAGGTCTACAGAACTTCTGATACTATAGAAGCCAATTTGAGCAGGGTGGGGACTGCTTAGATATGTGGGATTCAAGGTTAGGCTTAGGACTGCATAAAGAATATAAAAATGTTCCTCCCTGTGTCTGATGGAATGCTTCCTTGAAATGTTCAAAGGTAAATGCTCAGGCTTTGAAGCCAGACTGTGTTTGAATTGTGGATCTTCTCCTAACCACTAGATGACCATGGGAAGGAAATTTACCTCTCTGAATCTGGATTCTTTTTCTTTACAATGGGATTTAAGAAGGAAAATCATATGAATGGATAAAATACTCTGCTTGGCATGTAGCAAGTGTCAGTTGGCCCAAGCTCTGAGGCATAATTCCATGTTGTGAAAGTCACCCTGATTGGCCTTCTAAGTCAACATGCTCCTGAATTCTCTGAGATCAGTGTACCTAAAGTTGAGTCTTCTTCCATAGTTATGGTTTAGGTTATATTTTGAGAATTAAGGTAGTTTGTCTGTTTAAATAATCAATTATTCTATTACCTTTTTTGCAGGCCATATCTTTACCCTTTGTTTCTGTGATGCCACCTACCCATAAAAGAATTTTTGACATCTAATTTCTCAGTTTTCTGCTGAGTTCCAGGCCTATAACTGAAACTGCCCATGTGACATGGATATATGGGATTGAGGGGCATTTTTAACAATCAGCACATTCAAAACTAACTTAATGGGCTTTTAACAGTGGTAACTTATTATCTCATACATCCTGTGAGTCAGGATCCATGTGGGAGATCCAAAGGTCCTCTGCTTTTAGAATCTTATACAGTTGTATCTTATACAGTTATCAGTGTTTCAGCCAGGGCTGAGATCTCATCTGAGGCTCGACTGGCAAGAATCCCAATTCTAAGGTCTCATGGTTATTGGCAGTGTTGAGATCCTTGAGGGTCTCAGTTTCTTTCCTGTCTGGTGACCCTCCTCCACTCCTCGCTGCATGGCCTTTGCATATGGCAGTTCAGAGCATGGCAACTTCCTTCTTCATAGTCAGCAAGAGAGTCTCTGGCTTAACAGTGGTTACAGTCTCTTGTAACATAATCGTCCCCTGCCCCCATCACCTTTGCTCTATTTTATTGGTGAGAAGGAAATCACAGGTGCTATTTGTTATTGATCTCCTCCTCTGTGGTTCTACAGTAGAAGAATGATTATTTCTAAAACAGGGCTTTGAGCATAGCAGTCCCTTACCACATACCCTTGTGCGCCCTCCCACTGCTCTTAGAAATAAATGTGGGTAGATTTTAACCATTTTTACAGTGAAGAAGGGTCACCTTCTACTTTTCCGCTGCTGTGTCTTCTCTCACCATCCTAGTCCAGGGAACTATTATATATCACTCAGACTTCTGTCTGGCTTCCATACTGCTTGCTTGTCTGCATTCACTATTCTGTGACTTCGAATGCATTCTCTCATTATGACATAGCTTCAGTGTTTCTCCATGCACTGTAGTGCTCGTTCAAAGTTAATAACACGGCTGATAATGCTCTGCACAATTTAACTCTGCCAACATCCCCATGTTTTTGAGCTGTTGACTCTGCCTTACAGGCTAGTTTTTGTCCCTCATGTGTGATGGCCTCCTCACACAACCTTGATTTTGCCTAGGAGGGTCAGTCTTTCAGGTCTCACATATTCCTCACTTCCTCCAAGTGTGTTAAAGGCTTCCTACCATTCTGTCTTTTCTTTCATTCAATTATAATTTATTCATTACTTGTGTAGTTATCTGTTTTAATCATAAGACGGAGCCTTTGTTTCTAAGTTCGCTGTTGTCCTGTGCCTAGCAAGACTCAAACACAGGTATCTCAGAAAATATGTATTAAGCCAAAAAAGGAAGTTAGGACCGATGAGCAATGTTCTCTCTGAATATTTCGATTGCAGTTAGGGAAACAGACCAAAGACCTTCCTGCAGGGAGGTCAAGTGTGATGGAGAGGTGTGTTGTCATGGTCTGTGGAGCTAAGAGGTGTAGTGGACGAGCCTGGGACAGGCTCAATAAGGACCAGACACAGTACATTCCTGAGAAGGTAAGGAGCTGTTACAACTGATAGCACTCTAGGAATCCTGCATCTTCGAGAAACATGAGGTATTTTGGTATTGGAATGTTATCAAGATCTCTAGTGCCTCTCAGAGTGACAAGGCAGCTGATCATGAAATGTGACAAAGAGGGAATTTCTTTTACATGATACTGTGTCTTCGATCTTCCTGTATAAACCAAACTGATATAGAAGTGAGGAAAGTGCTTTCTGTTTAGAAGAGAAGATGCTCATGGCCTCCTTCATTGGTTTTTCTTTTGCTATTCAAGTTTCTCCCTCCTATTTTTTTTAAGATTTTATTTATTTATTTGACAGACAGAGATAACAAGTAGGCAAAGGGGCAGGCAGAGACAGAGAGGGAAGCAGGCTCCCTGCTGAGCAGAGAGCCCCATGAGGGGCTCCATCCTAGGACCCTGGGATCATGACCTGAGCCGAAGGCAGAGGCTTTAACCCACTGAGCCACCCAGGTGTCCCTATTTATTACTTTCTTTTGGTTTCTGGTCATCGGAGGTAAGGGTATTGTGGAAAGCTGGGGAATAATGATTTAACTGTCTACTATCAAGGAAACTCATTTGTGTGGGATTTAGACAATGAAATATAAGAGTCACTCTGTCATCTTTTATTTTTCCCTGGCTTTAGGAACTCAGGCAGGACATGGAGGTGAATATATTAATCTTATTCACGTATAAGGGATCAAAATCTTCAGGTGGCGACTTAGATAGCCTCTTATAAAATAGGATTTAACGTATAACACGAGATGCTACCTAGAGACTCAAATGAGGGGTTCGGGGGACATGAGAACTCTGGAGAGGAGGTGGTAGATCTGGGAGACCGCTCATGAAACATGCAGATTTGGACATATTCTTTCTCTTCTCTGCACATCCAGTTTGTAATTTTTAAAATGATATTCTTTTACTGTTCATTAGAAAACTAATGTACGTGGAGTAATGATACTTGGTGGACCTTCAGTAACTGTTAGGAAATAAGAGTATCGCCTACAAAATTCCTGGGCTGGTGTCTTAAACACACTGGGTGCTCAGTGAATCTATGGTATGGGCATCATCATTATCAATATCTTTATCATTACTACTGCTGAAGACCAACACTACTCTAGGCAGTTTCACCTGATTTGACATGCACACACATCTGTGAGGCACTTTTTTTGGGGGGGGGGGTATCAAGTAAAGACAGTACAGCAATTGGCTAACAGTCTTACAGCAAATATGCAGTGAGTCTGGGATTTTTATTCTTTACAGTCTTACCACAAACCTCTTAATCTAACTAAAACATAATTCTGTATGTCCCACTGGAGTACAATCCTGTATGTTAAATATATATGTTTATATATGTATATATATAATGTGTGTGTGTGTGTGTGTATTTAGGATAATAACGACTGCTTTTTATTTTTTATTTATTTATTTGAGAGAGAGAATGAGAGAGGGAGAGAGAGAGAGCATGAGAGGGGGGAGGGCCAGAGAGAGAAGCAGACTCCCCGCTGAGCAGGGAGCCCGATGCGGACTGGATCCCAGGACTCCAGGATCATGACCTGAGCCAAAGGCAGACGCTTAACAATTGAGCCACCCAGACGCCCTATGGCTGCTTTTAAGGTAGGTATGGATTCACTCACTTCCTGTTGTCCCCAGACTAAGGCCTTTGCAATTATATTTAAATACCTAAATCCTGGGACACCTGGGTGGCTCAGTGAGTTGATTGTTTGCCTTCTTCAGCTCAGGTCCCAGTTCCAGGGTCCTGGGATCGAGTTCTTCATTGGGCTCCCTGCTCAACAGAGAGCCTGCTTCTCCCTCTGCCTGCTGCTCCCCCTGCTTGTGCTCTTCCTTGCTGACAAATAAATAAATCTTAAATTTAAAAAAAAGAAGAAGAAGAAGAAGAAGAAAAGAAATACATAAATCCAGGTGAGGAAGTCCGAAGTATTTCTTCCATTTAGGCATAATTTATTCAGGGTGCTCCTTGAGCATCTTTTTCAGGGTATTTTGTCTAGGAGTAGAAAATGAAACTCATTGCTCAGTCTTTCATCCTTCATAGTTTTTAACTTAACTGTTTATGAGTTGTAGGTTGATCAGTGAGTTGATCGTTTGCCTTCAGTGTCTAAAAAAATGTTCTCATGATCTTTGAAGGAAGCAAGAATCTCTAATATTTTACCTCTTTTTTGCACACATTCTGTCCTCTCACCTCCCTCTCTCTCTCTCTCACTCCCTCTTGTACTCTCTCACTCTGTCTCTCTCTCTCACACACACACACACACACATGCTCCTTCACCCTTCACTCTGTCTTTATGTTCCAGTGTGTGTGTTTGTGTGTGGATTTGTGTGATATATACTGTCTGAGTTGGAGGGGAAATGCTGCTTTCTTTCCAAATCAAAGAGAAAAATGCGTCGAGTCTGGAACAGCAACAAAAATAGCTGGCTTGACTCACAGTCTCTCTACTCTGAAATACAAATTCTATCCTGAAGGGAATTCTCTTCTCTGTCTAGTGCAGTCTACTCTCCATATATACACCATAGTGAAATATGTGCAGATTCGAAAGTCTTCATAGGAACATGAGAGATCATTAATTTTGTATTATCTTGGTAAAAATGGGGGCGAGAAATTATTTATACTGTGGGCTCTGATTCAAGGTAGTTCAAGTTCGAAAGGATTTGAGTTTCAGCAAATGCTTATGAAGCCTCTGTTTTAAGAATTCCATATTACTGGGCGCCTGGGTGGGTCAGTGGGTTAAGTCTCTGCCTTCAGCTCAAGTCATGATCTCAGGGTCCTGGGATCAAGCCCCGCATTGGGAATCTCTGCTCAGCAGGGAGCCTGCTTCCCCTTCTCTCTCTGCCTGCCTCTCTGCCTACTTGTGACCTCTTTCTCTCTGTCAAATAGGTAAATAAAATCTTAAAAAAAAAAAAAAAGAATTCCACATTACCCCTATTTATTTCTTTATGGGTTTGTCAGTTCCAACAGTAATATATGGCATTGGGTAGTCTTGTTCTAAGAAGATGATGAAATTATTTCTTTATGGCGGTGCTTAAAGTAATTGTGTTTGATTTCAGTGGGTTTTATAAATGTAGTAAAAAAGGTATCTGAAATGGCACATCATTCTAGTGACAGAGGTAGAGGTTTAGATGTAAGAGAACTGATGCTGACTATGTAAATATGTCTTACAACGATCTTTGGGGATGCCTTAATGTTTGTATGAGATTTTCACATGTTGTGCAATAGCATTGTACATCTTTTCGATCCCACTGGTTCTCCATGATAGTACAGTCATGTGAATAAAGCAGGTAAGTATAGTAGACTCAGAGATTTATGATTTGCCTCAAGTCTGCCTGTTCCAGCTCTTATTATTTATAAACCCCACAGAAGCAGCTTCCCTCTGCCAAATGTACTTTCCGTGTGCTTTCCACCAAATCTAGGATAATGCTTGGATCAGAAATGAGGGGCAAGGGAACAGACACAAATGGAAAGTTGAAGCTAACTTTGCTGTTGGTGGCTGGTCAGCACATATTCGTTTACTGAAGAGAAAGGAGAGCATCTTTACCATGAGAATACATGTGTAATGGGGCACCTAGGGGGCTCAGTGGGTTAAAGCCTCTGCCTTCGGCTCAGGTCATGATCCCAGGGTCTTGGGATCCAGTCCCACATCCGGGTCTCTGCTCAGCAGGGAGCCTGCTTCCTCCTCTCTCTCTGCCTGACTCTCTGCCTACTTGTGATTTCTGTCAAATAAATAAATTAAATCTTAAAAAAAAAAAAAAGAATACATGTGTAAGAGGGTTCTTTTTCTATGATCAACATCTCTTAGTCCTTGCTGCTTCTTTCGTTGCCTAAACAACATGTACAGAGAGATGAGCTAGGCCCAAGCGAGCAGGGGCCATTTCCCTGACAGTGGATTCAAGCACGCTTAGACCTAGTTTTGAAAGTTCTTTGAAAATTCTCATAAAAGCAAAATGTCTAGGATTCTTAGTCAGTCTAAAGCCCTGAAGTAGGTGGGTGCCTTGGGTAATGAATGGAGACCACCAGGAAGTTGTCATTGAGACCCTGAAGTCTTTTAAGATAACGTGGGAGCTAGGAGAGCAGCAATTTTCATTTCTTAAGGGATTTGTGAAATTGTGTGCCTGGAAATTTATGCTTATTTAATTCTTGTTCAACAGCTTTCACAAAGTATATAATTTTAATAACTGTGCTTAGCTGTATTATATTAATTTTACAGAAAAAAAGTATAATTAACATAAAA
Organism: Martes martes; assembly: GCF_963455335.1. Classification (NCBI taxonomy): domain Eukaryota; kingdom Metazoa; phylum Chordata; class Mammalia; order Carnivora; family Mustelidae; genus Martes; species Martes martes. Next base: position 23,364,864 of record NC_137905.1, read on the forward strand.
ACTATACTGTATCCTGTATTTCTTAATTTACCATCCTAAAAAAAATGTGGCTATTCTGATCATGACACCCTACCATTTGGTGGTAAGATACCATAATTACTGGAAATCATTGGATGAAAACAGGGAGATTCATGACTTTATCCTTACTGACACTAACTAAAAATGGATCACATATTAAAGGATTAAAAAGTATGCTTAGATGTATTCCCAGTTTTGGTATTTCCTGGACAGCCTTTGAACACAAGGGGGCTAGGGGAATTTCTCAATCTAATTTTCTATAAAATTAGAATCTTCATAATTGTCTTACTTTACTCAGAAGGTTGTAAAGTTATAAAAAGAAGTTAAAGCATTATGAGCACATTATATTAGTGGCTTATTTTTTTCTTTTTTTTTAGATCAGAGATGTTGATCTGGTGTAATAGTACTGGCTTCCGTAATTTGTGCACCAGAAGAATTTGGGGAACTGGTTAAAATAGTTTCACAGCTTCACCCTCAGAGTCTATGATTCAGTAGGTTTGGAATGAAGCTGAAAATTTACACGTCTGACAAGTTCTGGAGGAGGCTAAAGGTGCTGGTCTGGAGACCACACTTTGAAAACCACTTGCTCCGTGGGTGACTATAATGCCAGATTTCTCGGCTCGGTGTCCATGGTAGTGTGCCGGGAGATTCTGAAAACAAAATAAGAGAGGTATGACACATCTTTCCGAGGTGCTACCAGAACATTTGCAAAGCTATTTCATATCCTCAAGAAACAATGTTGATATATTAGGGAATGAACCACAGAAACAGCATGACATGTTCTGAGAAAAACACAAAGCCTCAGAGTCGTTCCAAGTTTATAATTGTCTGCTTCTACCTGTGAAAGCTGTCACCTAATATGACTGCCTAACTTCCTAGAGATTTTTCAAACATGTCCACCCAGACTTCGTAAAATTAGGGGCTTCCGCAGGGCAAGTGCTGTGTCTTATTTATCTAACCTTGAATCCCTAGGTTCTAGCTTCATGTCAGGCAAAAACAGAGTCTCCCGCAATCTGTGTGGTCTTGGGCAAGATTTCTTGCAACCTGTCTTGTGTCTAGTTGCCCCATAAGGAAAATAAGAACAATGGGGAGATAATATTTTAAGTTGGGCCTGAAATATTGGTTCAAGACAATATTTGATATGTATGTATGTATTTATTTATTTAATATTATATATTTATTATTTATCAAATGTATAGTGAATCTACTGAGAACCTACTGTGTACCACCCAAGCGTTTAATTACCATAAATAGGCAAGTTGATGTAAGTCATTCCATACGAAATTCTTTGGGGGACCTGAGAATTTCACGTGTATCAGTTTGTAGTTCACTTCTTAATTAACTGTGTGGCTCACAGTTCAGAAAACACTGCTGCAGAGGTTTTTATCCCTTTCAGAGGCAATGCCCGCCTGGGGGATATGCCAGCCGATAAAGGTAGGGCGAAGCATCCAGCCTACTTCAGGATTCTTTGTGGAAATTAAAGAGTCTAGTGGATGCTTAGGATTGTCTAAATAACTAATCTTTTGGTATTTATATAGCAGCAACTGTATTCATTATTGATTTCCATTAATAAAAGCACGCGTTCATACAAGCTACACTCTAATTAGAGAGAGAATTAGAAGTGCCCAATGCCTTAGTCCTACCGAAAAATTACAATATATAGGTTTAAATATTTACAAAAGTAAAGTGTAAGCTCTTATCTTTGGCAGTTCTGCGGGCTCTCCTGGATGCTGTTCTCGGGGTTTGACCCCCTCTCAGTCCTACATTGTACTCACTGCTCCTAAGAATGCAGGTGCTAATTAACTTCTTAACACTTTTTGCACAGTACTAAAAGCCCAGTCTTCTTACATCTGTGCCTTCTAAGGTATCTCTTTGAGTTACCTACTAAAAAGAGGAGTGCTTCCCATGGGGAGTGGGTATTACTTTTGTAATTAAAAACTTGAAATAACATATAACTTTCAAAAGGGCATAAGCCCCTCTTCCCCTTCCCAACTCACAAACAGCTCTTTTCCATGGGCTAGTGTGTGGTGAGGTGGATTCCTTGTTCTCTCCTCTCATTCTGAGTTGGTTTCCAAGGGGTAGGACCTAAGCCTCTATCTGCATTTTAAACACTACTTCCCTGGGGATTCTGGCTCTGATGAAGGAATCATTCACCCAGAGCAGGGTTCTTCTCAAACTGGACACCTTGCTCTGTTTTCTGACATACTGTGCTTTGTTCGATAGTTTCAAAATATGTCCATTGAGTGTCTCTCCACATTCTGATTCTCAAATAGCAGCTAAGTTCTGGATTTTTTTTTTTTAAGTCCTATAGGAATAATATAGTACATATCACATAGTGCATAGTACATAGTATGGTACATATTCCACAGTATCTAGGGCATGAATCACTCTTTGTATACTTACTGCACAATATGAGAGTGCATAGTACCTGCCATTTGCTGCCAGTCAGAGTCAGCGTAGGATTGTTAAGTCCCACATCTGTCGGTTATGGGAACCCATGACAGTGACCTAAACATTTTAGTTTTGTTCTTTTCTTTTCATTTCCCTTTTTCTTCTTCTCTTCTTTTTTCCTTTCCTTTCCTTTCTTCTTTTCTTTCTTTTTTGAAACAGTATTTTCCTTTGGTTGTTTTCATTTTGTATAGCCGATTTTATCTTCATCTTTTTCTTTTTTTTTCTATTTTAAGGTTTGCTATTATAACTATGACCAATGATATTCTAAATGTTTTTGTTTATCATTCATTTATTCATTTGTGTATTTATTTTTGAGTGAGAGAGCAAGCAAAGAGGGAGAAGCAGAGGGAGAGGGAGAGAAAATCTTAAGCAGGCTCCATGCCCACTGTGGAGCCCAACACAAAGCTCGATCTCAGGACCCTGAGATCATGACCTGATTCAAAATCACGAGTTGGACACCCAACCGACTGAGCCACCCAGGTGCTCCTCTAAATGTGTTTTAAATAGGTATTCATTTGTTCTGTCAGCATGTAGCAAAAAAAAAAAAAAAAAAAAGCTTGCTCGTGTTTTGGATTCTTTCTCTAAGATAACTTGAAAGAGGTGGAATTACTAGGTCAAATGTTTGACTACATCTATGTATCTAATCTACATTTATGTATCTACTTACCAATTATCTATCTCCCTACTTATCTCTATATTAATCATTTGTTCCCCTTACTATACTAACTGTGGGGGTAGTTGCTATTTTAATTAGGCAACAAATATCCATATGGAAAACATCTGTAATTGAGCAGATGAGTGAATTGAAAACAAACATTTATTGGGTCCCTATTCATTCTTATCCTTTTTCAGGAAGCTAGAAGTCATTTAAATATAAGTTTTAGGGTTTATGTGAAACCTAAATGAGATAATCCAGTCAAGTAAATACTTGGGCCAGAAATATAGTGGTTCCTTTATATTTGATGGTAATTATCAGTATCTAACTAAAAGAAAAGATGAATATTTGGAAGTAGGAAAGGGCCAATGACAATGAATGGAAAATACAGAAGTTAAAATGATGTGGAATTCTCTAGAAATTCATGGATTTTCCCCTTTATGCTTTCCCTTTGAAGGAATGTCATGAGGGAAGTTTGTACTTAATGACCATCCAGATTCCTAATTATTTTCCTGGGGAATCTGGAGAGCCACTATAGGTAGCTGCACGTTCTCTATGAAATAGTGTTTTGAAAATATTTCTCTGGAGAATTTAAAAACAAGAAAAGCTCAGATTCCACTGTTTTTAGACATATCCCGGTGCTCCTCATTTCACATATTTATACTCAAACATGTACAAAATCCTTGCTGCCACATTTTTCTTTCTGCCTAGAGAACAGCTGTAAAGATATTAATTGTGCTTCAGTTATAAATGGATTGCCAAAAGGGACAGAACGGGTTGCGTATCTCATCAGCATGCCCTGTCTGGTATAAATAATGAGACAGGAACTTGGTAAATTGGAAATTTGTGATAAAAACGAGATGTGATATTATAAAGTCCCACCAGTTCCTTCTTTGAACACATTGATTTTTAAGGCATTCTGCAGGACTGCTAAATCAATGATTGCCTGTCACAAAATGTTGGTTAAAGGGGCTCTATTACTGGGGTCAACTACAAATTAGCCCAAAGGGTAAACACAAAGGTAGTATAAATGTTAAAAAGAAAAAAAAGTCACAGAGATTGTAAAATAGAGTTGGAAAGGCACAGCTATAAGAAAATGTATACAGTTATTTCTCCCATTCTACCTAAGATTCTTAACTATGCTAAGTAGGAAGCATTGAAGAGTGGAAATATAACTGAATTGAATGAGGTACTTTATCACTTAAGTTATTTTTGAAACAGAGTTGGGATTTTCTTCGATGTTTCTTCAAATTCTCTGTGTCTTTCAAATCTGCTGATTTTCACATTTATCTTTTGTGAGCACCTCACAAAGCTACTATTTCCCAGCACGATATCATGATTAAAATTTAAACAAGCCTAAGAAAAAATATTGCTATTTCCAAATGTCTTATACAAATAAATTGATGCATTTTGACTTGTTTCTTAAATAAAACCCAATTTTGGAAGAGGTCTTAATTTAATGTGATAAAAATCTGGGACTAGAATAAAATAATCACCTAACTTAAGGTCAGTATTCTGAAATCACAAAATACACTTGTCGTCAAGCTACCTGTCCTGTCATGTCATTAGGGGAGTTTGCATTTCCATACCTCCAGTCTGCCTTACACCTTTCCCTAGGAGCCAGTCTCCTCTGCACACATACTACTTCTTGACCTAAATTATAGCCATGATGTTTCTTTCTGTGACTCTTCCCTCATTAGGCTGTGAGTCCTCCTCAAAGACCATGGAAGATCTATATTCATTTTTGAAATCTCAGGGCCAAGCATGGTTTGATGGTGTCCAACAACCAATAAACATCAACAGAGTAAGAAAAAGGAACTAAGGAAGGAAGAATAAAGACAGAGAAGGATACAAACAAAAAGAGAATAATATGAAAAATTAATTCAGTTTCCTCCTCCTATTTTGTTGGACTGTTTAAAGGTATGGTCCATGTCAGATTCAGCATTACATCGTCAGGGCTAGAAGCGTAGACGCATAATCAGTTTTTCTCTGTCTCATGCTCTCTCCCTCTTTGTTCCTCTTTCCATCCTCTCAGTTTAAAAAAACACTCAAGATGTTGGCAGATCCTTAATCATTTTTTGGTAAACTCAATGCCTAGTCTTTCACATATTCTTTTATTTTTGCCAAGACTTTAATTAAGGCAGGTAGAATTTTCAATACATTTTTTCCCCCAGCTCTCTCCAGGCATGCATGTATCAAGGTCTCACTACATTCTTCTAGTATTTGTGTTTCCATGCTACAGTCTGCTTATTTCATGTGACCACATTTAACTTCTTCATGTACAACGGTAGAAATCTCTTTTTTTCTCACACATCTTTTAATAGGACCTGGAGGAAAGAAAACAGGCTCTTAACTACCATCCAGGAGTTCCTACATCCAGGAATGAGCTGATAGCACCAGAGCTACAAAGGATAGGGTTAGGAATTGACCTGGGTTGACTTGATTTCAAGTCTGATGATTAATTTTCATTAAGGTGAACTCTTCTTGCCAAGGCTGGTTATTTGTAAGGATTACATGTGTGTGAATTTCTTACTTGTATGGTTAGGTTTCCGACCTATGGCTAACCTTGACTATTTCTGTGAAGGTGTTGGAATTTCATTGTTGAGCTGTCTGGGTTTAAGGCAAGAAAAAAAGTGAGTTAGAATAGTATCTCTTCACTTACTGACTCTATGCCTTAATACATGTATTTAGCTTTGTTGAGTGCCGTTCCCCACACTTTTGAGTGTCTTGGAGTCAACAGTATCAGCATAAGTATATCTGGAGTGTAAAAATGAGTGAGGGACAGTAAAGGACACTGCGTAGAAAGCATGTAGCTCCCAGTTGCAGATAATTTAAAGTCTCACTGTCCCTGTCCCAACTGGAATATGAAAATAGGATGTATGTATGTATGTATGTATGTATGTATTTGTCTAACTCTGTTAGATTGAAAGTCGATGTGTTTATAAGAAGTAAAATTTAATTTAAAATATACTACTACCAGAATATAGGTACTGTATGCCTCCCCCCCTTTTTTAATACAGTAAAAGAAGTGATGGTTTTGGGTCAGGTAGAACTGGACCTGAATGTCCAATTCTTAAATTAAGAAATGGTGATATTCTGTGTCTTAGTCATTCAGGGCTGTTATAACAAATTATCACAGACTGAGTAATAACTAGTGCTTATTTCTCATAGTTCTGTAGGCTGCAAAGTCCAAGATCATGGCGCCAGCAGATGCAGTATCTGGTGAGAACCTGCTTCCTAGTTTGCAAGTGGCTGTCTTCTTGTCATGTCTTCACAAAGTGGAAAACAGAGAGAGAGAAAGGTTGAGAAGAGAGGAGACGGCTCTTTTGTCTCTTATGAGGACACTAATCCCATTATGAAGGGCCACCATCATGACCTGATTACTTCCCAAAAGTCCCATCTCCTAATACTATGCCACTAGGGGTTAGGATTTCTACATATAAATTTGGGAGGAACACAAAAAATGAAGTTCATAGTACCCTGTTGGTGATTTTTTTCTCCCACAGGGATTAAGGAACTTCTCTATTTAATGGTAGTGGAACACCAAGCAAGAGTGGCTCAGGTTCAAGACATGCTTTCTTTAGTCATTTTCTTAGAGTAGAATTTCCTTAAACACATTCTGGCAAGATAGGCAGAGCGTCCTTGTTCTTTGTGAATCATAGGGAAATCCAGAAAGATTTACTCATAAGAGAGAAAGGTCTACCAGACTTCTAGCTCCATCAGCGTGAAAGGAGAGGTTAGCTTTCCTCCACCTTCTTCCATCCTCTCCCCTCACTCATCTTCCCAACCCTGGCCACTGCTGCTGCATTTTACTGTCAGATGATTTTGTTGATGCATGCTTGAATTGAATCTCCTAGTCCAGTTCTTTGCCAGAATTATGCTTGCCCTGTCCAGAATGTAGCTTTGGGGCTACTCATTCCCTCCATGATGAGCTAGACTTTGTTGCCTGATTTTGAGACCTGAACTCTTAGAGATTTGCTTTCATGGTTGTGACTGCAGCCTTCCTCGATGAAGGATTGTTAAACCCAAAGAGGCTTCACTTTGTCACCCATGGAACGTTGCATCATTGCCCTTCTTCCTTTTCCCTGGTAAAAACCCTTTCCACCTTCTTGCCCCTCAAATGAAGTCTTCAGGCCATCAGGACTTCTACAGGACATTTTCTTGAACTCATATAAGGGTTCGATATCATACTAACTTTTGTTTATAGCCACAGGAGTGGGCCCATCTTTGGGAAGAAGAGAGCCTGACTTCCCTCCTAAGAGGAGGAAAAATCCCTACTGTTTCTTTTCTAATAAATTTAAAATATGAAAATAAGACAAAACAATGAAAGCAACAAATCATTCAAAATATCAGCAGATCAACCTACTCTTAATCTTTGAATGTGTCTTCCTAAAGAAAATAACCATGCATTCAATTAGTCATTTATCTATTTGACAAATATTTATATCACTTTCAGAGATGCTGGAGAGAAAAATAAAAACATTAGGCTGTGTTCTTTGCAGTTGAAGATCTAAAATTCAGAAAGAGTGAAACAGTTATGAGGGCTGGGAACCTCCATCACTGGTTTTAAATACAGGTTTTATCCCTTTCTATGTGAATGGAGATCATCTTTACAGATGCTCAAAGGCTTGTTGCAAAGATTAAAATAATAAATATTTTATACCAGGCATTGTTCTTAGTGCTTGTACCATTAGGAAATGTAGAGGTATGCCTATGCTATGAATTAAGGATGAGGCCACATTACAGAGGAATGGGTTAATTCTGGAGAGAAGGATTAGATGGGAAAGTTGAGAGAATAAGAACAAATATTGTTTTCAAGCAGCTTTCAGTCTGCAAGGGAAAAATCTGTACCCACTGTAATTTATATATGAAGGGAAGTGATGCCCCCAGAGATATCAAGTGAAGTATTTTTTAGAGTGCAGAAGAGGCAACAATTCAGCTTGGGGACAACTAATTCTTGAACCTGAGTGTGAATGAGTTAGGTAGATATGTTGGGGAGTCATAGGAATGTACTTAGTTGAGTTTGGGGGAGAAAAAAAGAACATTGGGACGATTAGAAGCCTTTGGTGTAAAAGAATGTGTAAACCCTATTCTAACGTTCTGTTTTCCTGAGATAAGCTCTGAACTTATCAACCTCTTTCATGGGGATTTCTTGATCTGCAGCCCTACCTCTGAATTTTGACTCAGCACCATCCTTGTTCTTAAATGGAGTCTTAATATTTATGCCTCCTCCTCCCAGAAATCTTGCTTTCTCTATGTAGCTGCCCCTCCCGTGTTACTCACTGCCATTCTTTCCCCACAGCACTGCCTCACATCATTTGTTATTCATCCCATCATTTCTGGCCTCCCACTGGTCTGCCCTTCAAGAAAGCAAGAATCTTCTAACTGTAAAGTCTCTTGGGTGCCTAAAAGAAGGCTTAGCACATAGTAGAAGCTCAATAAAAATGGACTGTGATAACCAAGGGCCCAAATAGGCAATAAACCCAACTTCTTCCATTTTAACTACAGACTTCATGGATGGTGGCACATATAGAATGACATATTTTGGGTAACTTAGTGAATACCTTTTTTTTTTTTTTTTAAATTTATTTATTTGTTAGAGAGAGCAAGCGAGCACAGGCAGACAGAGTGGTAGGCAGAGGCAGAGGGAGAAGCAGGCTCCCCGCCGAGCAAGGAGCCTGATGTGGGACTCGATCCCAGGACGCTGGGATCACATCCTGAGCCAAAAGCAGCTGCTTAACCAACTGAGCCACCCAGGCATCCCAGTGAATACCTTTTTAAAACTCTTCTTGAAACCAAAGGTCTCTAATGATTGCCCAGTTAAGCCTGTTTTTGTCTAAGACTTTGCCTTCTCAATAGCTCAATTCATTTGGCCAGGTACAACATTTGATAAGAGAGTTAAGCATTTTGTCTTTCAGTTGGGGGGAAGAATAAAAGTAACCATGTGAGGTGATGGATGTCTTAATTAATTTGATTGCAGTAACTATTTCACAATGTCTGTGTATATCAAACCATCACATTGTGGACCACTTTAAATATGTTACAATTTTTTTGGTCAGTTATATGTCAGCAAAGGTGGAGGGGGGTGGAAAGGAAGGTATTGTAGTCACAACCACACTACTGCCATTTTTAAGTGTCCTGGCTTTTAACTAGAGAATTCAGCTCCTTCTACAAGAATAAAAAATGAGCAGCCACTGGAGTGGTTATAATTTTATTCTCATGCCTCTTAAACTCAAATTCATCTTTCATCAAACATACATAAAGTAGCATGCCATAGAGAGCCAGAGGTGCAGCTCAACACAGTGTCCCCCCACCCAGGGACTACTGACCATCATCCATATGGAGCAGACTCAGAATATGAAATGGGCGGTATTCCCTTTCTTACATTAGGAAACCGAGTCTCATAGGTGTTGAGAAAAAATCCTTGGAGTGTAAGAGTGACATGTCATTAATGTAGAGTATGGATCTCAGTCTGATAATAAGAGGATGTGAACAACACTTCTGACATTATGAGTGTAGCATATACCTGTTTTCCACTACATCATGCCGATGACTTCTGGAAATAAATTTAACAAAGGTGTGCAGTTTCCTGCAGTACAGTGAAACCATGTGAAAATGTGCTAAAATGAACTTCAAACACTCTTGGGACAGAAACTCTGACTGCTGCACTTTCTTGTGCCCTCCAAGTCTAACTTGGAGCTCAGCCCACAGTACCTACTATGCTAATAGCCTTTGTGTGAGTGAATGAATGAGTTCATGTAATAAAATACAATGAAGGAAGCTTCCGCCTACCGCAGTCCTGACACTTGGTAGAAGGCACCCGCAGAACCCCTGGTAGTTTAATTTTGCAAGGTCAGGATGGAAATAGCTGCCGGTCTAAAGCATAATGATACTAGTTTACTTCTTAGGTATTTATAGGATTTCATTCCATAGGTAACGGATTAGCAAAGGCTTGATCGCTGGGAAAGGTAGCTTAAGAAAAAAAAATATACTTTTTTGGGTCCCATTGTGTTATAAGAGTCATTCTGATTCTGAAAAGGTTTATTTATGCACACAGAACAGTAAAACAGACAGCTTATTAGTTTTCACAACCAGACTTCCAATCGTCCTCATTATCTGTTTGCAAAAGCAGTGGGTAGGTCACCATCCTGGTACTGTTTCTGAGAAATGCAGAAGGTACTTTTCTCCTGTGCATAGTAAACATGGCTGAGATTTTACAGTTACACATTTTCATACAATATTTTTCACTTCTCTCACCCGATGCATATTACAGATGTTCACTGGAATGATGCATGGGTGAATGGAAGACATCTGCGCGCTCGAACGCATTTTCTGAAGTGTTTAATTGTTCCAGAAAGTTTCGGGCTCATTTTATAAACACAATGTTAAGTGTGTATGGATGTTTCATTAAGTTACAAAACTGTTTATACCTCTAACTGCTCCAGAATAAAATATGGAAATGGAATTTTATTTCCCCAGTTTATGTCCCGAATCATAGAGCCAGAGAAATGACAGGATGCATTTCGGTGTTGTCCATCCGCCTGACTGCAGTTAAGAATCTGTCCCTGTTCCTGTAATAAATTCAATTTGGAGCATGTAGAATTTGGCAGCAACATTTCACTACAGGCTGAGAGCTGGCACATGAGAAGAACACCCAGTGAGCAGCGGTTAGGCCTTTGCAAAAGATGATGGAGGGGGAAGAGATTGGTTAGGATTTCATTGTGTGGTATATGTCTTAAAGACTTGTTGATGAAACGAGATGGCAAACCCAGGCTGCCTTTGCCTCCTGCTAATTGGCTTCTATAAATTGCAGGATTTAGCACCAAAAGAGAGAAGGGTTTCATCTTCTGTTGTCACCCTGCCCGTAGCTTCCCTAGTTCCTTAGTTGTTCAGAGCAGCAGTTCTTAGAAGGAAGTAAAATCCTGTCTTCCTGCTTACGGATGGTATATCTCACTGTTTCCCTCAGAGGTTGGTTGAGAAAGAATTTTCCATACTTAGGGTTAAAAAACGCAAGCCCTACATTCTACTGATCCTCGTTTAACCCTCCTCACCCTCCAAAGATCCCCTAAGGCGTCCCTTGGAGGTTTGGATACTTGACCTGTGTCTTCTATAAAGAAACAGCAGAGCTGAACAATGGAACTACCGGTAGGAGTTAGGCCACCTTTGCACTGGGAAGATTTGCCTGAGGCCCTTCAGGAGAGAGTAGGGTGGATGGTCCTGGTCCGTTGGGGAGATGTCAGGAAAACGGCACTGGCTGCCTGCAATTATTCTGAGCTTTTCTGTAAGCACGTCAGGTCTGTGTTCTGTTGTTACTTGGGGGTGGGGGTGGGATCGAGGGACAAATGAAAAAAAAAAACAAAAAAAACCTCTCGAAGTTGCATGCCAGTCATGTACAGAGGCATCCCAGAACATGGTTCCATAAAAGTAAAAAATAATGGATTTGGCGTGACACACTTAAAACATCCAGGGCCAGATGCTTCAGCTTCTAGTAAGCGATAATTTAAACGTCAACAAGTTATGCGGGCCTTAAGAAATTATTGCTCGGCTAGTCAGCAACCAAAAAAGGTTGTCATGGCAACACCTGTGCCCCCACTACCTCTTGCATTGCCTAGGACTTGGGAGAATGAGCAAGGAGGATGAAGGAAGATGGGCTGAGAGTTTAGTTTTATTAAAATAACGAATGCAAGCCGCATCATTGCTGTGACCCCTTAGGCCTGTGATCTTTGGAATGTGTGAATGTTTAAGACATTTTGGGATGATAATGCCAGATACTCCATCCACAGATGGTACACACTGAACTTGGATCAGGGTAGCCAGAAGGTCAAATCAAAAGTTGGAAGATGGTAGCAAGAGTCCGAGAACATAGGCCTTTCTGAATTTCAGTGATTGCAAAGGTTCTGCTGCTTTATTTTCCCACCTGCTAACAGAATGCTTATTCTCTGAGAATGTATTGCAAATGACTCTTTGCAAATGGGGTTTGTGTTCTTCTCATCATAAGAGATTTAGCTTTTCCAGTGTGCACATTTTCACGCTGCACCAAACCTTTGTTTTCCTGCTCAGGGTGTCAGCACCAGCATTTTTCTTTCTGAATAATGTGCAGAATTGGTGTGCTGACTTGCTCATAAAAAAGTATAGTCTAGCTAACAGAGCTGCACTACCCAAACCCAACATCTTATTTTCCCGAAGGCCTTTCATCTTAGTTTGTCAGCAAACTGGAACCTCTAACCTGACAGTGTAAAATTTTTGATGGTTAATATTGCTTGTAGTGTTTGCTGTCATTATAGGGGAAGATGTGTGGGTCCTGCTGCTAATGGGAGGGAACCTTCAGGTGTGGCAGGAGGCAAATGATACCACAAGCCCTCTGTTAATTAAAATCCAAGCACACATTGGCAAATCTCACTTAACCAAGAAACTAAACGCAGAATAATGGGCTTATTAAAAGCAGAATTCACCTTGGAATTGACGTATTCCTACTTGAATTGATACTAGCAGGATGCATTGTGGTGACAGGGATCATTTTTGTTGACAACAGCTGGAAATACAACAGCTATATTATTATAATTAGGATCAGCATCAAGTTGGATCATAATAGGGGCTTTCTTGGAGAAATGGCACAGTGTCAAATTTATAGTCACTAGCTAAATGAGTCTCTTGTATCCTCGACAAAGGGACAAAAACAGTTCCAAATGAAAACACAAACAGAGAATCCTGTTGTTATATTTCCTGGGTATTACGCAGGGCCCTATTTATCACACACCAACACTTGCCGCTTTGAAGAAACATTATCCTGCAAGGTTTACACTTTTCAATTTGCCTCTGTGGTCTGCATTCTGCATGCATTTCCATGGAGAAGCCTCCACCGTAGCTTGACTAGAAATCTTTTCTGCTGCGAGATTAACCTCAAAGTATCCATTTTTCCCCCTCTGGGTAATCACTTGACAAATGCATCCACAAACCCTCTGCACACATCTATTCCAGGGTACAGGTGCATCAACAGCCTTGAATCACTATTAGGAGAAATATTGTCCTTGACGGGAAGTAGTACTGCCTTTTCATTTCCAGACGTTTCAAGTTGAAGGATGCGGATTTCCCGGGAAGCCAAGCATCAGGCAGAAAGATCATGGGTGAGGTTGTGGGTAAAAGCTTGCCTTCGCGGTGCTGCACTGCCCGGCAGGGTAGTTCGTCTTGGCAGGAGTGTGGGATTTGCATGGGCTGAGAGATACGGCATTCATTAGAATGCCACCTACCCAAATAACATCAAGGAACTTGTGCTGGTGACATGCCCAGTGCCTGGTCTTGTGCCTGCTACATCAAAACCCATTTTATTTTTGAGTCCACAGCAAATTTATATGACAGAGGAAACTGACATGAGATGAACTAGGTGGGAGAAAGTGAGATTCTGTGTGTGCGTGCGCGTGTGTGTGTTTTCTAATACACATAATGTGCATATAAATACAGGGACAGTAAGCTCCCAGAAGTATCAAATGTCAATGACTCTTAATTAATTTTTCCATAACTTATTATATTTCATTATCTCAACAAGCCTAGGAGTTAGCAGTTACTGTCACTTTCGTTTTTACAGATTAGAAAACCAAAGCTTAGAAAAGTATTGTTACTTTGGCCAAGGACACAGGACTCATAGAAGTTGAAGATGGATATAAAACAAATGCCCTAGGGTTGCCTGGGTGGCTCAGTCAGTCGAGCGTCTGACTCTTGATTTCAGCCCAGGTCGACTCAGGTTGTGATCAGGATTCTGGGTAGAATTCAGGCCCCACACTGGGCTCTGTGCTCTGTGCAGTATCTTCTTGTCCCTCTCACTCTGCTGCGCCCCCCCCCCCCGATAAATAAATAAATAAAAATTTTAAAAAATAATACAAGTGTCCTGGTTAAAGACAATATGACTCCAAACATATCTTCTTAGTCATTCGTCTCTACCTAATATTATCTCATTTGATTCTTACACAGAACTTTGAGGTGTGCAAAATAAAAAATGATTGTCTTTGCACGTGTTAAAAAAAAGAAAAAAAAAAGAAAAAGCTGAATCACAGAGCCTGGAAATGATGGAAACCTGGCCCATTACTCCTGCCTCACTGTTTTGTAATGTGGTAGGACAATAACATCGAGTTACAGTAATCAGTGACAATAGGATCATCATCAGTCTTGTAAGCTTCCCAGGAAATAACCCCAACTTCCATTTAAGGCGAAGTAATCTCCATGGGCGTTTACACAATTTAAATAGTTGAAAGAAAAATGCTTCATATATAAACAAATCTGACAAACTCTTCAAAGTAATTAATGTTTCTGGGGTGAAGAGTGAAGTTAAAAGTTAGCAGTGTCCAGTACCCACTACGGTTGTTCTGAACTCCAGCTTTGACTAAGAGTTGCCTGAGCAGATTTTTAAAAATACACCCATCCCCATCTTGCCACACTGTAGATCGGAAAGGTACCCTGAAGATGCTGATATTCATCAACCTAGATTCTAAAATGTAGGCAGAGTTGGTGTTCATTGGCTTAACACGTGGTCATTTGTGTGCTAAACCTCTGCGTATGTTATTTGGTTTAACCCTCACAATAATTCAGATATGTATTGTAGATTTGAAGTTTGAGGCTAAGGTGGGTTAAGTGATCGGCCCAAAGAAATGGGTAATTGTTCCAGCGTAGGTTGGAAGCATTCCATCTGCAAAACCGTGACCCACGCTTTACTCTGCCCAATCATATCCACGGCACACGTATACACAGTGATTCTGTCATTCAGAAATCTGTTTGATTTATTTATTTTGTCTCTGTGAAGGCGTTTCTCAATTTAAGTCACCCACTAGCAGATAATTTTCATGATAATAGGAATCTCTATTTGTTCACCTCTTTGTCTCCAGGGCCTAGGTAGTGAATGACTAGAACAGAATACTCACCCTCATTAGCTTAATATCACACTTGACTTTATTTTTCTGATAATGTGTTATCTCATTATGGGGGAAAGATGTTTCCCCAAAAAAAATGTTCAACACGCAAAGCAGCTCAATTGAGCAAAATAGATGTTTCATGGTCATCTACATGGAAGAGTTCACCCTTTCTCACCCGTCTCTGAACTATGAGCTCTCAGGAACTCCTGAGTCGTTTTCTTACTCTTCATTCTCTTTTTCTTCTTTAACTTTTTCAGAAAAATTGCAGAGAGCTCTGTATACCCCTCACCCAGTTTACTGGCTTTTGAACATTTATGAAACCTTAGTGCCAGGATGAAAACAAGAATATGAGCATTGAGATCCATATTTATTGTTAAGGTTTTATCACCCCCTAACTGGACTACTGCTGTAACATCTTAACAATCTGATTTAACCTTCAGCGTCTCTGGCTTCACTTAAATCTGGGGGCACTGATAGAGGAGAGCCCACAGCATGGGTTTGGTCTCTAACTGAAATATATCTCTGTTTCCTACAGGTGAAGCCAACACTCCCCATCTTGGGATTCAAATGACTCCTGCATTTTGTCCTCCAGCTTACATCTCCAAAGTTAGCTTGATGATTGATTTTTTCAGTCATTATCTCCTCTTAAAATTTACTTATTTCCCTTTCTTCCTCCTACTTGGAAGGTTTTCCTCCAATTCTTCTCATTCCCACATGATATTCAAATAACTCCAAATATTGTACTTTCCTGTGTGCATCTCCACCAGCTAGCTGACGAGTTATTTATAAGAGCGAGTCTTATTTTTTTTTTCTTTGACATTGTTCCCAGTGTCTGATGGAATGTGGAATGTATTATACAACCGACATTAGGTGCATTTTCTTTCTTTCTTTCTTTTTTCTAACTGTAGATTTTGTAGAACCTCTGAATCATCCTTCTGAGTAGAAATTTCCAATTTTACAAAACTATCAGCTGCTCAACAAACATTATTACTACATTTTCCTGTATAGTGACCATAATTCAAACCCTTGAAAGTATTTTGATTGGCACGATCTTGCAAAAGCTCTATCCTGCTTCGGTAAACAGGGAGGTCTGCTGCTCAGACCCACCCCTACCTCCATGCCCTTTGGGTTGAAAAACACTCTTCCCCTGTGCTGCTTGAGAGTGCTGATTGTTGGCATCTCAGGGCTGACGATCACCCAGCCGAGGAGAGCTGCCTGGCCCTAAGGCCAAGGCTCTATTCTTAGAGGGGTTCCTACATCCAATAACTGGTCAGTACTGGATCTAAAGGTCTGGCACCATTTCCTCGGTGACCATCCCATTGGTAGGTTGTGCAGTGGAGTCTGTGACTGCAAAATGCATCACAGCCCACAGCTCCTTCTGCCCAATATGGACCTGTTCACCACCCCCCCCCGATATCATTTAAAGAGAACTCCCCAATAAAAATTCTGCAAGAAATCTGTGTCAGAGTCTACTTGTTAGGGAACTCATCTCTGACACTTAACTATTTGTCATTAAATCATCAGATTATTCATGTGCCCATTCATTCAGTTATCAATATGTTTGATAATTATGATGTGCCTGACACTTACTGGATGAAGGACACTGCCTCTGCCCTCACAGACCTTGAAGCCCATTACCGTACCAGACATCTCCAGTTTCTCCCAGTTTCAGCACGTCCCAGAATTTCACACAGTCTCTCAGACTCCTTTGCCTTTACTTATGCTTGACTTTTTGCTTGGAATTCCTTCCCTGCCCTTCTCCTGGTTAAACTCTACCTGTCTTTAATACTGTAACTCAAATCCAGTGTCTCTCAGGAAGTGGTCCCTGACCCCACCCTGTCTGTGAAATAAGTGAGAGATCCAAACATGGTGCTACGGCATTCAGCTGGTTTCTGTATGCATGTGTGTCTGTCCCCTCCTCTAACCTTCCACCGCCAAACGGTACACTTCCTAAATGTAGATTTTATCTTGGTATATATACTTCACATCAGGCAAGCTCTATGTGGACAATTGCTGAATGGACGAGTGAACAACAAATGGAAAATGAATCTGAAAATAAAGGTTTCATTCTTTTATCCATAAGGCCTAATTTCCTAAACATGCAGATTAATTGGTCGTTCCAATCTCATTTTATATTCTGAGGAATTAGATGAAATGGATAAAAAATTCCTCTGATATTTTTGTGCAGTTTTTTTCAGCAGCCATTTTTTTTTCTTCAGGTATATTGTAGTTGTATTTCGGCAAAACTTAAATGCTACATATTGTATCATATTATTAACCTGGTGTTTTTTGTTTCTTTGATATGTTTCCTTTTCATATTCTCCAAGCCCACGTGAATCTGAAAGGTATCTTTAAAATGAAAACTACAAAGGATTCTTGAGTAATAAAGATTCTAAAAGGGTTATCTTTATATAGTACTCCAACCTGGCAGTACTCTTCTTTTTAAAGACTTGGATATTTTTGAAGTTATGACAGAGTAGTTTATCTCCATATTTTTGAAGAGATTTCTTTTTTTTTTCTTTATTCCCACACATGGATTTCTGTATGATATGCTTGGCAAAATTTAGCTCTTGGCAAAGAATAATGTGTTAATTATTATCTTTTTCTCTCCCTCTTTTTTATTTTCTTTTATCTTTCTCTCTCTCTCTCTCTCTCTCTTTTTTTAGGTACGTCTGTCACTAATGTAACAGCTACTGATGCTGATGACCCAGTTTATGGAAACAGTGCAAAGTTGGTTTATAGTATCTTGGAAGGGCAGCCTTATTTTTCCATTGAGCCTGAGACAGGTTTGTGGCCTAAATTTTGAATTCTATTTACCATGTTATTGCTTCAGGGAAATTCTTTTCTTGGGATTTGGATTATGAAATGTTATGGTTAAGTACTTCACTGCCTGTATCAATAATATTTGAATGTGTTATTTCTGTGCAGTGTGTGGTACATGGCAAGCCCAACAATCATTTTGATACCGATTAAAACAAATTGCAGACCCTTTGTAGAATATCACCTGTTTAACAGATGGCCTGGCACCATTTTCATCCTGGGGCAGGGCGGGGGGAATGCACACTGAAATACCGGATTTAAGAATATAGTCAGTTGCTTATTGGCTGTGTGATGCTTGGCAAGTGACATTTAGAAATCTTTTTAAGTTTCAACTCCCCTGTTTATAAACTGGGTATGGAATCTACTCGCTAGAATTATGATGAAGATTAATCAAGTACTAAACATCAACCATATAGTCCATGACATGTGGTAATCTTTCAGTGGATGGGTATCACTAGATTTGCTATTAGATTCCTTACTCATAAATCAGGATCCTGATGTCTACCCACAAGAGTTCTTTATGGAGATCGTAGTGGTAGTAGTAATAGTAGTAGTGGTATTGCCAATATTAAACCCAGTCAATGTCCTGAATCTGGTGGTACAGACTTTAGAAATCATTACGTTAAAGGAAAAAAACAACAACTCTTTTTTTAACTGATTAGGAAGATAATTTCATAAAATTATAGTTTTTGCAAGTTTTCTTCCTATTGTTTAACAATG
The DNA here is from genome assembly GCF_963455335.1 of Martes martes. Classification (NCBI taxonomy): domain Eukaryota; kingdom Metazoa; phylum Chordata; class Mammalia; order Carnivora; family Mustelidae; genus Martes; species Martes martes. The sequence goes on from NC_137905.1 coordinate 23,383,428, forward strand.
TATTAAAAGAGTAAGGCCACTTTCCCAGACTTTCTACAATCCTGTGGGACTTTTGGTAGTACATATTGAAAAATATGTATTTTATTTTGTATCTCTGGTTTAGTCTGCAGATTTCCAAATTGAAAAATTCAGTATACAGCTGCATATACATATAAGTTCTTCAATTCATGAGTTTTCAGTATTATTGAGATAAATTTCCATGTCTTACCATTAAGTCAATTATTAATTAAATTAAAAATTTAAAGCCTGTCTTTGCTTTTTTTAATTCAAAGAGTAAAATCCTCATGCATTTAAAAGTGAGAAAAAGTACATTTATATATAAATAGGTCATGGCTTGAAATTGAATTTAGATTTAGAAACAGGAAAGAACACTTCTAAAACACATTAATTAGGGGCATAATTACATATTCTTCCTCAGTGAAGAAGGAGGTCTGTCATAAACTTCATCTCCTTTGGGCCCCTCGATGACCCTAGGGGAAGTAACAGAGAAGATAGTCAGCTTAGAGAGAGAGAGAGAGAGAGAAAGTCTGGACATGTCCTTTTGGCTAACGTCACAGTGACAGAGTTGGGAAGAGACATGGGACTCATACCCTGGTCCTTAATTTCAAAGTCATCTTTGAACTTCACTTTCCCTAGGTAATAACTATGGCATAAGGGCTTCTGTAAAACGGAAATTGTTGATTGCTTAAGTGGAGTTAAATCATTTTCTCCTTTGCTCCTTGCCTATTTCTTCACTTGGATCTTTTTGTTCACCAGGCCCAGTGTAATCCAGCAAAAATTAATTCAGCATTCACTATGTTCTAGGCATTGAATTAAATATAAGGAGAAAAATTCACAAAGGCTAATGTCAGCCTGCGAATATCTCAAAACCCATTTTAGAAGACAGGTTTTTGCTTTCAACATAAACACAAGGAAGCATGGTGATACCATTTAAATAATTTATATATCAAAAATAAATTGCTTTGAGGTATAGATAATAAACCCCCCCTACTATATCAGAGAATTTGGGTACTTAAAAATATCTCATTGACATGTAAGTCGATATATGTCTCATTGACATATATTGCCATTTGCTTAATCAAATGTCAGTCACATTTAATATTTGCATTTTTACCCAGCATAATGAGTACCTATCTCAACATACATTTATTTGAGCTTTATCATTTCTAATTTGAAAGATACAAAATTATATGGTTTATATTTTAGGAGGTATATTCTGATATTATTGTGGGAAATGTAATAGGGAGAAATGATACGATACTTGAAGAATATATATAGTAATTGTTTAAATATTGGTTGAGTGAAGTTGTGATTTTTAGTTAAAGCAGATACAGTGCAAGGAAATAGAGGTTAAATTAAAAAATCAAAAATCAGCCTAAGTTCTTTTTTTGCAACATAAATATGTACAAGTGAAATATAAATATTTTTGTGTAAATGCCTTCATAATTATACTTGACTGTTCAAATGGAAACAGTGTAAGTTGTTCCTCAAGAATCTAAATTTTACTCTATCTCTGAGGACTTTTCTTTCTCTCTTTTTTTTAAGATTTTATTTATTTATTTGAGAGAGACAGAGTGAGAGAGAGAGCATGAGAGGGGAAAGGGTCAGAAGAAATAGCAGACTCCCCACTGAGTGGGAAGCCTGATGTAGGGCTTGATCCTAGGGTTCTGGGATCATGACCTGACCCGAAGGCATATGCTTCACTGATTGAGCCACCCAGGAACCTCAACTTTTCTCTTTAAAAAAAAAATTTTTTTTTGAGACTAGTATGTTTGTGTGCGTGTGTGTGTGTGTGTGTGGTAGAGAAGGGCATAAGTGTTATGCAGAAACAGATTAAGAACACTTTAAAAATTTTTATATTAAAAATATAGAAAAAAATGCAAAGATCAGGGAGCATTTGGGTTTTTTATTTTGTAAGCAAATGGAAAGTAAATACACTTTCTGGTGACCAAAAGACATGTATCTGTTACCATGTCCTCTGAAAGACATTGAGACAGAGTTAGGAGAGTGAGTGGCTTAGTGGGTAAGAACTATAAAAGATAAAAGAAGCACTGTCTTAGTTCTGGCTGCTATAACAAAATACCTTAAACTGGGTGGCTTATAAGAAACAGAAATTTGTTTCTCACAGCTCTTGAGGCTGGAAGTCGGAGCTCAGGGTGTCTGCATGGTAGAATTCCAGTGAGTGCCAGCTTCTAGATTGTAGAGGGCTGACTCTCTATATCCATGTGGAAAGAGAGTGAGCTAGCTTGCTGGCTTCTTTGAAACTGAGCACTAATACTATTTTTGAGGGATTTACTCTCACAATCACATTGTCTGTTAAAGCCAGTGCCCCCAATTACCATCACGTTGGGAATTATATTTCAACCTGTGAATTATGAGAGGGACATAAATAACCACTCCATAAAAGGCATGCAACAGAATCAGGCAGGGAAACCCATCACACTGTGATGCAGACCTGATAGTTAAGAGGAGAGGAAGCTGGATTAGGCAGTGCATATTGACAGCATCATGACCAAACCCTTGGGTATTCCTGGAGCAAAGGTTTCTCTTAGAAGATGTCCCATATGTTATGTACATGGCCAAGTTTGAATACAGTCTTAATCACTCTTTGTCTCTGATGTGCCTGGGAAGAGTAGTCCTCAGCTCAAATACTAAAACTAATCCTAAAGATGATTCAGCTGGAAGATGTCAGCTAACTGCACTCTTAGGCAAATTCTTTGAGACCCCAAGTGCAGTGGGTCTCTGTGGCTGTTACAACACGTGGCAAACACAAAAGAGTGAGTAAATTTTTGTCCTAGCAAGTCAGTGAATGTGAGGTTTCAAGCAGTAATATGCAGGATTAGTAGGTGTTTGGTAAATTATTTCGTCAAAACCCAATATAAGAGTATTAAGAAGTGCATTTATTAATTTTTTTTAAAGATTTTATTTATTTATTTGACACAGAGAGAGTGAGGGAGAGAGGGAGAGACAGAGAGCAAGCACAAGTCGGGGGTCGGGGGAGGAATGGTAGGCAAGGGAGAAGAAGGCTCCCCACTGAGCAGCTTTTAATCAAGTCTCTCGTCAGTTTGTTCATCAGTTTTGCCTTGGCCATTGTATCTAAAAAGTCATTGCCAAATGCAAGGTCATATAGGTTTTCTCCTGTTCTAGGAATTTTATAGTCCTGTGTCTTACATTTAGGTCTGTGACCCATTTTGAGTTAGTATTTATGAAGGATTTAATGCCCATATTTAAGTTCTGTTTTGTTCTGTTTTGTTTTTGCATGTGGATATCCAGTATCATTTGTTGAAGGGATTATCTTTGCTTTACTGTTTTGCCTTTGCTCCTCTGTCAAAGGTCAGTTGACCTTATTTATGTGATCCCATTCTGGCTTTTCTGTTCAGTTCCATTGATCTTTTTATCTGTTCTTTCACCAGTATCACACTGTCTTGATTACTGTAGCTCTGTGGTAAGTCTTGAAGTCAGGAAGCATCTGTCTTTCTAAGTTGTTCTCCCTCAGTATTGTGTTGGCTATTCTAGATCTTTTACCTCTCCATACAAACTTTGGACTCAGTTTGTTGATATTCATAAAATAATTTGCCGATATTTTGATTAGGATTGCATTGTGTCTATAGATCAAGCTGGGAAGAACTGACATCCAAATGTCATTGAGTCATCCTATCCATGAACATAGACTATCTCTCCATTTATTTATTTATTCTTTATTTCATTCATCAGAAGTTTGCTGTTTTTCTCATATAAATCTTGTACATATTTGTTAGATTTAGATTTAAGTATTTCAGTTTTGGGGGGTGCTAATATAAAAGGTATAGTGTTTTTAATTTCAAATATATCATTGTTACATAGGAAAGCATTGCCTTTTGTATCCTGCAAACTTGCTGTATTTGCTTATGAATTCCAGAAGGTTTGTTGTTATTTACATCAGTTATTTTGGATCTTCTGCATAGATGATCATGCTGTCTGTGAACAAAGAGTTTTATGTCTTCCCTCCCAATCTGTATACCTTTTATTTCCTTTCCTTGTCTTATTGTGTTAGTAGGGACTTTGACGATGATATTGAAAAGAAGTGGTGAGAGGATACATTCTTGTCTTGGACCTGATCTTAGTAAGAAAGCTTTAAGCTTATCACCTTTATGTATGATATTTTTAGGGTTTTTGTACATAGTCTTGATGGAATTGAGAAAGTTCTCTTCTATTTCTAAATTTTTAAAGATTTGTTTATTTATTTTAGAGAGAAGGAGTGTGTCCCAAGGAGACTCCGTGCCAAGTGCAGGGCCTGGCATGAGGTTAGATCTCATGACTCTGAGATTATGACCTGAGCTGAAACCAAGGGTCTGATGCCTAACTGATTACGCCACCCAGACACCCTTCTTCTGTTTCTATTTTATTAAGAGTTTTAAATCATGAATAGGTGTTGGATATTGTTAACTGCTGTTTCTTTGTCTGTTGATATGATCACCTGATTTCTCTTTTTTAACCTGTTAATGTGATGAATTTCATTAATTCATTTTTGCATGTTGAACCAACTTGGCATATCTGGGATAAATCTCACTTAGTCATGACATCTAACTCTTCTACTTTTTTGGGATTCAGTTTGCTGATATCATATTGAAGGTTCTGCATCTGTGTTCTTCGGAGATAGATATTGGTCTGTCATTATCATTTCTTGGAATGTCATCTGACTGTGGTATTACAGTAATGTTGGCCTCATAGAATGAGATAAGAAGCATTTCCTCTGCTTCTGTCCTGTATAAGAGATTGTAGAGAATTGGTGTAATTTCTTTATTAAGTGTTGGTAGAATTTACCAGTGAACCCATCTGGGCCTTTCCTCAGTTCATTTTTATATGAGGATTTTGGCCTTACCAGTAACAGCCAGACTCATAGCTATAATGATCAATATTGTGACAGTGAACATTCTCTCAGCAGGCTATGGGACTTGAACATATTTATGATATTTATAAAAAAAGATTGCCCATTGGCAACTGTCATCAAGTTCTTGATACTAGAATATTTTTAATAAAAAGAAACCAGAGCATAGGAGACCAAAAAAAAAAAAAAAATCCCATATGTGTCTTATTTTATCCTCAAAAGAATGCTAAGAACAGAACTGTGGACTTTGGAACAGATAAGTTCTTCCATCCCCTTACTTGTTACATTTCAACCTAATAGAATTATTTTTTGTTGCCATAACACATCAATCTCTTTACCTCAGGGAGAGCTCCTTCTCTTGTTTCAGATATAAACTTAAGATTGCAGAGAGATTTGCTATTTGTTCTAAGTATTATCTTCTTTGAGCTTATCATAGCCAGTAATTATCTTGAATATTGACTTGTTTATATTTTTAAGTTCTAATGCTGGAATGGAAAGTCTATGAAGGAATGGAGCTTGTCAGATTTGTTCATTTTTACATCCCTATGCCTAACAGAATTTTTGACACATAGAAGTCCTTCTGTAAGTATTTTAAATATGTATGTAAGAATGTAAGAAAGAAAAGAAAAGAAGGATGGAAGGGGGAGGAAGGGAGGAGTGGATTAGTAGAGAAAAAGAAAAAGCTTGCCATGACTCACAGAGATGTGTAATGAACCAGGTAGGGAATCCAGCTTGGTTCCCGCTCTATATTCCTTCTGTTTGTTCCTGCGGTGGGAATAACCCTGCTGTAACCTCAGACGTAGCTTTGTTGTGGTTGTTTGTGAGATTCATTTAGAGCTAAAATTCATGCCATTTCCACGTCTCACATTATACCTTAAGTGTATAGCCAACACAATGCTATTCTTAAACTTGCAAAAATGAGCCTTGAGACTGTGATGAACTCTCACTCAGATTCAGTTCTAGATCACATGTTGAGATAGAAAAGTTAATGGCCGCCATGCAAGGAAAGAATGGTTATTAACATATCTTCCTCTTCCAGAGGTCACTGTGATAATAATAATAACAATGGCAACAACAGCAACAACAAAAACAAGCGAAAGGAAACTATTTTTGTGTTTCTACAGTTCTCTAGGTTTGACAGAGCACTAAACCAAACTGTAGAGGGAAGAATTTCTGTCTCCACTCTGCAAATGACAGAACTATGTTTCAGAGAGAGTGTAAGGTAAAATGCTTTCCCTATCTACAAATAAAATTCCCTGTCACATTACAACAACAACAAGAAGAAAAACAACAACAAGAATATAAACAAAAACAACCCTAATTTATTGAATACTTATTATGTTGTCGACATTGCTAACTGGGTTCGGATGCATTATCAAATTTATTTTAATTTATTGCATACAATATTTTGAGATAGTTTCTCATGTCATCTCAGTTTTACTTCTGAGAGAACGGAGGGTCAGAATTGATAGCTTTCTTACACAAGGTGCTTGAAGCAAGATGCAAAGTGAGTTTGTCTGATTTCAAGTTCTAGTTTTTCAGCAGTCTCCTATACACCCACTTCACTCCCAAGTATTGTAGCTAATCCCTGGGGCTATCATTGGTTTAGAAAGGGACTTATAAAACTTTGAAGCAGGTCCGGGTATACAATATACCTAGACATAGGAGGCAGTTTAATGTCAGAGAAGATGTAAGCAGTAGTAATTGCAAAATGAATTGGCATTTTTTTTATGAATAGCTTTACAAAGCTGAAAATAGCTAATTTGTATCCTATAAATACTTCCTTTTTCTGTTTCCCCCTCGATGCTACCCCCAGTACCATGTTTTCTTGCAACATTTTGGACATAGGGAGGAATGTGGCATTTATTTAAAAGGCACTAATTTGAGGACAACCATGAGAACACACTTGCAGTCCATCCTAAGTGATTGAAGATGGAAAGTCTAAATTAAATGCAAGGCAAGTGAATAATAAACGCTTAATTATCTACAGAAACCAGGGTAAAGTTGCAGGACAGTCTAAACTTTACTCCAGGCAAGAGAGAGTATGAAAAATGACCTGCTTAAAAATAAACTAACTTAATTCATTGACTTTTTTTTTTTTTTTTTTGAAACTCAGAACATCGTTCCTCATTGGATACAAATAACATTTGTCTCAGTAGAACCTGTAAAAGTGAGCTAAGGAAAAAATACTCTTTGGGGGGGAAAAAATCCATGTAATGAATGGTTCTCTTTTAGAAAAATCAAGATAATACATGGAGTCTTCATGGAATGTCTTCATGGAATTGAGTCATTTTTATGCACTCTGAGTCGAAGTGATAAATTGCAAACATACAGGATGTCTTTTAAAAAAAAATCAGTATTGCATGGATTATCATTTTTCCTGCCAAGGGGACTGGCCAAAGAATATTCTTAGTGCAGATCTTTGAGAAGAAATATTCAGATAAATTCAGGCAGACTAATAATTCTAGAATATGCACTGATAAGTGAGAATGTCTTTGCAATTCACATCAATCAATGGACCATTACTCAAGCATCAAAAAAAAAAAAATGAAATCTTACCATTTGCAATGACTTGGATGGAACAAGAGGGTGTTATGCTAAGGAAATAAGTCAATCAGAGAAAGACAGTTATCATACGATTTCACTCATATGTGGAATATAAGGAACAAAACAGAAGATCATAGGGGAGAGGAGAAAAAATAAGACAAAATCAGAGAGGGAGAGAAACCATAAGAGACTCTTAACTCTAGTAAACAAACAGGATTGCCGGAGGGGCGGTGGTTGGGGGAATGGGGTAACTGGGTGAAGGGCGTTAAGGAGGGCATGTGATGTAATGATGAATCACTGAACTGTACCTCTTAAACTAATAATATATGTTAATTGAGTTTAAATATAATTAAGTTACATTTTTTAAAAAGTTGCTAAAATTATTAAAAAATATATTTAGTCAATGTCAACACTGATAGGTCATGTTCTAGGCATCAAGGGTGCAATGTTGTATAGGATAAATCATAAAAGGAGATATATATATGGGTAACTTAAGTGGTCTGATAACATAGAACACATGCCAGAATTCATGATATAGGAATGGGATGAAATGCCAACTAAGTAAACATGAAGAAAAAAGAACAATGAAACCTTTCTAAGGGCAGTGACACCAAAGGCCATGTTCTAGAAAAATGCACATCTTTTTTTTCAATGACTGTCTTTTTTTAAAATTATATTCAATTAACCACTATATAGTAAGTAATTAGTCCTTGATGCAATGTTCAGTGATTCATTAGTTAAGTATAACAGACAGTGCTCATCAGAGCACGTGCCCTCCTCAATACCCATCACCTTGTTGCCCCCTCCCCCCACCCTCATCCCCTCTGAAACCCCCACATTGTTTCTTGGGGTCTGTATTTTCTCATGGTTCATCTCCCTCTCTGATTTCGCCTCCTTTGAATTTCCCTCCTTTCCCCTGTGGTCCTCTGAGCTATTGCTTATGTTCCACATATGAGTGAACCATGTGATAATTGTCTTTCTCTGTTTGATTTACTTCACTTAACAAAATCTCCTCCAGTTCCACCCATGTTGATACAAACGATGGGTATTCATCGTTTCTAATGGCTGAATAATATTCCATTATGTAGGGGCGCCTGGGTGGCTCAGTCGTTAAGCGTCTGCCTTCGGCTCAGGTCATGATCCCAGGGTCCTGGGATCGAGCCCCGCATCGGGCTCCCTGCTCAGTGGGGAGCCTGCTTCTTCCTCTCCCACTCCCTCTGCTTGTATTCCCTTTCTTGCTGTGTCTCTATCAAATGAATAAATGAAAAATCTTTAAAAAAAATTCCATTATGTATATGTACCACATCTTCTTTATCTGTCCATCTGTTGAAGGGGATCTTGGCTCCTTCCACAGTTAGGCTGTTGTGGACATTGCTGCTGTGAACATTAGGGTGCATGTGCCCTTTCTTTTCACTACATCTGTATCTTTGGTAAATACCCAATTGTGCAACTGTCATAGGGTAGCTCTATTCTTAACATCTTGAGGAACCTCCATACTGTTTTCCAGAGTGGCTGTACCAGATTGCATTCCCACCAACAGTGTAAGAGGTTTCTCCTTTCTCCACATCCTCACCAACATTTGTTGTTTCCTGTTTTGTTAATATTTGCCATTCTAACTGGGGTAAGGTGGTATCTTATTGTGGTTTTGATTTATATTTCCCTGATGGCTAGTGATAGTGAACATTTTTTCATGTGTCTGTTAGCCATTTGTATGTCTTTTTTAGAGAGTGTCTATTCATGTCATCTGCCCATTTTTTGGCTGGATTATTTTTTGAGTGTGGAGTTTGAGAAGTTCTTTATAGATCTTAGATATCAGCCCTTTATCTTTAATAAAAATGCACAATTTAACAAGTGATTGATGTGGGATAGGGGGAACTTACATACATCCTACAGCAGGAGGAAGTGAAAGGGATATGTGACCATAAAAAGATGGATTTTGGGGTGATATTGAGAAATTAAATAGTTTTCACTTACTGGTATCAGTTTTGTATTTGTTTTTCCTTTAAGAGCTTATCATGTATAAAATAAATTTTGGTTAGAATTTAAAAATTGAAGCTCCCACTAATTTTCTGCATGAATTTAGATGAGTACTATCACCTCTTGGGACTAAGTATCAATCTTAAAAAACAGTGATATAAAGGCCTTTTCCAGTCATTAATAATATTGAAGGGAGGGAAGCATATACTCCATACTTCATCTTAGATCTTTGCAAACTAAGAATATCTTTAATTACTATTAATTTTTATTTTTATTGAATCAGGCAAAATACAATTTTTTTGATAAGACAGTTCCACTTAGAACAACACAAAGGGTTTGTTTGCATTAATGGTAGATAGAGGAGTACTTCAGAAATATTAAATACAAGACACATTTCTATTAAAACTGCTGGATTTCTGAAACTAATAATATACTCTATGTTAATTAACTGAATTTAAGTTAAAAAAATATACGTATATACATACAAAATTAAGAAAAAAAAAACTTGCTGGATTTAGAGTTGAAATTTTGACTGCAAGATAGGAGTGCCATGGAGAGGAGGGAAGCTTGTGTGTCCCATTGTCTAGGGAAGTTACATCATGAGGGATGAAGATCTGTTCCTAAGTGCTGGCCAAAAGCTGAGACATCTCCACCCATCACACAGCAGACTTGCTTCTAAAAACTCCAGAATACTCTAGATCACACCTTCCCATGAAGTGGGTGGCCAGTAGTGGGGAAGGGGAAGAGCTGCTTCTTCTTCTTTTTTTTTTTTTTCTTTTTAAGATTTTATTGATTTATTTGAGAGAGAGAGAGCATGAGAGGGGAGAGGTCAGAGGAAGAAGCAGGCTCCCTGCTGAGCAGGGAGCCCAATGTGGGACTGGATCCCAGGGCTCCAGGATCATGACCTGAGCGAAAGGCAGTCGCTTAACCAACTGAGCCAACCAGGTGTCCCAGACGCTTCCTATGTAACATATGGAGTCTCTTCTCAGTCTCCTGGAAGGACATGGGCTCTCCCTGAAGTCAGGCATGCAGCCAATAGATAAGAGGATTGGAACAGGAGCCAGAGAGTAGTTTTCTCACCTGTTGCACTCTTCATTCAGTTTATGTTTTCTTTAACAGTGGAGTGCATAGATTTCTATAATTTAGGAGGAAAGAACACATGCAGAGAGACTTCCTTTTTCAAACATAATGCACATGTGCACACGCACATACACACACACATACATTCAGAGCAACTGAAGAGGGAGGAAAGTATCAGCAAGTGAGTCTGATTGTTTTGGCACAAAAGAGAGTATAGAGAAAAATAGCAGCCTTTCTTATGTTCCTTCTTCTACATTTCTGGTGGTTCTTCTACCAGTAGGGATTATAGGCAGCAACAAACTATATGCCAGGATCTTTACTCTCTAATTTAATTCCTATATCATGTAATATAGCTATTCTAAGATAAATTGATAATTTATCTTAATTATATTATGAGGATTTTTGAGATTTAATGGTATGCCAAAGTCAAATAGGAATCAAGTGTTTGGTACACATAGTTAACAAAAAATATTTTTTGGACAAATGGATGGATGAATAAATTAAAGTGTGTCATTCTACCTGTACCTAAATTTAAACATCACTATGTTGATAATGATGACACAATTTTAATTTTAAATATCCAATAGATCATTATTCAAATCTAATCAATATTTAATTTTAAATATCCAGTAGATCATTATTCAAATCCCGTCCTTCCCCAGTTTCACTGATGATTAAATCCTCATATCCCAGTGAGCATGACAGCTAGTGCTTGCATACACTAACTTAACAATCATTTATTTTCCTGTTTGGAATCTCCTGTGAGAGGTAAAGTAGGTTGAATAAGTATTGTGGTCAGACTAATTGTTTTATGATTGCTAAAAATAATCTCATTATATAAGCACAGAGAATAATTAAATATATTTGGGTAAATTTTTTTAAAGATTTTATTTATTTATTTGACAGAGATCACAAGTAGGCAGAGAGGCAGGCAGAGAGAGAGGAAGGGAAGCAGGCTCCCCGCTGAGCAGAGCCCAATGCAGGGCTCGATCCCAGGACCCTGGGATGATGACCTGAGCCGAAAGCAGAGGCTTTAACCCACTGAGCCACCCAGGCGCCCCATATTTGGGTAAATTAAGAGTAATGTTATGTCATGTTACTTACACCTTTGGACAGTTTTTAACTGAAGAGGGAGTTGTCCAGTGCTAACGATAACTGAGGTTGAAGGGATACATTTTTAGAGGAACCATGGCCTTTGAATGTGCACAGAGACAGAGGGACTATGAACCACACAGACACCTCCACATGTAACTCCTGCTGTCACACTGGGGTGCTTTGGGATGGATTTAGGTGGAAACCAAAGCAAATGCTTATTCCCATTGATATCCATTCAACTTGACCAACCAGCTAAGATCAAGGATTTTCCCCAGCTTACTATGTATCATGTCCCTATTGAATTAAGTTGTAATTTCTATCTCTATGGTGATATTCTTTCTGTCCTTTGAAATATAGCTTTGAGTTTTATTTGGACTAGTTCAAAATGACTTGGTGAAGGACAAAACTGTGTTTGCATTCATATTATAGGAAAGAATGATTTACCTATGAGTGTCAAAGATTAATCAGTATCCGAGAGGAGTACATTTTGACAACCCTTATATTAAAAGTACATGTATATACATATATGTGTGTATGTGTGTGTATATACACACACACATGTACTTTTTTTTAATAATTCTTTTTAAAGATTTTATTTATTTGACAGAGAGATCACAAGTAGGCAGAGAGGCAGACAGAGAGAGAGGGGGAAAACAGGCTCCCTGCTGAGCAGAGAGCCCGTCCAGGGGCTGGATCCCAGGACCCTGAGATCATGACCTGAGCCAAAGGCAGAGGCTTTAACCCACTGAGCCACCCAGGCGCCCCTACATGTACTTTTAATATACATGTGCTTTTAATATAAAACCTTACTGCTACCCTTACACAAAAACACCAGATATGATATATATATATATATATATATGTGTGTGTGTGTGTATATATCTATATCTATATCTATATATATATATATATATATACCATATCTGGTGTTTTTGTGTAAGGGTATATAGATATAGATATATATGTGTGTGTATGTATAGATATAGATATATATGTGTGTATGTGTGTATATATATATATCATATCTGGTGTTTTTGTGTAAGGGTAGCAGTAAGGTTTTATTTATAGTACGGATTTCTAGTACGGATTTATGTGTATAATTTATAGTATGGATTTATGTGTATAATTCTAATTCTACCCCCCATCCTTTTAGCCTAACTCTGTAACGCAGTATTTAAGATTACCTAAGACTATACTAAACATATCACAAATGTTCAATAATTATTTTTAAATATTGTGGTAAATACAACTTTACATATAGCTCCCTTCAAAGGATCATTTAATGTTGAAATGTCCTGGTTTAGAAAACAGAGCTACACATCATAAAATTTTGTCTATAATTATATATATATATTTTATATATATGTATATTTACATTATATAATTTAGTTAATAATGGCACCTCTCTCATTTAAGGCAAAAGTAGCCTCTGACATAGATTCTGATGCATGAATAAGAATTCACTAAGTGTCTGGAGGAGAAAGAGGAATATACAAATACTCCATCTGTTTCCTTGTAAGTCATATTTCAGAGACATCCCTGTGGAAATGATTTCCTCTGGGCTAAAACAGGGGAGATCATTTTTTTTTTTTTTTTTGAGAAAGGCAGTTAAAAAAAGAAGAATTTCAGGCATGTATGTGAGGATTCTGTCTAGTATTCACCATGCATCCTAGTTCTTAGCACTATGCCTGCCTCATGATAGCTGCTCAAGAACGTATTATAAATGAACCAATAAACGTAGAAGATGAAGTCAAGGATGAGCATACTTATAAAATGGGCATCTTTGCCCATTTTGGTATTGGATTTTGGTATTGTCAGTTTTGGACTACAGGGTGTCTGGGGTTTGAAAAATGGCGACTTTTAAGAAGCTTCTATCTCTGTGCTCTCTTCTCGCATTTACCATCTATCAACATCTAGTCATTGGATTATTTAAGAACAGTAGGTATGACATTGCTGATAACAGACCAGGTACAAAAGGATGTGCCTGTAGATACTACCTAAGAAAACCCCACACCACCAATGCATCCTTTTTAGATAATTTGTGCCTCCCCTTCCAGAAGCAGTGACCTTGAACTCATTATAGTGGCACATATCTCTGGACATTGTAGTCTGTTCAGAAAATCAAATGTGGGCCCCTGGGTGGCTCAGAGGGTTAAAGTCTCTGCCTTCAGCTCAGGTCATGATACCAGGGTCCTGGGATCGAGTCCCCCAACGGGCTCTCTGCTCAGTAGGGAGCCTGCTTCCCCCTCCTCTCTCTCTGCCTGCTTCTCTGCCTACTTGTGATCTCTGTCTGTCAAATAAATAAATAAAATCTTTAAAAAAAAAAAAAGAAAATCAAATGGAAGAAGGTACCATTTATTGGTCATCTGGTTTATCCAATTCTCCTAGCCATCTTCGTACCCATGTGAAGTGGGTGCTATGAGCCTTACTTTACATAAAGGAAATAAAAGCTCTGAGAAAATTAATTTCTGGAAGATACCCAGGTATTAAATTTTTCTGACCTTGTCTGTCTGATTTAAAACTCTGCTGCATTAGGCTTTCTATCTCCTAAATAGAGAGGGTTAAGGTGGAGGGTGGGGCAGGGAATGATGAAAAGTCAATGTGTTCAGGAAAAAAAAAAAAAAGAAAGAAAGGAAAAGAAGAGAGAGACTGTAAATAGTTTCATGCCCTCTTTTAGATTAACATTTAAATTCAGTAAATAAATATTTATTGATCACCTCCACTCTCAGGGACAAAATGATGTATGAGGTAGACATGGCCCTGACTTCATGGAGCTTATGGAACAACTAGAGAGGTGTCAACATAAATAATTGTGTTATAAATACATCAATTGGATATTTTCTTATTCATTGTCCAAAGTGTCATGAAAAAAAAATATGTAAGGGAATGAGATAATTGATTTATTGTTGTTGTTGTTGTTGTTGTAGTAATTTGAAAGATTGGGCTGAATTTCATGAAAGGGAAGTGGAAAAAATAGCATTCTTAAATAATGAAAATAATTGGTTTATATGAATATGATTGTGGATGGTTCTGGAATAGTGGATAAGGAGTTTATTTTTGTGTTTTTTTTTTAAGATTTATTTATTTATTTGACAGACGGAGATCACAATTAGGCAAAGAGAGAGAGGAGGAAGCAGGCTCCCCGCTGAGCAGAGAGCCTGATATGGGGCTGGATCCCAGGACCCTGGTGTCATGACCTAAGCTGAAGGCAGAGGCTTAACCCACTGAGCCACCCAGGCGCCCCTGGATAAGAAGTTTAAATAGAGCTACTTGCAAAAAATAATCAGTCTCAGGGCGCCTGGATGGCTCAGTGGGTTAAAGCCTCTGCCTTCACCTCAGGTCATGATCTCAGGGTCCTGGGATCCAGCCCCACATCGGGCTCTCTGCTCGGCAGGGAGCCTGCTTCCTCCTCTCTCTCTCTGCCTGCCTCTCTGCCTACTTGTGATCTCTCTCAGTCAAATAAATAAATAAAATCTTTAAAAAAAAAATCAGTCTCAAGAGAATCAGTCTTTAAAACCAGGGGGGCTTTCCACTTGGGGCAAAACACTGATTCAGAAGGAATTTTGAGTATAAGTAGTGGTCTTTATTCCCTTACAGTTAGAAAATTTTGTGGCCATAATTTGGAAATAAACGGGTACTTCTACCCATCCACGTTTAATCAATATTTATAGAGTAAATGGATTTTTCAAATTTGTATATCCTTGACACTGTGCTTAGATCAAGTGAAAAAGATAGAAGTTTTGAGTTTTCATAGGCAGGGACTGAGGAGCATGTGGGGCTATATAAATAAAGGGAAAATAAAATTTTTTAATGTTTTTAAAGTTATACTAGAGTCACTTCACAATTTGTGAATATGTATAATTTCCCATTCTAAATCTTACATGCAATTGTTTTATTATGAGCCAGGCTGTTTTATATGACCACAAGGAGCAGCAATATGGAATTCAGTAAATTAGTGATTTTAGTGTTCATAAGGTTAACAGGGTTGAACTGGTTGGTAAATGTAAGCATAGCCATAATTAGATTTTTTTTTTTTTTTTTTTTTTTTTTTTTTTTTACATCTGGAGTGTTTCTTTAAAAGTAGTTTCCATGAGCGGTAAAATTTTATTGTGTGTGACAGAGTACTATTGGAACTTTCTTTTCCATCCCATTAACTTTAATAATGTTGCTGTGGTATTATCTCTCTTAACAGCTACCTTTGCACTCTGACACCTGTGGATCTCTCAAAGACGGGAATTGAGATTGCCTAATTGTGCTATTTAATAACAAATACATTCAAGGGCTATACATGGAAATAATAATAATGACTATATTTACACGATGAAACAAAATGCAAATTAGATTCCCTTGCTCTCATTCTCAGCAGAGTATAAATTAGCAACCCCAGACACAAATAGTAATCATGGAAAACACTATGTACTAGACCTCGGATAATAAAGCTAGGCTATTTAGCAGTTGAAAGAGTTGGGATCAAACCTCACTGGTCCTTAGTTCCTTTTTTTACGAAAATGGGGTCAAGCAAAGAGGTAACCCTATATAGTTCTTATAGGAACTTACAGGAGCTTCAGGAACTTATAATTTCTTACAGGAACTCTCTCTACAACTTCAGTCAAGTCATCTGTGTTTAGATGACTCCACATCAAAGTAGAAATCTTAGCTATCAACTTCTAATAACTTCCAACTCCTATTTTTAAAAATCTTCTTGCTTATGAAGTAATGGTTTGAGCAAGGATTTGTGAATAATCAGATATCAAGAAAATGTTTAGAAGTATGGGACCAGTTGTGTCCTTTTTCTCACTATGTGTCTACCTATCTACAATTACTCTATGATAGTCAGAAGGAAGCAACCTCACCCACCACCATGTACCATTTTCTGCCCACCAAGTGTACCAAATTGCAGTAATAAAATATTAAAATTGTCACAATGGAATCTATTCTGAGATGACATCACTTCTTTCTGTCACATTTAAAAATAGATATGGGGGGAAAACGCATTGAAAAACAGCATTTGTCTTATTTACATTTCATATGAACTCTAAAGTAATGTGCCTCCTACACTCTGAAAGATAGTTATTGAAGGCTGTCATCTAAAACAACTGAAAAATATGCTGAAAGGAAGCCAAAAGACAAACAAAATCTCTGTGTTACGTATAAACATTTATTTATAACAAAGCTGAGCCTCCAAAAGGTCATCGTGTTTCTGGGAAAAAGAGGTTCAAGGTGGTAACAATCTGTTCTAGAATTTCAGGGGAGATAGCATGGTGTATGAAGTCCTGAATGTGAATTTGGAGTCAGAGTTAAGTTCAACTGCGGTCTCCAACCTTTACTATTTTATGACCATTACGAAGATATTTCATATCCTTGAGACCCTATCCTTTATGCCTTAAGGATGGATGATTTTAACTACTTTTAGATCTCTTTGGAGATTCAGTTTGAGATAATATCTGTAGTATGCACAGCACACAATTTCTATTGAACTCTTCAAGTTCCCTTACCTGACCTAGTTAGAATTTTCATTAAAATGCAGTTACCCAAATACCACCCCCTTGGATCTTGCATTTATCCATATTGGGTCATACCAACTAAAACTTTTTGGTAATGCGGGCCATTGACTTGAGAATGGATTTGGGTAGAAAAATGAGGTTTGTTCATGTTTGAACACACACACACACACACACACCCACACACATATCCCTCCCTTATTATGTTGGTGGAGAAGCCCTAGAATGCAGGACCAGGAGGCTCAGATACATGTTCAGATCCCTGAGCAACTGATGAGGAAATGGCATCTTCAGAGCCACTACATGAGGTCCTATCTTGTGCATATTTTTTCCACCACTCGTGGCTGCTGCATTGACAAAGGATTGTCTGCCTTTGTGCTTGACTGCCAACACCTGTCTCTGAGTCAATTTGCCTCATTCCTCCATGCAACCATTTCCATAAATGTCAGGGTGCTGAATTTTTACATGTGCAAATATTTATGTAAGAGGGAGAATAAGCACAACAGTAATTTGATCCTAAGGTATTCAGAATGTTTCAAAGGCATACATTAATTACTCCATGCAGTTCTGTGTTAAGTAGAACAGTACTCCTCTGGCTTTTGAGCTTTCTGTGGCCAGAATTTTCCACAACAGAGAGGGAGACGCGGAGAAAATCAGCTCTTAACTAGGCCTCTGCACATCTTCGGGAGAGGTCTTCAGATAATCATTTACGTGGATGTGTTTACTTTTATATGGGATTCCTCACAAGGTCGCATGGGGAAGAAATCATTCATGCATTGGCTCATTGAAAAATGCTAAAATATATTGAGAGACTCCTACCTCTCAGGTACTATTGTAGAGGCTGATAAACATCAATAAACAAGACAAGTCCATTTGTTTATTTTCTGCTCCCACTGGAATGCATGTGGGCAGAGACTTTGATAGCTAGGTAAGGAAGAAAGGGAGTGTCAGCCAAGAGTGGTGATTATTTTGTAATGGCTGGACAGGAAAACCTCACTGATAATTTGACACTTGAGTGGAGATCTCACAAACATGTTTTTACAAAGAGGGGGTCAAAGAGATGAAGTGACTTGCCCATGGACATACTACCTATTGTGTGCACCTGGAATATAATTGTGATGAAAATGACTTCTATCTGGTATTATGGTTTTTATCAAAGTGTTCAGGGGACTAAACAAGAGATTCGTCATATATATTTTGGAATGAAAAAGAATAGAGTAGAAATACTTTGTACAGAAAAGAAGATGCTTAAAACCTCAGTACATTTGACAGAGGGGCAGGTCAGTTAGACATTAAAATAAGAACAGAAACACATTGAAAACAAATTTGGTGCATCAAGTGTTATGATAGAGGGATGCATAAAGTGATAGCAGTGTTCAGAATAGAAGCGGATGAATTTGCATTTTATAAGCATTTGCTCATGCCTGCCTTATCTTTTGGGTTTTCAACTATTCCAGTCTTGAGAACTATACCTCCTTTATCTTTGTGTTTCCAGACCCTAGAACGGTACCTGTTTCCTTAGGGGTGCTCTCTCAATGGCCATTGATTTGAATGACATCATCTACGATTTTGCAAAGATGAGGAATTAAGAGAGTGGGAGTTTGAGGCATGGCTTCTTTACTCTGGCCCTGCTGCAGGCTGCTAAGAAATTAAAGTTAAATTTGAGAGTCTTTTTTACAGAGTTAACATAAGTGTGGAAGACGAGTCAGGAAGAAAGAAAGGTTGATTTTATTTATCATCTTCCTGATTCTCTTACGTGAGGCTTCTTTGGAAATTAATACCACTCACACCAGAAATGGACCCCTGGAATTTCCTCCTAATAACAGATCGTTTGCATATATGAATCTCGTGAGGCTTACGAAATTTTATTCATATTCACCTAAAACATAAATGTCAGATTTGAAAACAAATTTATCCCTGTGTCCTAGTCCAAAAAGGTTTTCTGTGTCATGTGGTTTCTCTTAAATACATTGTACTTGTTCACACCCAGAGGTTACTTCTAGAGATGTTATTTTATACAGTATAACTGCATAAAATGATCTCATGCCAATAGTGATGGTAAGTTTCTCAGAATCAGTGGCTTGCATTCTTTGTGTTTTTGGAAGATCAAAAGCAAATAAACATACAAACCTCAGTTTCTTTACTCACCATAAGCAACTGGTTGAGAGTTTGAAAGAAGTCATCTTTCACCTACTCTGGGTACAACTTCTGCAGAGAATCTCAGTGCAGGCCCTTTGACCACGCCTCATGCTTAGCAGGTAGGAGGTAATCAATGAGTACATACTGAATCAAATTGTAGGAAGTAGACATATAGAGAAGGTAGAGCTTCAACATTCACTCATTTATGCATTCATACCAAATATGTGTTCCCATAATATGTATCTTCACTTAGACTTGTGGGAGCAAAGCCATTAAAAAGAACACATATAGCCACAAAGGAGGAAAAAATGAAGAACAAGAAGTGATTGATAGGAACCGGGAAGAGAAAGAGAAGGAGTGTCACGTAATTGTTAAAAATCTAGAGCAGGAAAAGATGTACTTATTAGTTAGAGTTATTTTTTAAAATTTTAATATAGAGAATAAAAATCATGAGCCACTTAACGTATTTGAAGAAACAGCTCTGATATAACAATTGTCACAAAAGGAACACCAGATCCATAAGAATCTGCTCTTACTAATCCTCTGTATGGTAACTCTATTAACTAGAACATCTACTTCACTTTCCATTCCGAGTGGTTTTGCCTCTGGCTTGCCTCCTAGGGAGGTCAGACAGCCTCCAGTTAATACAAGTCTAATTATCTCTGTCCTGGAGGGACCTAGAGATCCATTCCCCTCTGCTTGCTTCTCTATGATGGGGCATAATCATACCTAGATTTCAATATTCACAAATGTTCCGACTAATCATTGTTAAACTGTGGCCTATGTATATGAGCACCACTGATAAGAGCTCTTACAGGTGACACATGTCTGTCTCATTTTTTCCCCCCGTAAGGTAAATTTCACTGCCCCCAGCTTCTTACAAATTAAAAAACTGAGGCCCAGAAAGCCAATGAGTTGTGAGCCTGGTTGCCCTGTTTTGTGTAGCTCTGCAAATGGCAATGCATTGCCCAGCTTTTACACTTAGAATGCAGGAGTTATGAAGTTAGCCTGCTTACTTGTCTTCTCCACCATATCCATAATACCTGAAAGAGTGTTTGATGTATAGGAGGTCCTGGAGAAACATTTGTGTAATGACAGATTTTTTCCTTGTCTATTACTTTGCCACACTATTTCTTCTTATTTCGTGCAGAATCGTGCCCAGGGCATTTTGTGCCACCTGCTTTCTTGGGTCTGTGAATGGGAGCTGAAAGGTATTGACTTGAGTGCAAATAATTTTGGGTGGGGAAAGAAATTTAAATGAAAATAATAAAGCCCAGGATAATAAACAAGAGTGAGAAGGTGAGGTGAGTATTAGGCCAGTGGAAGGGGGCTAATGGTGCTTCTTGCACAGATACTGATCTGATTAAGAGGGAATCACGCAGCAGCATTGTTCATGAAGACACAGGAGGGGAGGAGGAGGAGGAGAATTCTATTTTGAGAGAGAATGTGAAGGCAAAGAGAGAAGTCACTCTGCTGGGAAGAAAGAGCCTGCATCCCCAAAGAAGAAGGTAGGAGGATTTCAAAAGCAGAACTTGGCGGAATGCAACAAAGAGGTCAAGGAGAATGTCGGATTGAAAGGCACAAAAGGAATGGTGAGAAGATTATCCAGGGATAGTTGTGAGAACTGTGCCCCTCGAATGATTTTAAACAAATCCAGTTGTCAGACTCTTGAGTGATTCTAATACGTATCTCCCCTAGGTACTGGAACACCTTTCAGTTCTGTACATCCCAATGTTTTTTATCAGTCTTTGACTGACAAGAAAAATGTAGCAGAAGCTCAGCAGTGGTAGGAAACCCTACAGGATTTCTTTTAAGCCCAATCTGGTTCCTGATTCTTACTTTAAAGGAAATTGAGGCAAGTTCTCGGCATATTTTAGGCCCATTGTGACAGCCACCATTAATAAAGGAAGACCCTGTCTCCCTGGTCAGACCCCTTTCATTGATGTTGTGCCCCTCTGCCGTATGGTAAAGTAGTGGAACCAGATTGTTGCCTCATGTTTCTGAAGTTTTGGGTTCTGATTTGTTGAGTAGAAACCTTAGACAGTCACACCTAGAGATCACGCATTGTCATTCGTTGCTGAAAATGCAATGACCTCATGGGGCAAAGGCTTGGTTTATTAATGAAAAATTTCTCTAACCATTTGAGTTGGAGGATTTAGTTAATTGGGAAATTTTATTAGCAAAGGCCAGTGTCTTGCTGTCTGTATTGTACAGATCCTTCATATCAGGGTTAATGGGTCACTGTAAATTCCCTGAGTGAGGTCACTGAGTTGGTTTAGCATGTCTGAGTGAGGCATTATGAGA
Source organism: Martes martes (assembly GCF_963455335.1). Classification (NCBI taxonomy): domain Eukaryota; kingdom Metazoa; phylum Chordata; class Mammalia; order Carnivora; family Mustelidae; genus Martes; species Martes martes. The sequence continues at coordinate 23,404,938 of NC_137905.1, forward strand.
AGAGGAACAGCAATGAGTATCATTTGAAGCCAACAGGCAGCCTTACCAAGCAGATCACTCTGAAGTTAGCAGTTAGTGACCATCTAGAACCTCCAAAGTGTAGGGCAGACAGATTGGTATAATGGGAAGTGCTGAGAGGAGCAGTGGGTCTATCACTGTTTCAAACACATTGAAATTCATGGAATATAGATAGTTTAACCGAGGCCACAGAAGTTCACGTTTCTTCATGTTTAGTGGGAACCGTAATAGTTACCTAACTGGATGGTCATGAAGTATAAGGAGGAGGTGATGATAATTATTGTAATAGCTAAGCAGGTGACTGTGTACTCTTTCTCAGTCAGTGCACTAAGTACTGTATCTACGCATGTATCCAGCACAAAGAAGGCTCAATAAGATACAAAGTATAGCTATTTTTATTATGAGTGATCGTCACAATCATCTAACAACAATGTGATATTGCTGGTAGTTATACTAGGGGTAGTAGCAGTGATCAGCTAATTACTATTTTATTATTGGCTTAATATTTTACATGCCTTACCTTCCTTCATAATCATCTTAAGGAAAGAAATCAACAACAACAAAAAACCATGGGGTAAGCTCTATCTCTAAGTACCATAAGGGAAAACAGGAGCTCCAAGATGTTAAGAAATTGCTTGGGTTACTTACCATAGTTCGAAGGGAAGGGGCCAGAAATCAAACCCATGGTCTGATATCAAATCCTGAGCTCTAAAAATGCCCCGTTCTACTTGCCACTGTTGCCAGGCCTGGAGCCGGATGGCATGCAGTGTCTGACTGAGGTCTGGGGCCAGAAAGTTCCAAGGGAGCATGAGTGGAATCAGGGCCATTTTGGCATTTGAGGGTGATATCATTTCAATTCAGTTTTGTTTTCAGTGTCTGCTATGGTCTGTGAACAATGTTAGATGTTATTACATGTAATGTCCATTAGGTGTTTCCATCTCTGTGTCATAGATGAAGAGACTGAGGTTCTGAAGGGAAGAGTTGCTTCACTTTACTGAGACTCAGGTGTCAGTCCTGGCCCCATGTCTACCAGGCGACAGTACAGCCTGTGCTTTATCCACTGCACAACCCTGGCATTCTCATCTGCTTAAGTTCTCAATTGCTAGGAGAAAGCATCCAATTTTTTAGTGACTTTCACTTTGCTTTTTTAAACCACCCATACTTATTATACGTATAATTAGTTATTAGAATTATGGCTTAAGGAAAGAATAGTGCCATCATGCTCTTCACAGAAATAATTCCACTTGATTGAGGAGTCCCTGGAAGTGTTTTCATTTAGGGGGAAAGAAATTTCACCTTAATTCTGAATAGGAATAATTGCAAGTATTTCAGTGTAACTCAGAATTGGCAATTTGAGTAGCATCATTTATTGGCTAGCCATGTGTTGATGCTATAAATGGTGGCCTGTGCAGAATTATTTAATAGAAGAATCCAGGAGCGACAGAAAGGACAGTCTCTATACTGAAGTCACTCTGCACAGTGGGTGTAAAAATACAGAGACAGGATATCGTCGTTAATTCACGTAGAGCTATTTTATATGTTCTTCCATAAGGAAATGGGCACAGACAAGGCTGTGATCCACACAGTGGGGTAATTAAGAAGTCATAGTTACTTAGTTAAAGAATATACTGCTTTACGAGACGGGAAATTCACATATAAGGAAGCAATTTGTACACATTGAGACACTTGAATGATCCTTAGTATTCTGATTTAAGGCTTTCAGGCTTGCTGTTCTCTTGTAACAGTTTTCAGACACAAATGGGGAAGGTCAAGTAGAGGTTAATATATAAAGTCTATGTGAAGAAGTCATGTCTGTCAAGCAGATTCATGTTAAGATGCTGGAATAGCATAGAAGATTATTAGACAAATGTCTTCATAAGTTCTAGGTAGAGATTTTTTTTTTTTTTTTTTTTTTTTGCAAAAGGAGAGTATATTACTTTATTAACACATCATAAGTAAGATTCCAGAGACCCAGATTTGGGTCTTTCTTCAGCCACAGTCTGTGTGGCCTGAAACCTATTTCATTGCTGAACCACATTTATAATCCCTAATATTCGTGGAACATAGATTTTCAATTAAGTTTTCCTATGAATTATTTTAGGAAAAATCGGATACCACCTCTGTCTATATATCTGCAGATATATGTGCCAAGAGAAATAAATAATAATGTAATTTAAAAAATAACAAGTATGACTAGGACATCATTGGTAAAGGATGTAGATCAAAGCAATGTTTTTTCATGAATTCACCTTCAGTTAATTCATGAAATGTTACTAGGATACATAGCTCATCAGTATCACCCCCTTTTCTGAGAATATCTGAAATAGGAGAACACTGCACCAAAAATTTATACTGAGACATTTAATAAATACAAATGTCAATTATAAAATGGGTAAAATATCTAGAGAAACAATGAGACCCCCTAGGATCTTTAATCTGAACAACGCAGTCTCCTCACTGGTGTTCATTGAAGGGTGTTATGCGTTAACTCTTGGCAAACTGATCACAGGCCTCGAGATGATACAGATCCTCCCTGGAGCCTTGAAGGCAGCAAGACTTTGGTTCGAATCTTGACACCCTCTTCTTCACTAAGTGACTCTGTTACCTTATTCTTTATTTTGTTATTCAAATTTTAGTTAACATACAGTGCAGAATTGGTTTCTGGAGTAGAAGTCAGTGGTTCATTGCTTACATGCAACACACAGTGATCATCACAACCACTGCCCTCCTTCATAACCATCACCCATCTAGCCCATCCCCTCTACACCTCCCCCCATCAACCCTCAGTTTGTTCTCTGTCGTTAAGAGCCTCTTATGATTTGTTTCCCTCTCTCTTTTATGAGTGAGATTATATGGTATTTGTCTTTTTCTGTCTGACTTAATTCATTTACCGCAATACACTCTAGCTCCGTGCATGTTGTTGAAAATGGCAAGATTCCATTCTTTTTGATGGCTGAGTAATACTCCACTTGAGATACAGGTATAGATATAGACACACACCACATCTTCTTTATCCATTTATCAATTGATGGACATTTGGGCTCTCTCCATAGCTTCGCTGTTGTTGATAATGCTGCTGTAAACTTAGAGGAGCATATGCCCTTTCGAATCTGTATTTTTGTATCCTTTGGGTAAATACCTAGTTGTGGAATTGCTGAGTCATAGGGTAGTTCTATTTTTAACTTTTTGGGGAATTTTCATACTGTTCTCCAGAGTGACCACACCAGTTTGCATTCCTACCAGCAGTGCAAGAGGGTTCCCCTTTCTCCACATCTTTGCCAACACCTGTTGTTTCTTGTGTCTTAATTTTTCCTATCCTGACAGTTATAAGGTGATATTTCGTAGTGGTTTTGATTTGTATTTTTCCAATGATAAGTGATGTGGAGCATCTTTTCACATGCCTGCTAACCATCTGGATGTCTTCTTCGGAAAAGTTGTCTATTCATGTCTTCTTCCCGTTTCTTAACTGGATAATTTGGTTTCTGGGCGTTGAGTTTGGTAAGTTTTTTATAGATTTTTGGATACTGACGTTTTATCAGATATGTCATTTGCAAATATCTTCTCCTATTCCGTAACCTGCCTTTTAGTTTTCTTGATTGCTTCCTCACTGTGCAGAATCTTTTTACCTTGATGAAGTTCCCATTGTTCATTTTTGCTTTTTTCCCCCCTTGCCTCCAGTGATGTGTCTAGTAAGAAGTTGCTACGGCCAAAGTCAAAGGGGTTTCTGCCTGTGCTCTCCTCTAGGATTTTGATGGTTTCCTGTCTCACATTTAGGTCTTTCAACCACTTTGAATTTATATTTCTTTGTGGTGTAAGAAAGGGGTCCAGTTTCACTTTTCTCCATGTTGATGTCCAGTTTTCCCAATGACATTTCTTGAAGGGACTGTCTTTTTTCCGTGGAATATTCTTCCCTGCTTTGTTGAAGATTAGTAGACCATATAGTTGTAGGTCCATTTCTGGGCTCTCTCCCTGTTCCATTGACCTATCTTTCTGTTTTTGTGCCAGTACTATACTGTCTTGATGACTACAACTTTGTAATATAGTTTGAAATCTGGAATTGTGATGCCTCCAGGTCTGTTTTTCTTTTTCACAACTGCTTTGACTATTCATAGTCTTTTGTGGTTCCATACAAATTTTAGGAGGGTTTGTTCTAGCTCTGTGAAAAATGCTGGTGATATTTTGATAGGGATTGCATTAAATGTGTAGATTGCTTTGGATAGCATACACATTTTAATAATGTTTGTTCTTCCAATCCATGAAAATGGAATACTTTTCCACTTTTTTGCATCCTCTCCAATTTCTTTCATAAGTGTTCTATAGTTTTCAGAGTACAGCTCTTTTACCTCTTTATTTAGATTTATTCCTAAGTATCTTATGGTTTTGGTGCAAGTGCAAATAAGATCAATTCCTTGATTTCATTTTCTGCTGCTTCATTATTGGTGTCTAGAAATGCAGCAGATTTCTGCACATTGATTTTATATCGTGCAACTTTGCTGAATTCAAGAATTAGGCCTGTCAATTTTTTGGTGGAGCCTTTTGGGTTTTCTACATGTAGTATCATGTGAAAGTTTGACTTCTTTCTTGCTGATTTGGATACCTTTTATTTCCTCTGCTGCCTTGTAATTGTATCTAAATGCCTCTGGTCTCTGAGACATGACAATTATCAACATTGAGTGCTTCCATAGTCCAGTGCTGATCCCCCAAAGCAGCTAGAAAAGCCCCCAATTACCATTTTATTTTGTTTCTCTTTCTTTCTCCCTCTTCACTCCCATCTACCTTCTCTTTTCCGTCTTATATTGATTCTCTTGTTCTCTCCTACATTTGTCCATACTGCTTATGTGCAAGAATTGTGTTTGGTTCTGGGCCTGTGAGAATGGATGAGACATGGTTCCTGTCTCCAGTGATTTACTATCGGAACAGGTTGAAATCATGAAAGTAAATGCTATGAGAAAGCGGCCAACAAAGGTGTGGAGGATCAAAAGGAAGAGAGTAATTAGTTCTATCTGGGAAGGTGTCTCAGCCTCTGAAACATCTGAGCTGGGCCTGAAGGGTTGGATGGAATTTTGAGAGATCCAGGAAAGGGCAAGTGTGGTCCAGGCTGCATGATCCACACAGAGTAGGGAAGGCGCTAAAGTCAGCGGAAGACTCTGAAGAAAGGTTAAGTGTCTGGGGAATCAAGGACATCCGCTATGCAGAATGTTGTAGTAAAAGATGAGTTTAGATACAGATCGTGTAGAGATTTGAATGCCAACAATAAATTTTGTCTGTCATCTGGAAATCACTGTAGGGACATTACTATTTTGAAGTTGATATGGGATGTTTATGCTTTGTGGCACTGTTGAATATCATCTTTGTTTCTTATTTTTTAAATAAGGTAAGTTTATTTAATTATTATTACCACTAAATTAATAACTAAATTTCATTTACATACATAGCCATGTATGCCTTTATTTATAAAATGTAAATACAAAATTAAATATATATATATCTGCGAGTATACATATGTGTAAATAGGTATATGTTCTATATCTGTATTTATATATATGTGTGTATATATACACACATATATGCATATATACATACATATATACATATACACATATACACATATATGTATATATGCATGTATATATGTATATATGTGTATATGTGTATATATACATACATGTATATACATATACATATATATTCATGTATATATACAAATATGTATATGTATATGTGTGTATATGTATATATATGTATATGTATATGTGTGTATATGTATGTATGTATATGTATATGTGTGTATATGTATATATATGTATATGTCTTACTTTATATATATATATATATAAAGTAAGACATTTGGCTTTTTACTTTTCATGTAATATATTAACTCTAAACTGTTTTTTGGCAGTTAATAACATTTTACATATAATACCAGTAAGCCTCAGGGAGTTTCAGTGATTTACTCAAGATCGCATGGCTGGTAGTATCAGATCAAAATAATTTCTCATTTGTATAACCTCTGAGTTCATGTTCTAAAACATATACTCCTCTGCTTTCCATAACATTGTGCTGAGAAATTTGGGGGAGGAGGCAACCTTCAATTCCTTCACAAAAACACATCACATTATCTTTGTTTATATTCTTTGGCAAATTTTAAGCACATAGAACAGTCATTTCATATTATTTTCAAAATTTAAGAATTGTTACAAACATTTTATGTTTATATATGTCTATGTTTATAAACGTTTTATGTTTATGTAGCACAATTTTTTTTTAAAGATTTCATTTATTTATTTGACAGAGATCACAAGGAGGCAGAGAGGCAGGCAGAGAGAGAGAGAGAGGAGGAAGCAGGCTCCCCACTGAGCAGAGAGCCCAATATGAGCAGAGAGCCTGATTCAGGGCTCGATCCCAGAACCCTGGGACCGCGACCGAGCTGAAGGCAGAGGCTTTAACCCACTGAGCCACCCAGGCGCCCCTGTAGCACAATTTTTAACATCTGCTTAACATTGTATACCTTCGATCTCTATCACCTTCACCACTAATTTAATATTTCCCAACTGTTGCATATTTCAATTGCTTGACGTTTTAAAAAAAATCACACAAAAAAGTGAGTATCTTGCTTTAAAAATTTGAGATATCTGGAAAAAGGAAAATTTATAATTTTCTTGGAATAAATTCTTAGTTTTACAAATACCAAATCAAAGTATCTAAGTAAGATTTTGATTGCTGATACATTTAACTCATTAGCTTTACAATTATATTGTAATATTTGACAAAAGCATGAGGGATATATGAGAAATCTAGTTTTTCCAAATCCAGACCATTCTGTTTATCTATCAACCTATCTATCATCCATCTATCATCATCTCTCCAGCTAACTCAGAAGTTACAGTCACAAAGAAAGGGAAATGCATATTTTTGAACCTTAAGGAGGGTAAAGAGTTTTCTAATGATTCACTTTGTCCTTTGTGCAAGTTTGACATTATTGTAGTTATTATACTGACGCTGTTCTTCAAGGATAAGATGGGCATGTGTTGGTGCATCTCTGGTTATATGTCCTTTACCCCTCATTCATGGCAGCATATGGTTAGCAGAAATTGTGACTACAATATATGGTGCCCAAAAGGAATTTATCCCTGGTGGATTTGTATCACTTAATCTCATCAATGAGAGACCCTTTTTCCACAGATAGTAAAATGATAATTGCACATTGAACTGGCAAGAGTTTTGGGGAATAACAAAGCTAGTGGTTTCATAACCAGGATAATGTGTTCAACAAGTCTTATTCAAAAGAGGAGTCTAGCACAGCATTTTATATCAACTGCTGTCTTTGAACGGCACAATCTGGGAGACCCACAAAGAGTGAATTACAGTAATCAGGCTTCAAAATGACAAAGGAGTTAATCAGCATCTCCTTGCCTTTCTCGTGAAGCCTCTCAATCTGGTGATATCACAGAAATTATAAAAAGAAGCCTTCGTGATGGATACAAAATGCTTCTCAAATGATAACACCAAAGACAATGGTAAACACACATACGGACACACACACACACACACACACACACACACAAGTCTTAAATTTTGAGATGACTGAAACTGGATTCTCATCAGAAGTCCTCCCTGGATAATGAGACAGAAGGAACAGCTGTTTAGCACTTTGGAAGAACTTAAGGCCAGCCTAGGACTTACATTTTTCAACCACTGCAACAGGGAAATCTCCATTTGATTGAATAAAGTTAACATAAAAGCGTGTCTTTTAAATATGGGCGAATCGACTCACAGTAGGGTAATGAATGCCATTTTCAGGGCAAGACTATCCCCCCTTTCCCTCCTTAGTTATCCCAGGAAGGTTCACACCTTCCCACCCCACTCTCCAGTGCCAGCTTCAAAATCCCCATTGAATTAAATTCATTGAATGAGAATGGGTTCTCATTCATTCTCATGAAATTTCTGATGAGAGTAGCTTTTCAAAGTGAAGTTCCGGGGAAACTCTTCTAAAATCTGATAGTTCACGTTCCCTCTTCTGAATTTACTTCACAGGTCATGCTTTTGAGACTCCAGCAGGACAGGCTCTTCCTCCTGAACACAAACTGTGTTTTTGTTTTGTTTTGTTTTTCTTCTCCTCAGAATCTTAGAGGCTCCTATTTTCAAGGAAAAAAGTTTGTCCCAAGGATGTTCCGTGTTTTTTTTTTTTTTTTTTTTTTAATCCAAGGGTAACCTCGGTGAAGGGCCTACGTATAAAAACTGAGTTGGAATTTTCTAAACATCAAAGACAAAAAAGATGTGATATTTTCAATTGTATCAACTCAAGTCAGTCCTGATATTACCATGTTTAATTAGCGGAGTTGATTTTCTTTTTTGTGAGGCTGTTTATCAAATGCCTACATCAAAGAGTTTTACTCACTGCCCCCAGAAGAAAGCGTTCTGTCGTACTGCTTGCCATAAAACTGAAAACTCTAATTTGTTGCCAACTTGATATAATGGAAGTTTAAACACAATATTTAAGCTTCTAAAAACATTGCTGGGCATTGAAAATGTGTAACTATGAGCATGTGGGAAGACATGAGCATTAATCTTGCTTCATCACTTTGGTGACGAAAGATGGACGCAGTTCTTGTCTTGGGGCGTGGGAAGCTATTTGAAATCAGCACCATCAAAGCTGTTTTAAGGCGGTTTATTTTTAGCAGAAAGGGTGCAGGGATCTCTTATCGACTGTTTTAAAATAAAAGTTGAAAATGGATAAAAATGCTGTTTAACTGAGGATTTCTGTAACTTTTTACATGGGTCAAAATTTTTGACTTAGCAAACCTGAGAAGAAAAATAACTACATTTTCTGCTTTATTCGAGGTGGTATTTGATACCAAACAATACTTCTTTTTGAAGTAAGGCAGTTCTCTCTTTTTGTCTATAAAAGAAACAGCCTAAAGCTTGGGAGAACATGTGAGCTAAAGCAAATAATCCGGGGGAGAAGTAGAGGCAACTTTTAAGGCAATTTTCTTATTTTAAGAGTTTATCATCATATTGCAACATCTATGTGGGTGAAATGATCTGCCTTTGCATAGGAATTTTACAAAAAGATTGTCGTGACGTGTACAAATGACCCAGGATGAGGAGAAAAATGGGAGGGCCAAGGGCACTTGGGTTTTTCCTAGCATGCTTTTATGGCTACAAGGTAGCAGGAAAAATGTTCCAGAAATTCTGTCTTGAATTTTCTAATGAGTCATTGCTAGTTGTGAGGTTGAGACTAGAGGCAGCTCAGAAAGCAAGAGCTGTTTATTATACAGTTTGTACCGTAGCCAGTGAAGTATGCTGCATGCCCTCAAGAAAACTTGGAGAGACTCCTTGCCTGCCTTAGAAATCAGAAAACCCACTCTTAGTGTTCTCTAAGAAAAGAGAAAGTGTGAAGACTTCCATGTGCAGCTTTCCAGCTGGGTTCTCTTGAGCAACTTCACTTAACTGGATACCTAGTACTCTCTCTTCTCTGACGGGGAAGCGACTACCTGCCCCGCCATGTCAAGGGGTGATGTGTTATTACACTGAAGTACTTTTGAACTCTAGATGTCTGTCTAAGAATGACATGCTGGAAACATGGTTGACCCTTGGATAACGAACCAGTATCCTAACCATATTTTTTAGGGTCTTGGCAGGAACAGGGTGATTAAGGATAATTTAATGAAGTAAATGTTGACAAAAGCTTGGCCAGGTTAAGGGAGACCATCAAGGGATAGTGAAGTACCCCAAGGCTAGCCAGCAGAAGTGCCATCATCACCCCTAGGCCTGAGACAACAAGGGATTGGGGCAGCTATTGGACACTAGAGTTTTGCTCTAGCAGTATCTGAAGATAATCACCATAGACTGGCCCAACATATGATTGGAGCATTTGGAGAGTCTGGAACTTCAGCAGCTACATCCTCACAGTCTCCTAGGGTAATGTGTGTTGGTTGAGTCTAGTGTAGAGTCAGAAAGTAAGAAAGTCCATGGGTGCCTAGGAGGCTCAGTCAGTTGAACATCCAACTCTTGATTTTGGCTCATGTCATGATCTTGGGGTCATGAGATCAGGCCCTGCATCAGACCCCCCACTCAATGGGGAGTCTGCTTAGGATTCTCTCTGTCCCTCTACCTCAACTCCCACTTGTGCTGCCTCCCCCTCTCCCTTTCTTTAATGAATGAATCTTAAATAAATCTCTAATGAATGAATCTCTAGTGAATGAAAGAAAAGAAAAAGAGAAAGAAAGAGTTCATAGAGGCAATCCATAAAGGCCACTCTTCCATGCCAAGAGTAGGTAGAAAATGCAGGAAACTGGATCTGGTGGGGGTGGGGGGGGAGCATAGGAGAATGTTTAGCACTGTAACCATCATCCGGATAAGCATTAAGTAAATTCTGATTGGGAAGGAAAAAATGGAAGGAAAAGAGCACAGTTGGGTAACTAGTGTATGCCAAGAACTGTGCATGAGTTCTCTCACACAGTCTTAGCATACCTACAATGGGAGGATGATTATTGTTTCCATTTGACAGGGCAAGATATTGAGTCCTGGCAAGTTTAATAATTTGTTCATGGTCACAAAGCTAGCAAGTGGGAGAATAACATGAGAAACCAAACTTGTTTGACTTCAATATGAAGGAGCATTTAAAGGGGACTCAAATGTGTCGATAGATATGCATATTTGGTAGTATGAATACCGTATACCTTGATGGTAGAAAGCATAAATGTTTCTGTAATGGGTGGAGACCCGTGGAGCTCTGCTTGTCCCATTTAAGCAAGTCCTTCCACCATAATGTGTCTCTAATATTTTGATATAACTCATAGACATTAAACCTACGTATGTTATTATAACCGGTCCTCAAAACTATTTTAATTCCAAGTGGTTTGAAAGACATCACATGTTGTTGTTTTTTTTTTTTAATTTAGTCTCTCACAATATATTTTTTTAAATGATAGGAATAATACATAGCACACTTCTCTGGGTCTGAGGAAATTGTAAAAATTCTTCTTCTGAAGTAACCTCAAAGGACTCATGTGTAGACTTCAACCCATCTGCACATTTTGGGAAAAAAAAAGAACAAAACCAAAAGTGCTGTCTTCCTTGGGGAATTATATCAGTTTCCTCTGATTATTAAATGTTGTGTGCCAAATTCCAAAGTCCAGTGGATGGCTTAGTTCAGGACGACCTTCGAATGTGATGGTACCTAAACTTTACATTTGTGTAACTATGATGGGAATAAAACAATTTTCTAATCCTTTCTACTGGAATTGGGCCCATATTGGAGATATGCTGAGTTAAGGAGTATATAACCATGGCAGAGTAGCCCGATGGGCATCTCATCGTGCTGATGGTGAGGTTTTGTTGTTATTGTTGTTGTTTTTTGTTCACGTTTGTTTTCTCATATAGTAATCTAAGTTTGCATGATTGTTATATTTCTGTTTTTCTCTTCTTTCTGTTTTTATTTATATCTAGGTATGGTCTATTGAGTTGCATTTTGATATGATCAGATCTTGAAACAAACCATTATATTGTAAGATATTATGTTGCAATTAATGTTCCCAAATAAGTAAGGTGATTTAATCAGGGCTCCCTGAATGTGAATCTCAGATATAAAAGGGGTGTCAAGGTGTAATAAAGTACATTGGAACTAGCAGCTCTTCCCAAAGTCTGCACCCTCTCTGGGTGGATTAGGTTTCCCTGGGGACTCTTGTGCCTCGCCTGCTACTCGAATCATTCAGGGATTTGAACTCCTTGCAAACCTTTTACAGACAGATGATTTAATTAGAGCTTAGGAGTCCAAAGGAAAAAACAAACAAACCATGATTATAATTTCAGAAATGGCCAAGAGAGTGGCTCATCCTCAATTTGAATTGAATTGAATTGAATTGAACCTGGGGTTATTAGGAGGGGAGAATTCTCTAGTCCAGACAGTTTTCTTTAACTTGGGCCAGAGGTCTAACACTCATCCATTCAATAGGAAAATTTTGGGCTAGTCACAGTAATTTCTGTTAGGGGATTTTAGCAATATAGTAGTGGGAGGTGTGTTTTCTGAGAGAGGGTTAAGTGAAACTGCAGGACACAGAAAAAATATAGCACAATCATTGTAAGAGATCTAGTCATTCTTTAAAATGGGAAAAATTGAAATAATTGCAACATCCGTTGATATGGGAAAGCTTAAGTTACTGATAGTGTATTCATACATGAAGAATTATGCAGCTATGAGAAGTAATGAGTTGGATGTCTATATGCTAACAACAACAACAACAACAACAAAAAGATCTCAAAGATAACCACTCTGTGATAGAAGAATGTCCCAGAAAAGTGCCTACTGTATCATGGCCGCATTTGTGGTTTAATATTCATATGCATATATGTACATTCGTATGCATAGACATATAACGGCTTTGGAAAGTACCCATCCAAATGTTAGCAATATTTATCTATAGATAGGAGAGTAGGGAGAGGGCTAAATAAAGATTTTTAAAATAGCTTCAGAAGTATCTACACACATTTTGAATCTTTAAGAAGACTATTAAATTACTGGAGAAATACATAAAAGAAGCAGATGGATGAAACCCTGAAAATATATCAAAAGAAAAACACAAACATTTTAGCACTGATGATATTATGTTATTTTGTACTATTTTGTACCTCCTTTCTCTCTGTCTTTTCATTTTTTTTTCTAAATTTTTTGTACAATAGAGAAAATGTAACAATTAAAATATAAATGTGGTTGAATAGAACGTTTGGATTTAGACACTTGCCTGTATTAATTCTGATTGGTGTTTTATTCATCTGTGTTGATCCTAATAATGTATTTCTTTCTTTCATCTTTCTGATATATTTGTGAGCTTCAGAATAATTTATCTTTGACCTCAGAGCCTTCAAGCTATTTATGTATTTACTCCTCTTGTAGGGGAATTGGCGCCTGTGATAAATTGTAAGATTCTTTCACTTGCAGGAGTTTCCTGGGTAGATGAGGCTATGTTATGATTTATACTTTAATTTGGTAGGCAAGAGTATGCCATTCAGTTTACTTTCTAATATATATCTTTGCAAGTTCTCTCTTTTTTTTGATACACTCTAAAATGTATTTTTGCAAGTTAGCCACTAATGCCTGTGACTAAAATCTTTCTCAGTGTTGGCATCACAGATGCATAGCAGTTAAAAGGCAAAAGAGGGGCGCCTGGGTGGCTCAGTGGGTTAAAGCCTCTGCCTTCAGCTTAGGTTATGATCCCAGGGTCCTGGGATCGAGCCCCACATCGGGCTCTCTGCTCCGCGGAGAGCCTGCTTCCTCCTCCTCTCTCTCTGCCTGCCTCCCTGCCTACTTGTGATCTCTCTATCGAATAAATAAATAAAATCTAAAAAAAAAAAAAAAAAAGGCAAAAAAACCCAGAAAATTATCTGAGTGGGGACTTGATGTGTGCACCTGGGTATGTTTGTGTGTGTCTGAGAGAGTTGTGTGTGTGAGAGAGAATTGTCACATTCAATTTGAATGAACCGTCTGTCTGAAAGTCATTCTCCCATTTTTTCCCCCCTCAGCAATTATAAAAACTGCCCTTCCCAACATGGACAGAGAAGCCAAGGAGGAATACCTGGTTGTTATCCAAGCCAAAGATATGGGTGGGCACTCCGGTGGCCTGTCTGGAACCACAACACTTACAGTGACCCTTACTGATGTTAATGACAATCCTCCCAAATTTGCCCAAAGTAAGTGAGTTCCCTGCACTGGGTGAAAATTTCCAAGTATATTGTGTTTTCATTTGAACATATGTCAGCAACATTCAAAAAACTGATAGCAATCATTGAATGCTGATTATATGCAAGGTATGCCAATTTATTATTTATAAATGTAAATATGAATATATAGATATGGAAATATACAAATATGGAAATATATATAAATATATGTTTATATATGTGTGTGTGTATATATATATGATAAACCAACTCTCCTGCTATTTTGGTACCAAATGTATCTCCATTTTACAGATTTCAAAGAAGTTGAGAAAATTTCCAAATATTAAATGGGTAGTAAATAGTGGAGCTAAGAATGTAGAACCAGGGTATCTGACTTCAGGATGTGTGCTTAGTTCTCTCTTTCATGGTACCTCCCAGTAAGAACTTGAGAGAATGATTAAAATGTACCTCAGACAGTGCTCTATCGATAATCCCACTTTGTTGGATAGAAGAAGCTGACCTCGGTAGCGCTTGAAGGGGGAAAAGCAGATATGCGATATACTTGCCGCACAAATAAGCCCTCCTCCTTCTTGTGCCTTCCTGTATTTCCTCCCACCGCCGTCAGTGCTCACCAACCCTGCTCTTCCCTACTGAAGCCATGCTCTGCCTCAGAAGCATCTCAACAAAATTTTAGGCAGCCACCATCCATGAATCAGAGAGATAATCATTATTTTCCAACTTTTCCAACTTGTGAGCACTGATCCAAATAATCTGACATAGATGCCTTGGGAAGGCCTTTCTGACATGAAAACTCTTGAGAGATGAATGATGACTAGGAATTAGCTGGAACAAAGTGAAACCGGGGAATGGGCGGTGGACGTTGTAGCTGGAGGAAGAGGTCATCCAGAACCCCATGAAAGAGGGGTGTATGGACCCTGGATGAGAATTAAAAGAATCTCACTCCCATTGGAGTCCAGAGCATCTGGAGAGTTAGGTTAGGCAGGAGTTAGCCATACTTGGATTTGGTACCATTTAAAGTACCATGATCTTTTTTTTTTCCCTTAAGATCAGTGGGAAGCCATTAAAAGGTTTTGCATTGTAGGTTAAGTAACAAAATTGGATTTGAAGGAAATCAGAGAAAATGAAATCTTGTGACCATCTTCCAAGTGTTCTCCGCACTGCAGCCGCTTAAAGGGTGTTTGTAAACATCCATGTGAAAAGTGAAAGCAGGGCTGGCAAGCAAGGGTGATCTCAGTGGAACTGGAGGAAGTGTATAGGTGTGACAGATACTTAAGGGTGAATGATAACAAAAGTCTAAGGATACATTGCATTTTCAGTCACATTGCTGCCATGAGCGATTACCTGCCTGCTGATGCGTTTTGTTCAGAAAGGGAATACCATTGGAGAACCTGTTTCTGAAGAGAAAGGAGTAGGGAGAGAAAGGGTGAAGGAGAGAGACACACGTGGGGCTTGAAAATGACACATTTGAAGTATCTTCGAAAATGTTATCTGCAGAACGAAATTCCAAGGTAGAAGGATCAGAAGGGATTCATTTTCATTAGTAATTTTAGAATTTTCCCTTCTGGCCATGCATAAATCAGATAACAATGCCACTGTTTTTAACCACATTTTTGAAATGGAGAGTACTATGTCTCCCATCCTTTCCCTGGTTCTTTGATTTGCTTCTCAGCGGCCATTATAGTTAAGGCTGTAATATGCAACTCTTCTTTCTCAGAAAATGATCGTTTCAGTTCAATAGTGGCAGGTGAGTTTCATTAGCTAGTGTTCCCTTTCTTAGGGGTAATAACTATTAACGATGATCACACTGATAGAGATGATGAGTGAGCAGAACAGGAATGGATAAACATTCCATTTGCTTGGCTTCCTGATGTAGGACCAGCAGCCAGGTGAAGCCCCTTGCTGGCTTATTTACTTAATAAGCATACCTAGAGGGATCATCTCAAACCTTACCTGGTATATAAAGTTTGAAGAAAATCGAATCATTATACCAATTATGAGAGAATTGGGAGACTTGGTATTTGACGTGTAGATTTTCAATGCGACCTTACGGTGAAACTATTTGGAAAACATTTTCGTTCCCCAGTCCCATGATTTCATGATTCTAAGAGACATTTTTATTTCATCATTAAATAAAAGTGTGTTACTGCTGAGGAAAACCTTACCCATCATCTGAAATAATCTGGTTAGATCGGGTAAAATGAGCCTTTGTTTGTCCAAGGGACTCAGTGATTGAGTTCTGACTAGAATTAGGTAATGTTCTCCAGATTTAATTTATCCTTTTGGTTTATAGCTCATCGGATATTTATCTTTTTCCCCTTGTTTTGGTTGTAATGGGACTAAAACTTCCCAGTTGTCTTGAGTTTTGGTTCCCCAGAAACAGGCACTGAGACAAGAATTTGATTATTAAGTAGTTTATCTTGGAGATGATCCCAGGAATCGCCAGTAGGAGAATGAGGATGTGTGAGAGAGGATAGAGAGCCAATAAGTACATTATCAATCCAGCTATGACTGTGCGGATCTGGAGCTTTATCCAGGAAACTCTGAAACACTGTAAATAAACAAAATAGAAGAAATAGCTTGATGTTACCCTACCAGAGAGGGGAGGAGCCTGGGATTTTATATCATAAGTGGTGCGAGTCTTTGAGGGCTGCTTCCGGGAGGGCATTAATTTTCTGGTAGTTCTGGCCTGACAGGCAGTGGATAAAATGGGTTCTGAAGGCCAGAGAAAAGCCTCAGGCAAAGAAATGCGGGAGTTGGCAGTTAGATGTAGGGCAGGTGTGTACGAAAGTGGTAATGACCAGAGGTTATGGTTGCTTCCCTCCGCCAATGAAATGAGTGACACCAATACACCAACTAAAGCGATTTGAGTAAAAATGGGACGGACACCACTAATTAGACACATTTTACTGGCCCCATGGGAGAATAAACGTACACTGTAATTGTATTTTGCCTAGAGAGTTTTGGAGGTAAGGATTTCTGGTCTTCAGAGCAATGAGGACTTGGGTAACAGGAGGGCTGTTTTATGTGTCTGAACAGCTTGCTGCAGGGCACAGCAGAAGTTTAGTAATTGGATTTTATCAAAAATGGTCTACAAGTCTGTAACTATAAAGGTAACTTCAAAAGTGACTTTCAGTGTGTTACACATTGCATCTTTCTGTGCTGAAATTAGGTTCATATTTTATGTTGGGCAACAATGAGTATCCCCACGGGCAGCCAGTGTGATTATACAGCAAATTGGAGAGAACATTGATGTAGACTCACTAATACCCTGATATAACTCTGCTCTAAATATACATTTGGTAAACATATGGTTGAGTAAGTTTCATATCTCAGAAGAGTCTCGAAAAGGAATCACTTCTCCTGGGATCTCTTTGTCTCTGACTCATGTAAAGGATTGTGCATTTTGCAGCAAAAGGGATACTTTTGTCTTCCATCACTGTGTTCCTAATTTCTGTAGGTGTGCTCAGAACAAAGAACGTATCCAATAAATATTTGCTAAATGGGTTACTAAATGAATGGAATTAGTGCCATGCTCAGTGTTGCTCTCTTTTTTCTAAGGTCTGTATCACTTCTCAGTACCAGAAGATGTGGTTCTTGGCACTGCCATAGGGAGGGTGAAGGCCAACGATCAGGATATTGGTGAAAATGCGCAGTCGTCCTATGACATCATTGATGGAGACGGAACAGCACTCTTTGAAATCACTTCTGATGCCCAGGCCCAGGATGGCATTATAAGACTAAGAAAGGTAAGCTAAGGGCTTGTTCATCTTCCAGATACCTCTTTGAAACTTGAGTTTTGAAGTTTACAGGAGTTGGGTGGACCTCTTTAGCTGTGAAAAGGTAGAGCCCTTTTGGCACCTCATACCTTTGGCCCCCACTTCCTATTTCAGCTAAAGCCATGCCAACCAGTCACCATGGTGTAGGTAGCTTCGTGTATCCCCCATCGTATCTCTCTCATTGATGCCCCAGTGTTCGTCCCTAAGCTGAAGGAATTTTCTCAGTTCCTTTCTAGAGCACTCCGGTCACAAAGGGGAAGTTAACACTCAGAAGGTAAACCTCAAGCAATGAAGGACATAGATTGGTAGGCACTTCTCATTCTTTTTTTTTTTTTTTTTAAGATTTTATTTATTTATTTGAGAGAGAAAGTGAATGAGCAAGAGAGACAGAGAGCACAAGCAGTGGGGAGGGGCAGAGGGAGAGAGAGAAGCAAACTCCCCGCTGAGCAGAGAGCCCGATGTGGGGCTCGATCCCAGGACCCTGAGATCATGACCTGAGGCAAAGGCAGACGCTTTACCCACTGAGCCACCCCGGTGCGCAGCAGTTCTTATTCTTTGGAGACATCATTCTGAGGCATATTTTCTATGGTTCTCAAGAGGATTCCCAGTAGGAAGAAGATTCAGTTGGCCACAGAGGTGGCAAGTTCAGTGGCTTTTAATCCTTCTCTGTAGAGTTCTCCCCATTTCTGCACTTCTGTTTCATGGAATATTTCCACAAAATATATTGCAGGTTCCTGAGTCTTTATTGCAGACTCTGCTTTCAGGAGAACTCAAAGACAGACAAAGCAGTCCACCTTAGTCATTCTGGCCAGCTCCAGCACTAGAAAGGTGGAGCCAACCCTTCTCCCTTTGGGTATTCAACACCATGCATCAAAAGTCCAGGCATTATGGTAAAGGAAGCTCATCTTTGCTTTGCTCCTGCGAGTGGGACTACCACTGGAGAAAGAACTATCTCCATGAATAGTACAGATAATATACCGCGATTTGCATCTACTTTTGCCAGCAGCCATTTCTTTTGTGATAGATGTGAAAAATTTTGTACAGTATTTTCCATATTTAGCTATCATCATGACATTTGCATTCATAAAAAATTGTAGAACGTATTTCATTGTTTTGTGGGCATTGGCATTTGCAAGGAAAATACCCTTTTGTCCTCCTCATGAGTATTTTTTTTTCAATATTGTTCTTCATGTCTGTTTCACAAAATAGTACAAATTAATTTCCGTTAAATATGTTGGCTCATGAATAAGAAGATAGATGGCCGAGCACACTGTTGGGAGCCAACAGTTCTTTGTCCGTTTTGCTCGGCATTACATTCATGTGATTCCAAGCTTACTGTCTAATTCTCTCTGTCATGTTACATAGGAATCTGCTTCCAGTGCTCATGTCCTCAGAATCCCCCCTTGGAGACATGGGGACAATGGGAACCTGGAGTTTTGTGGATATGCTTTTGTATACAAAATCAATTGTTTAAATTAAATTCGAGGTGAAAAGAATGGCTGCGTTTATTTTAACTGTGCAGAGCAACACTAGCTTTCTACCTGGCTTGAGTTTAGGTTAAGAGTTACAAAGTATTTAAAAACTCATGTTTAAAATAGAGTACAGTATAATTATACTTGAGTCAATTATTGAATAACCCAGAGCCACATTTTCCTTGGCTAATGATTCCTAATGTCATTTTTATTGTTATTATTAACTGCCATCCTTTGCTACCATAAGGTGCTTTTTATAAACTGAAGCAATTAGCCGTGTGTTGTAGTTTTATTCACTGTTATTCATAAACACGGAGCTATATACTACACATTTTGACACCAAGAAAACCATGTATTTTACTGTAGAGAACAATGTGTAGGGAGTCATATTTCTACAATTCAGGATCTTCTTTTTTGTCTGATAAAATCCCAAGGACACCAGGATGTGTTTGTATACATTGTTATTATGTGGAGCTAAGACATAAACAGAACGTAATCTGCCATACTTAACAGTGTTTGTGAAGAATTCGAAATTACAAAATTGTTGCAGCAGGGGTGATTGGCAAATTAAGAAAATGCTGATGTTGAATCCTCTATTCATAGGTGCATGTGCATGGTAATTTCAGAATAGACAGGGACGTGAATATCTGCCTTGTTTACTAGAAAACATTTCCCCCAAAAGCCAAGTCCCATTAGAACTG
The DNA here is from genome assembly GCF_963455335.1 of Martes martes. Taxonomy (NCBI): domain Eukaryota; kingdom Metazoa; phylum Chordata; class Mammalia; order Carnivora; family Mustelidae; genus Martes; species Martes martes. The sequence continues at coordinate 23,424,585 of NC_137905.1, forward strand.
AATTCACGTAGAAAAATCAACCCCAAATTTTGAGAAAAGAATACATATTTAAGCTTGTACGGGGGTTCTGGAAGAGTCCACTAATGCCAGCTTGTCTTGCAGTTGATTATTTTTTTTAAATCTGCATTGCAGATTTAAAGTTCTGTTTCTTATGAAGATTTGCAGCGCACACCTGAATTGTCTCTCTGAACCTTGACAGACGCTTATTCTTGAAAGCTGACATATTTTGAGTTGCCAAGAATTGCACTGTAAGGATTCTGATACAGATGGGCTTCTGAGTGTTCAGGGGACCTGCTTTCTTCTCCCTACCTCTCTTTACCTAGATCATTAGCTGAAGTCTCAGGGGCTCTTAAGGAATGACGTATTAACTTGTCAGAAATATTGTCAGTAATGGGGCAATGGGGTAATTCCAAATGGCTTTCAAGTGGTTGGTGGAAGCACAGCCAGACCTAGTTATCTATATATACTGCTTTCACCCTTCCTTCTTCTAAATATAAACACAGATAAACATGCATCTGCATACATATTCCCTTATATGCCCACCTACTTCATAGCCCAGAACTTATAATAGAGACCTTCTAAGAATACTCTAAAAACTAATCAACCTCAGCTCAGCCCCATGATCAGTAGAGCAGCGATGCTTTTGGAAGTGAAATAAGAAAACACTCTTTGTTGGGATTAGTGCAAATTATGCTTTATAATGTCTCCTTGGACTAAACAATGATTATTTCTAGTTCTTTACATTTCACACACTGTTGCAGAAATGATAAAATATTCTTCCCAGATAGAGATTGTGTTCGATGCCGCCTTATCTCCTACCAGCAGAGGCCCGATTAACTGGCTGATTGGTATGCAGGTCATGCCACCACTAGTAAAATTTTATTATGACTCTGAAGTGAAATTTTGATGGCACAATTCATGACTGTGAATATTTTGTGAATTCCAAGTGAAATGAGCAAAACAAAACAAAACAATAGGAGATTAGATTCACTGAGCTTGTATAATAAACAGATATCAATAAATGCCTGTAAAATTTACAGGTTGAGTCTGAGGGAATGGAGAGTGATCCCATTAAGGCTCACAAATGGGCTTAAATGCACATAACTATCATCCATCAGCATTAGACTCATTTGTTCTTGCTGCTGTGGTCATTAGTGAGAAACATTCATCTTTGTCATTTCTTAACAGCCTCTGGACTTTGAGACCAAAAAATCCTATACTCTGAAGGTAGAGGCGGCCAATGTCCATATTGACCCACGTTTCAGCGGCAGGGGGCCCTTTAAAGACACGGCAACAGTCAAAATCGTTGTTGAGGATGCTGATGAGCCTCCTGTCTTCTCTTCGCCTACGTACCTCCTTGAAGTTCATGAAAATGCTGCTCTGAACTCCGTGATTGGGCAAGTGACTGCTCGTGACCCCGATATCACTGCCAGTCCTATCAGGTATTTCTTTTTTAAAAGGCATACAGGCTACATTAAATGACAAGCGCATCAGTACTCGATGCAGTTATGTGTACATTCTGAGTGGTTGCCTTTGGAGGTATGCTCACATGACTGAGGAATTCTGGTGAACACAATGTGTGTGTGCGCATGTGCATGCATGTACGCATAGGGACGCCTGTTCACACATGCCCACTCGAAGCTACGTATAGTACCCAGAGCCAGGAATATCGAGGTGAGCAAAGTTATTGCAGCTTTCAGAGAACTCACTGAAAATGCAAAATTGCATATGTTCTGCAGTGCATCGTAGTGAATCTTTTATATTTTCTCTGCTTGATTGTGTATTTGGGTTTTTTTTTTTATTGCTGGTTTGTCTTCTTTCTTTTTTGACAGTTAAGTGAATTATATATAAGAATTTTAGGGGCATGAGACGACTGTCTCAGTGCATTAAGAGGCCCCTGTGTTATTTCTGTGTTTGGTGTTTGACTTTGAAATTATTTTCTTATCACTTCATGGACATTTCTGATAGATCAGCATATCTGGATTGGTACCTTTTGGACAAAATCTTTCTCTGCTATTAAAAAAAATCCTTTTGTTTATACTTTCCTTGCTCAGAATTTTTTCCCAAGATGAAATAATCCTTTATTAAAGTTTTTCTGCCTTTTTTAGAAGTGAGGCTCAGCTCTGTTTTTTTTTTTTTTTTCCTTCCTTTGAACTGTGTACATCTTTTCTCTTGTGCCAGTCATCCAAATGACAGTACAGGTGCTCAAGCTAAATAGCTTTCTTCTGAAAGAACATGAAAATCTATAACCTGTACACTGGTCTCCAAGGGTGAAGTGTTGGCTAATGATGTGTTTGAGTGTGGATTTCAAATATTGTCTTAGAAATGCTTGTCAGGAGGGAGAGAGAGACAGAGAGAGAGAGGGAGGAATACAGTTTTGAAGAATTATCTATTCTTCATTTGTGAATTAGTTGTCAGTTCATCCCAATGTATTGAAGGGATATACTTCCAAATACTCTAATCCAGGAAACTCCGGCCATGTGAACTTTCTGGAAATTCTGTTTATTCACTTCCTTTTTATGTACTAAATTCCCATTACTCATAAGGGTGCTGAAACTGTGGGACAGGAAGTGAAACTCACAGAATAGGCAGTGCCCCCGGTAATTTTAGTTAGGGCAAAAACTGGTTCTTTTCAGATCCAGAAAAACTGGTTTTAATACAAACCACTTCAAAATCCGGGATAATATAGGGTATATCCCAAAAGGATACCAAAAAAAAAGAAAAAAAAAAAAGTTTCCCTTGGGGCGCCTGGGTGGCTCAGTGGGTTAAGCCTCTGCCTTCAGCTCAGGTCATGATCTCAGGGTCCTGGGATCAAGCCCCACATAGGGCTCTCTGCTCAGCGGGGAGCCTGTTCCCCTCCCCCATCTCTGCCTGCCTCTCTGCCTACTTGTGATCTCTGTCTGCCAAATAAATAAATAAAATCTTAAAAAAAAAAAAAAGTTTCCCTCAAAGGAGCCCAATCTCTAAGAAGATAAAAATCCCACTTAGGGATTTTGAAAAATGGTCAGTTGTCCATTCTCAGTTCTAAAGAGGTTGAGCAAGGCTTAGCCACACAGAATGCCCACATTTGCCCAAGAGAACTCTGTCTCTCAAAGAGCCAAGGGTTGAAGACAAGGTCAGTGAGTATCCAGAAAACTAGAGGGACACGGTCATCCATTTCCTGACTACATGTTGAGGTTATGAAATGGCTCTAGATTGAAATGCTGATCTATAGATATGGGCAATGATATCGGTTGAATAATGAATCTGTCCTGTTTTATGTCACTGCATTTTCTCTGGAAGAACACAGACAGGAACGATTACCACTTTCCTCATATCTCCAAGCATGAGACAGAACGAAGATAGGTTCAGCTGAATGACAGGGCCAGGTTTAACAGTGGATTTGACAAGAGTTTTACTCTTTTCAGCAAGGAACACAAGAAGGGATCAGGGATATGCCAAGCTAGGGGCCCTTGGGGAGGGGGGTGGCTTCAGATATTGGGGTAATCTCACATATACTCCAAACATGGTATCCATAGTGACCGTGGAAAAAGACTTCCAATGCAGGGACATGGTCTAAATCAGCTAGAGATGAGGTCTCAGGAGCTTGTCATGCCCTAGTGATGGCAACCTGGACTTACAGAACTGGTTAAAAATCCAGTTTTTTGGTTGCTGACATATTCTGCACATTTTGTTATCTATCCATTTACTGAGGCCGACATGGAGATTTACTGATACTGTTTCCAGTACCCAGGGAATCCAGTGATGATTGTCATTGTCGTTAATTGTTGTTATTATTACTGTTGTTATTACTACTGCTTTGAAATTAGTTTATTTTTTTAGAGAGGGAGGTGGGGAGGGGCAGAGGGAGAGAGAGAATCTCAAGTATGCTCCATGCCCAGCTGGGAGCCTGACGCAGGGCTCCATCTCAAGACCCTGAGAGCATGACCTGAGCCAAAATCAAGAGTCGGACACTCACCTGACAGAGCCACTCAGGCACCCCAAATTCTTACCACTGCTTTGAAAGGCAGGTGTAGAGGAAGCTTGAAGCTGCTTAGCAACTACTGCCCAGCTTGGGAATGTTTTGTTTTCAGGCAAACCTAGGGGGATTTAGGGCTGTGTTACCAGGAGAGATGGATAGATAAAATAGCATCTGATGACACAGACATGTCTGTGCCTCTGATAGATTCCAAGCAAGCACTCGTTCCTTGGCATCTGTGGTCCCCCCCAAAGAAGGGGTGAATACTGTTTCAAAGCATTTCACAATAGGGTTCTGATGTACATGCCACTCAGAAGGCAAGTCCCACAGAGGTCTGAACGCAGGGGGATTGGCTGCATGGGATGAGAACGTAAGAAACATGAACTGCATGTTTCAGCACCTGTTCTACTTTTCTGCATTTGTTGCTCACCCCCCCGACCCCTCCCACAACCCCACTTCATTGGGTTATAGAGAGCAGTTTTCTTTGCACAATTAGTTAATTTGAGTAGAAAATTAAATTTCCTGACTAGCCAGAGCAATGCATGGTTCCTTATGAGTCTAGCAGACAGATTTAGAGCCATTTAACCTTTTTAAACAGAACTAGAGGACACGGATATTCAGGGAATTACCGAATAACAAATAGCTGTGCATTATTGTCTCTTTAGAACTGTTGTATGTCGTATGCTGACAAGAATGCACCCATCTTTTAGGGGGATGTTCACTTTGCCATCCAGCAAGAAATACACATTTATTGTGGCATTTGCTGTGTTAAAATATGCAGTCCTTTATTGGTTGATCAACTTCCCATAAGGCTCAACTTTTGAGAGCATATCGTCGAGCTGGAAATAGCCTGTATTTTAAAATTCTTTTACTTAAACCTATATCTATACCTATAACTTTACCTATACCTCCACCTGTATGTTTATCTTTGTATATATTTCCTTTCAGGAGAAAATAGACAATGACATAGGGAGTCTTACCTTCTCCCTTCTAGGAACATTAATCAAACATTTGCTTCTTTTTGGGGTGCCTGGGTGGCTCAGTGGGTTAAGCCTCTACCTTCGGCTCAGGTCATGATCCCAGAGTCCTGGGATAGAGCCCTGCATCAGGCTCTCTGCTCAGCGGGGAGCCTGCTTCCTCCTCTCTCTGCCTGCCTCTCTGCCTACTTGTGATCTCTGTCATAAATAAAATCTTTTAAAAAAAATTTGCTACTGGGGCACCTGGGTGGCTCAGTGGGTTAAGCCCTTTGCCTTCGGCTCAGGTCATGATCTCAGGGTCCTGGGATCAAGACCCACATCGGGCTCTCTGCGAAGCAGGGAGCCTGCTTCCCTTCCTCTCTCTCTGCCTGCCTCTCTGCCTGCCTCTCTGCCTACTTGTGATCTCTGTCAAATAAATAAAATATTTTAAAAAAGAAAAAAAAAAATTCACTACTTCTTTTCAATACTATATGTATCTCAGTAACATCAAATAATGTGGGGTAAAGTATTTAAAAGATGTTATGCTTTGAACTTATGCAGACTAAAATTTGAATCCTATCATTGCTGCTTCCTCCAGTAGCCAGTCTCTGGACTTCTCTGAGACTCGGTCTCTTCTTCTGAATTTTGGGATAATATCATGTCCCTCACAGGGTTACTGAAATAATTAAGTTATTGAATTAAAAAATGTAGTAGCTATTAGCATTGCTATTTAATAAAACCGCCATCAATGTATATCGTAGATGCAAATGAAAAATCCAGTGCTTATTTTAACAGAGATTCTTCTCCTAAAGGTTGCTGACTGTGTAGCATTATCTGTTTTTCCTATAACAGTTACTGGCTAAACAGTTTAATTAACCTCAGTTAGTGTAATCTGCCCCTGCTGCTGTTGTGAATATTGTTCCTAGTGAGTGGTCAGTATGCAGCAAGTATACTGAATGTACTCATTTCATTCCCTAACTCCTCTCCTATAGGATAACATACTCATTTCCTCAACTTAACCGATGAGGAAACTATGGATAAAAGACCTAAGTTGCTGGGTAGCACACAAATAATCAAGTGTGGAACTGTGATGCGTACCTAGGTTTTTCTGACAGCACAATGTCTTATCCGCTGTCCCTCTGCCACACTTTCTTTCCCTGTGTTCTCAGGGACTTCAGCTATGTCTCTGCTTGTTGGAACAGCTTAGCAGGACCAGTTTTGGGGGTTTTTTTAATAGATTTTATTCATTTATTTATTTGACAGATCACAAGTAGGCAGAGAGGCAGGCAGAGAGAGAGGGGGAAGCAGGCTCCCTGCTGAGCAGAGACCCCCCCCAATGAGGGGCTCAATCCCAGGACCCTGGGATCATGACCTGAGCCGAAGTCAGAGGCTTTAACCCACTGCCCCACCCAGGCACCCTAGCAGGACCCGTTTTAATTGAAATCATAAACTACCATTCTCTAAATGGACTCATTCCATTTGGGATGCATACCCACAAGGGAAGAAAATATCCCAGGTCTGTGGAATTCACCAGAGCATGGATGGGAATGCTCCTTGCTCCACAGTCCAACCCCTTTGTATGGGTTTTGTTACTATTGGCTGTAAACCCAATTGTGATTAAGGAGGTAAAAGAAGAAGGAATCTTCTAACAATAGCATAAATCAGATCAGACATTGTGCTAAGTTCCTATTATGTATCATTTCACTTATTTCTCATAAAGGTTGCAGTGAAGTAGTCTGTATGATTTTAGTTTCCTGGAGAAGGAGCTGAGGCTCTAAAAGGTTGAGTTCCCTGTGTGTGGTCATAGAGTAGGGGGTGCGGGGCCAGGATTTAAACCTAAATTTCTTCTTTACCATTGCTACCGTATCTATGCATGCTTTGCTTGTTCTGGCATTTTGCATGAGGGGTGGGATGATGATGATTCATGTTTACTGAGCCCATCCTTTGTGACAGACACTTTGAAATGCTTTTATATGCAGTTAACTGTTTATAGGTAAGGTAGAAATTTTCAGCATAACCTAAGAGTTAAAATGTCATCCAGTGTCTTCCTGTTAATCTGCTGTGGCTCATTTTTTTTCCCCTTTAATACATTTATTTCAAGTGTATTGGGTGTTACCATGGTGTTGAGATGATATGGGATGGTCGTTTTTAGGTAGTTGCTTCCTATTTCTTTCAGAGCATGAGCTGCTTAAAATTAAAGTGGGGCTGATGGCCATTCAGCAGGCAGAGTAGACTGACACATGACCATGGTAGCCACAATGCTCTGTTGTCCTAATTCCTCTCCTGAATGTAAGTGCCCACTCAGCATAAGAGATTGCATTTTGTTCTTCCTATTTGAACTCGGGCATTTTTACAATTCACTGCAGTTACCTGGCTTGCTGTTAATGAGCTCTTTTCCTGAAAACACTCTCCTTACATTCCTGATGTCCAGTGATGCAAAAGTGGGAATATTCCACACTGTTGAGAATGTCGCATTAATTTAGAGCATAGACTGTGTATCGATGGACTCCCCAGTCTTGTAGTAACTCCCGTATTTGGTTAGGACTTAGTTTTTGTCTGTTTTAATTCAATTTTATTTATTATTCGCATTATTTTTTGGTGATAAGAACACTTTACGTGAGCTCTACCCTTTAACAGATTTTTAGGTGCATACTATAATATCTATCGTTAACTCTAGACACAGTGTTTTACAACACCTTTCTAGAACTTAATCCGTCTGTGTAACTGAAATTTTACACCCAGTGATTAGCGACTCCCCAGGTCCCCCTCCTCCCAGGCCCTGGCAACCACTGTTCTGTGCTTTTATGAATTTGACTGTTTTAGATTATCTCCCATATATAGAATCATGTGGTACTTGCCCTTCTGTGACTGGCTTATTTCACTTACCATGATGCTCTCCAGGTTCATATCTGTTATGGTGCAGCATAGAAATTCCTTCTTTTTAAGGCTGAATAGTATTTCATTCTATCTATAGACCATATTTTCCTTATTCATTCATCTGTTGATGGTCATTTATGTTGTTTCCACATCTTGGCTGACATAAAGAGTGTTAACAGTGAACAAAGGAGTGCTAATCTATCTTCAAATCCTGGTTTCGATTGTTTTGGATAAATACCAGAAGTAAGATTGCTGGGTCATATGGTGATTCGATTTTAAATAATTTTATAGGAACTCCCATACTGTTTTCCACAGGGGCTGCACTTCTTTGCATTCTCACCACCAGTGTGCAAAGATCTGGTGCAAGGACTGAGTCCTTTTAAAAAATCATTAAAACTTGGTCGCTTAGTTTCTGCACACTTTTAGCCAGATACATGTTTGATTGTCTCCCAGTTCAGAGGCACCAAGTCTTCAAGTCATTGTTCCAAAAAACTTACTGTACTTGCTAATTCAACCACCAGTGGTTAATGCATCAGTGAAATCTTACATTCAGTCAGATAGCTATTTATTCATTATTTCTTCGTGTGTGTGTGTGTGTTAAAGGACTTATTTATTTTGTTGTACAACTAGTATCAGCATAACTTGGGTTTTCCTAGGGAATTTCTATAAAGACAAAGCCTCTGCCCTCATGGACCTTATTCTAAAGTAGGGAGGATGGCTGCATAGCCATGGAAAACCCAAGCCCTTCACATTTATCTAATTAGATACGTGCTCTCTAAAAATGATAAATAAAGACAGATTATGGAACTTGAGGGTCACACCGAGGAAGAAGTTTCCTCGTTTCATAATGAATTGGAACAGAAGCAACCATAGATACCCAATGATGATAAGGTGGAAATATCCCACAGTGTAGAGACCAAATATTAATTTGGAGAGGGGACTGTGTGTATATAATTTTTTTTCTCTCATTCTCTCTTTCTCTGTTTTTCTAAAGAAATGCTTTGGGTAGGAAAGGGCTCCTTTTTCTCCTTAGAGGAATAATAAATAATACGTGATGCAGGGACGTTAGAATCCTGGGACTAGCAGAACCAGATAATATTATTTATTAAAGCAGTTAGACCAACCAGTGGAGCAATTAGAGGCAAAAAGCTGAAAACTTGTAGATGGAATTTTTGATACTAAAAATGCATGCGAGAAAATGTTAAAATGGTTTCTTTAGGCATAATAACAAAAGCTAGAATGAAATTAAGCAGTAAGAAAGAAACAGTTGGAGTTCAGTGAAATATAATAACTGATTCATAACTAAGGGGTTTATTTCATTATAAGTGGCTCTAAACAGCATCTTCACTTGCAGTTGGCTCAAAATTGTATCTTCCTATAAATTTTCCATATAGACTGCAAACCAATGTTTAGCAAAAATATTTTTTATAACATAAAAGTGCATTTATGCCTGTTAACTTTGAAAAACAGATACACACTGCCTTTCCCCAAGAGCAGCATCTCCCTGTGTTTGCAGGGACACGATTGGGATTAAAGATATTGTGGCCAGATCAATTCGAACTCCAGTTTCTTTGCACTAGGACTTCACAGGAATGTTAATTTGCTAAAGTGCATCGCACTTTATAAGAAAGAGAAAAGGTAAGCGGCGCATTCCCTCTTGGAACTTTGTGTAGTTTTGCAGAGCCTCTGGAGTGTAAGGGAGGACACTCACGCTCTGTGCTCGTCGGTGCTCTAGACGATAACGTGTTGAGCATTGCAAGTATCACAAGCCTTATTCCTCTATGTTGAACAGGTTACGCATCTCTTTTGTTACTGTATGAGTCTCCCTCCCCCTTCCCCTCCTTTTCTTTTTCTTTCTGTAGGACCCACTTAAGGAAGACTTAAGACTTCCTCGAATACTTTGACTCTATTACCTTAGGCCAGGGGCCATTAAACTATATAGCCTGTGTGCCAAACCTGGCCTACCACCTTTCTTTAAATGAAGTTTTATTGGAACACAACCATCCTCATTCTTTTTATGCCCTACAACTGCAGAGTTGAGTAGCAGTGACAGGGGGTGTACTGCCGGCCGAGCCTAAAATATTTACTTGACAAAAACGTTTGCCAACCGCTACCCTAGACGGATCGGGGTCTGGATTTTCATCCGTAATTTGAATAGTTAGCTCCCATATCATTCCAGGATCTTATGTTGTCTCAGAAACTCCCTAACGATAAAAACAAAAAACAAAAAACAAAAGCAAAACAAAAAAAAAAACAAAAAAAAAACAAACAAACAAAAACAAAAAAACAAAAAAACATTTTTTTAAATCTGTAGCAGTCAAAGAAATTCTCTGGATGACACTCCAGCTGTATGTGATAGGAAGCGGCTTCTCCCAAGCTTTCCTGAGAGCCCCTGGGACATCAGTCCTCATGGGACCCACGGCAGAATATACTCATGTTGAGTCTGCCAGAAAAGTCTGGTTTTGTTCAGTGTAGCTTTGGGGCCCATCCTTATAACTACCCTACAGGCTATGAAAGGGCATCCTGAAAAATGCCGTGATGCTTTACCTGCTTGAAGTGAGGAATTTACTTGTTTCTTGCGTGAGTTTATTATAAAACGCCACTTTTTCCTCCATTCTGCAGACCTCATTAATGACTACAATACAGGGTTTTTAGAATACAGGCTGGTGACTGCCTTAGCCAAATCCTGGTCTCTGCATTTTGAGGTCTTGGTAAATTCTCTGAGTAGCAGTATTTCTGTATCTAAAAATATAAAATGGCAAGAAGTAGAAATTCACTTGGAGGAGGCTTGCTGTACGTAGTATGTTCCACACACTCTGACATGTATTCTCCGTTGTTAGACTCGATATTCAACGAGTGATACTGGAAATAATGTCTGGATTTTCATTTGTGCCTATTTAGTATTTTATTTTATTTTAAGATTTTATTTATTTATTTGACAGAGAGAGAGAGATCACAAGTAGGCAGAGAGGCAGGCAGAGAGAGGAGGAAGCAGGCTCCCCGCTGAGCAGAGAGCCTGATGTGGGGCTCGATCCCAGGACCCTGGGATCATGACCTGAGCCGAAGGCAGAGGCTTAACCCACTGAGCCACCCAGGCGCCCCACCTATTTAGTATTTTAATATAGTGCCCTCCACAGGTTATCTCATTTATACTTCATTACAGTAACTCTGTGGTTTACACATATTCTATTGCACTTACCAAATTGTTACAGGCTGTTTTCCCTGGGAGTAGATGGGAGTCTGAAGTACAGGGTGTTTGTTAGGGATCAGCACCCATAAATGGAAGGGGACAAAAATCAGGATGAGCAGGGGGAGACGTCTAACAGCATACAGTCCCTGCAAAAGCTTGGCCCAACGCAGTGGGTCTCTGGAATGAATGTTGGTCATCAGAGGAGTCCTGCCTCAGGCCAAAAGGACCTTTATCCCTCTGCTTGCTTAATCTCCAGATAAACTCTGGAGCATAGGCTCTCAGATTGGAAGGAGTGGATAGCTGAAGGCTGCCTGCTGACCCCTCCCCACACAGCTCAGGCATCCTTCCTCAAAGGAAGATCCGCACAGCATGTCTTCATGTCAGTCATGGATCAGAGCTCTGAGCCTCTCTATTAGGGAAGTAATTTGACTAAATTCATCATGCTAGCCATGTAGCTCCCAAACCCATGTTGGCACCACACTACAGTATCTTCCTTTGGGCAAGTAGATACTTGTTCTGCATTTTGACATACAGACACTGAAGGGCCGGATGGGAGCGCCGAAATGCTCTCCGTGTAGTATGGCCGTAGTTATCCAAAACCATGAAGCTGCATGAATTTATAAAATATGTTATAAAATATTTTAACCCACTGAGCCATGCAGGTACCCCCCCCACCCCCGTTTTTAAGATTTTATGTATTTATTTGACAGACAGAGA